>NC_142670.1:30107481-30429981 GCF_964200805.1 Pocillopora damicornis | reverse complement strand
GGGAGGTCCAAATCTAGGGGGGTCCAAATCCGCTGGGACACCGGCATCTTCGAGACGCCAAAAAATATCGATGATTTTACAAATTGCCCCACTCACAGATTAAATCTCAGTGTTGGGTGGAATCGCGGTTCCAATAGCAGATGTAGGCTGCCAAAAGAAATGTTCGGCCATGGTAAAGGTAGGGTTAAGTCGATTCCAAAAGCCGATAGGGGAATTGGCAAGCGTGTATCACAGATAGTACTCAAGATGTCTGGAAAATTCGTATAATCTGGCTTCGGTAAGTAGGTTACTTACCACTGTAAGCAAAATTACGCGTGACATCAGACTTAAGTTTCGATTGGGAATTGGTCAATAGGCTACCAAACATTCAGACAGAGGCGGAGTTTTCTGAACTAATGTCTGAACACTTTGTTGGCTTTCCGCCGTCTAGGGGGACGCGTGATTATGTACACGGTGGTAAAGGGCCCTTCCGCACTAGCAACTAGACACTGACAAAACTTGTTTCTCTTCGCCAAAAATCACATCGGAATTTTTCCTTCCTAAATATCAAGTGTGCTGCACGTATCAGCATCCCCGGGGGACCCTTAACATAACAGGGCGGGGATGCGTGCCCAGAATTTCTAAAACGACCGCTCTAAAATTATAAAAGGTACTTAAGTCTTATCCGTGTGGGAGTACCAACAATTAGCCTGTAAAAACAAGTGTTTATGTTCTTCTCTGTCTTTTTCAATGCTTCCCTCACTCCTACAGAGGATTCATAAAAATATGAGAGCCGTGCCGCGTTTACATTGTACAGGTAGAAAAGGTCGTCCGGAATGAGTGTTTCGTTCTGTAATGAAAACCCCAATAAACTCACTCAGAAATGACTCGTTTCGAATGAATTTTACACTGGATATTATGTGGCAACCGGTATGAACTCGTTCTTGAACAAAACTCATTCGGATATCATGTAAAAGGCCCCTAAAAGTCTTTATTCCCAGAGCATCACGCTTTGCTCGCCTGTCTGAATACTAAAAATTTCAGTAGCGTTGAAGGAACAACCCACTTTCAACTGCTTCGCTGCCGCTGAAACAACGATTTGTGAAGAAAGCACATATTTTAATATTTCCAATTCAACGTAAACAAAAATCTTCATACATGGTAAATATTCACTTGTGTCGGTATCAACTATTGCGTGACTAGCTGATGATATAAATGAGGGAGGGGGAAACACAACGCAAAACCTGTGCTCCTGTCAAAAAGTAATACTCAGGCGTAATATAATAATCGAAACGGCTAATAAAATCATAAATAAACAAGGTAAGAGTGTTATGTTAGACTTTTTTACAAATTGTAGAGATTTATGCCAGTTAACGGTGGCGACAAGTAGGCGCACCATGTATATTCCATAGTCGCTATCAAGTAAATTTTACCGGACTTTGCGTTCGTCTCAAGATAGAACAACACAAATACACGAGGAAATTTTTACAGTAACTTTATAACCATCCTTTGGTCTTTTAAAAGCTTGAAGCTCGGTAGATTCTGTCATATCGGTCATTGTTAAAACTGTCTTTGTTTTGATGCTACTTTTCGACATAGGAAAGTATGTCGGACAAAAATATTCACCAAAAAATAAATATTTCTTTGCCAGCTTCAATGACGACAGGGGATTAAGTTTAGATAACAAAACAAAGGATTATGTTCACAGAGATACCGTAGGTCTAGCACATTCGTTACATGAGGTCCCACAACTCGGGTAATATTCAGGGTGAAAATTTGCATATTTGAGCGGTCGAACGAAAAAAAATTATTTCTCGAAAACTAAAATAAATTTTCACAAAAAAACTACACCACAATTATTAGAACATATTGGGCTACAAAATATGAAAGTAGGAGAGAAAACGAATTTTGGGCCACTTGCCACAATATTTCCAATTTGTTCGATGGATGCTGACATCCTCTCTTACATCTCAAAATTATATCATCATAACATTGGTTAACACAATGCAATAAGAACTAGTATAGCAAACCTTTGTGTCAGAAGGCCTCTGAGTGCTAAGAATGGGAATATCAATTCACAGAATGTTTATCACCGACAGAAACTTAATGTGTGTAAAGGACTAGCATTGTTGAGATCAGTAGCTGAGAGGAAGCATTTCTGTTCTCTTCCTTTAACCCTTAAATACCCAAGATCTGATTGTTAATTCTCCTTTCTAGTCGCTTCACATTTACTTGTAAATAAGTTATGAGAATTTGATGTGAGATTAAGATAACTTCTGCCAGGTAACTTTCAGTATTATCATTATCTGTTTGCTGGATAGTGTTTGGATATTATAGGGAGAAGTTACATGAATCAGTCACTTTTGGGAGTTTTTAAATTGTCTAATATTTTGGTCTGATTCTTTCAATGCTGTCTTGCCACCTAATAAATTACCATGAGTCGTGAACTGAAATGGTTTTCAATGTATCACGAGCATAAGTCGTCCTGGGCCAGATGGGTTTCAAAATATTATGACATCTGTTAGTTACAGTTTCCCTCATGGGTTGATAGAAAGAAGGATTATAATCAAGTGGTTCTACAGGCTCTATTGTATATTTTCCCATAAGTTACAATGTACAAATGGCAAACTAACATACATCTTGGTAAACAAAATGGGAACAACTTTAACTGAAGAATATGGTACAACTACAAGTACCACATCAACAACAGCAGCAATAACAAATCTCCTCTACCTGGAGGGCTACAGCTTTTGCCTCGCTTTCTAAGCCATACTGAACAGCTTCTGTGGTACTTCCTATAATGCGTTCCTCTCAACACGATGTGGCGATATTCTCGTGAAACAACGGGGTATTCGTAAAGCTGAATGAAATTCATCTCGGGTAAATTACGGAGATCGCTCGACCATCCAAGGGCTGTAGTCGCTCTGGTCTTGTTCTAGGTCCTGGACATCTGTAAGAAGTTCTCAGTTTTCTCCACTACTCGATGGAAGGACGTGTTACATCAGCAAAGCATAAATTTTCGACACTAAGTCGGCTCTAATTCCGCCCGTCGATTTTGAATCAGATTTTAAAATCTTATCAGATTTATAATCTTCCTGAGATCTTTCGCTTCGAGTTTCTGGATGTCATCTAATGACGAAATTTCCATACTGTTTTATAAAAGAACCATTTTGAAGGGAGAAATCGCATTGAAAAGTGCATTAGAATGTGAAATGTCAGCAGATCAGCTGTTTGAAAGAACCGCCGGGTTAACGCTAGCCTCGTTATCGTGTGTGCGCGGTTACTAATCCAATATGGCGCCGGGAACCGTAAAAAGGTATATTTGATATTATTCACACAGCCATCGGCTGTAAGTTTAACCGCCGCCAAATGAATAGATTCTTGGGCAAGGCTGCAGTTTCGATTCTTTCTGAATCTCTGCAGTTGCCCCCTAATAACGAGTTTTCACGGAGGAATAACACTTTTTAACTTTTGGAAGAACGGCAACAGACAGTGAATCCCCATTACACGCCACGTTTATTCACGCTATCTCGCGGCCATCAGAGATGTTCACTCGACCACGACAGGATGCAAATGACTCGCTTTCCGTTTTACGACCATGATGCAACGCAATCCGAGTGCGTACACCGCCTGTCCTCGCAGTGTCGGACACGATAGGGGTGAATAAATTAACTGCAAGAGGTATCGTAGCAAGACATGCGAGAGAAGGACGAATCGCAGAAAGACCGCGTGGTGGACAAAACAACGTTCGCGTCGATGAAGAAATGAAAGAATCTTTAAGTGACATCGTCAATGAAAATTGCCTTCTGACACTGTCGCAAATCAATCAAGAGTTACGCCAACGTTTGCGAAATAAGCATGAAATCCACGACCGCACGGTCTCGAGGACCTTGCAAGGTATGCTGTATCGAGTGAAACAAGCGAAACCTCTACCAGCTGAGAGAAATCGACCAAATGTGATCCATAAACGATACGAATACTCTTGTTGGTTTATGAGGCATGCCGTGGTGAACCACTGTGTTTTCATCGATGAATGCGGCTACAATATATTGAATGCTAGAAACCAAGGAAGAGCCAGAACCGGAGAGAGGGCGAACAGCTAAGTTTGCGGGCAAAGAGGGCGAAATGTTACCGTGGCACTTGCCATTTCTTTAACCAATGACCTCGTATCTTATCCATCAACTATCGGTGGTATTAATGCGCAGAGGTTCAGTGACTTCCTGGCTCAGACAAGGCTGAACCTCGACCCTAATGAAAACGTCATATTTATATATAATGGTACACCTGCTCACCATAACCCCGCTGATTCCGGGAAAATTACAGAACTCAAGAAACTGCCACCATATAGTCCTTTCCTCAACATTGTAGAACAAGGTATCAGTGCGTTAGAGGCAGCCATTAAGACAGATATTAGCCGCCCAGACGTGCAACAACAAATGAACGCACGCGAAGAAGCCAGGCGACAGCGAAATGTCGGAAAAATAACCCCAGCTAAATGAGGACAGTGGCTCCGTTTTATGCAGACATACCTGCCTCGTTGTCTAAACAGAGAGCAAATTGAAGGATAAATAACTCAGTACACTTTTATTTTTTTTACAGAGTGTGCGAACATGCTTCCTTTCTCCAAGTTGTAATGATTGCTCTATGTTTGTTAATGTTGTTTTGCACCATGCTATTGTTTGCCTGTGTTAAAAAAACGACTATTCCATTCACATTATTGTTTGTGTTAATTGCTCGAATGAATTTTAGGGATTATGGAAATTGTTCTAATGAAAGTCCATTTTCAACGATAGATTGTCCATATGCTAGGCTTCGTCAGTTCGTGCTATTGACGTTACATTCCATGTGTGCGAATGTCCAAAGGTGCTATAGATTCCACCTTGAAGCTATTGAATGTTCATCCATATATTAAACGCACTATTGAAGTTTACTTCGCTTAAATGAAGTTTAGTATGGCGCTAATGAATGTACTGTGACTTTATTGAACCAACGCTAAGCACAAATGAATGAATTTTTTTGCGTCAATGACTAGCGAAATGTGTATTAAAGGCCAATAGTTGATTGATGTCTTCTTCCAAAAGTTGTAAGCTTTTTAGGTTTAAGTATATAATTTCTATTGTTGACAATTACACTTTTCATCACATCACAAAAAATATGTCGAAAATACAGTATTCATTATAATTTGAGTTCAAGTTCTTTAATTCTTTCTTTTTTTTACCTCTGTTTAGAGACAGGATTGTCCCCAAATGTCGAATTCTTCTCGCTGTGGAGACATATGAGGGATTTTCTCTATCGCTCTCATCCTTCGACAGGTAAGAAACATTTAACAATGGGCACGGAAGTAATCAAATGATTTTTTTGATAGTTCAGCGATCTAAGTTTAGTCTATGTTCATTTGTCCTTTTAGTGCACCACCATGTTAAAACAGTTCGTCTGTGGCCTCGCTTAACATTTGGTATGTTATTGCCCACTTCGACTCTGCCCCAATTTACTAATCTTTTTGATTACCCGGAACACGCTGCTATTGTTGTGTATGACATAACAAAGAGACGTTCATTTGAGGAAGCAAAGAAGTTCGTTGACGGGCTCGCTCTACAGGTCTGGCCATGGCCATGTGTCTTTGTAGCTCTTGTGGGGAATAAAGTAGATTTTGAATTTAGCAGGGAGGTGTCCTTTAAGGTTAGTAATGTGATCATGTTTGTATGATGCCATTGTACTACATATGCTAAACATGAAATCACTTAGGACAGGCTTTTTTTTCATGGTTTTTGTAGAAAAAGATGCCAATCATGATTGAGAAAGGATGGTAAAGTGAGGTGGTTTATGAAAGCTCTTTAGATGATTTTTGTGTGATTTCTTATTATGTCCTTGGTATCAAATCATTATGTAATTTTATTGGTCGGGGTTTGATCGGGTTGCATCTTATGGAAAAGAATGCATATCTAGTAAATGCCTATTTACACTGCGACTCTATATGTATCTTGCCGTACTGATGACAACAGTGCTTCACAAGACTACATTTATTTTCCCTCTAATTCCAAAATTAACTCGGAGTTATTCCAGAAATGCAACTCACACACGCTGGTACTTTGTGGTGGGAGATTTCGACTTTATAATTTGTTCTTTCAGGAAGCTCAGGATTATGCAGTTGGAACCAATTTTGTTAGGATTTTTATGGAAGTTTCAACACTAACAGTCGAAAATGTGGTAGACCTTTTCTTCGAAATAGGTAAGTAGAATTGGCTATTCATTGATCTTCAAGGGTAAGGTGAGTTGATAACGCAGGTTGGCCACTGTAAAGAGCTGAAAAGCTGACGTTTCTAGCGCTAGCCCTTCGTTAGAGCGACTGGAGGAATTATAGGTTTTATGTGCGTTTCTATGCAGAAAATGGAGCAACGCTATTTCTAGGAATATGGTGACGAGAAAAAAGACTAACTTAGTTGAATGAAAAGCGCTCGTTGATAGCGTGGGGATTAAGAGTGTTGATTTGAAAGATCTTCTGTTCAAGAGTTTTCAATGTTTCACCAATGCATTACTTTTTGCAAAAAGTTATGCATCGGCGAAACATCGTTAAAATTGGCAATCTTAATCCCCACGGTATCAACGAGTGCTTTCAATTCAACCGGCCGTGGGGATTAAGAGTACCTGGGTTGAAGGAGAATTCCCTAGTATGCGTCGGCCAAAGACGACACAGTTGGAAGAAAATATGCAACCACATATTGTGATGTTATAGAGAATGCTTTGTAAAATATCACATACTCCACTCTTGCATGAAGCCAGACTTGCTGATAGCTTGGAGCTTGCGCCATGACATTGAACGAAAAGCATTGCCGAAAGCTTCAGAAAGTCTACTAACGCCATTCCTGCAGAGTGACCATTGCCGAACACTTCTTTCCATTAATGGAAATGAGAACACTTTCAGTGGATAGGCCTTGACAGAAATCTCATTATTTCTGCATTCAAGTATTCGTAAATAATTTGGCAGACCTGTTGTTAATTATAATTCTATTAAGGTCAAAGAAGAAAAAAAAAGTAGATGAGTTACAATTGTATCTCTGTTGTGGTAGCGGCTGTTTCTATGAAACATGTGCTTGGATAACAAGCGGTGATTCTTCCCCCCCCCTCCCCCCCCCCGGAAAAAAGAAAACAAACTGGGAATGGCAGAAAAAAATTTTTATGTTTGCCAGAAGAAAAAGGGAGTATGACTTTTTGTTCTTAGTGTCAAAACTAGGTTGCTCCTGTTCTCTATACCAGTTATATCAATTTATCTGAGTTGTGTTTAGTTCTCTTAATATGAGACACCAGCACTTCTTTCCTGTTAAGTAAGGTTTCCAGGAATAGTTCGTCAAGAAAGACGTTTTGTGTAATAGGTGTAAGCATTATTTAAGATGTAGAAGGGAGACTGACATGGAGTTGTCATTTGGTGTTTAGTTTTTTTCTAATAATTTTTTTTTTTGTAGAGAATCTTTTAATTGCAGCCGGATTCGTTATCGACGAAAAGTTGCCTGTCACACAAAAAGCTGTGGATCTAAGTAAGAGAAATTTGGGCAGCAATCCCTTACATTTTCTCGCAGCCATGCTTTTAGTTAGCCTTCAGAACCTTTCAGTTGCAAATATTCACACGCTGAATCTGAGCCACAACAATTTGGCAGAGATACCTGATATTTTTCTACAATTGGTAAACCTGACGTGCTTATATGTGAATGACAACAGACTTTCCTCTCTGCCTGAAAGTATGAGACGTTTAAAAGGACTTCAAGAGCTGGACTTAAGAAATAACCAACTGAAGGGACTTGATGTGGTTAGAGAACTGCCTAAACTTAAAAAACTGTTGGTTGAAGGAAATCCGTTCACACTAGAGGAGATCAGAAGTCTTATGAAGCATGTGCATACGACTACAAGAACGATCTTCGTAGACATCGCAGGTAGTGTTACATATAAGTATGGCAATAAATCTTTTTCATACTCAAGCACAACGTTATCTTGGTGTAGGGATTGTGTCTTTAGCGCTGTGGTGATTTTTATCCCAATTTAGAGTTTTTGAAGGAATTTCTCTGTAAAGATTAGAGCTTCAAGTAGGTCAAGCCTGTCTTTCCGTTGTCGCGTAGAGATCCAAATTGGCGTATACGGTCGACTCCCGTTATTGCACACGCCCTGGGGGGAAGGGAGGGGGGGGAGAGGGAGATTTCGCGCCCGTAAGAGCGAGAGAACGTAATAGCGGGGTACGAGAGAAAAAATTGTTTTGTCGCGAAACAAATGAAATAATATGTAACTACGCAAGAATAAAGTTTCTTACGTGGCCTTACGAACCAGAAAAAGATCTGGCCGCGAGCAGGAAAATCTCGTGTTTGCATCCAATTGAAGAGTCGTTTCTCTGTTTTCCTTCATTGTAATGTCGCTTTATATTATGAGTCAGAATTTTGGACAGTGTCCGTTCTGGCTGGAGAAAAAACAGGTGAAATGTTGCACTGGGGGGCATGAAAGTGTCCACATTTCCGTAATAGCGAGAGTGCGTAATAACGAGAGTACATTTCAGTCATTTCTTCATGCGTTTCGCGGGGGGGGGCTGGTGCTGGGGGTGTCCGTAATGGTGAGGTGTCCGTACAAAGAGAGTCGATTGTCCACTTAGAAATGTAACCTTCACCTACTCTTTTAATTATTATGATCACCGATTGATGCTAATTTGTATCGTTGCAAGCTTCGTCTGATAATCCCTTTGTTATTTCAAGAGAGTTTGTGGGAGTGTTTAATTCAAATTTGCCATGCAATCGTTCTGGCTCTAGAGTCTCTGGATCTGCACTTGAAGCAGGATTAACCGTTGGAAGCAGGCTGGTTTTTTTGTTGAATACAGTGTTCGTGTACTGTAAAACGTTAAAAACCTTTTTGCAGGCATTTCAAGCTAAAAATGGTACAATAGAACCTGGCTTGAAGGCTGATTATGCAAGAAAGATGGAAAATCCCATCCTCATTTTACAACAAGAAAATGTTGAGGAAGTTTTATGTGACAGATTTAACTAAAATTTTGAAAAAGTAATTTTCTCTTCTATCAAGAACCTTTAATCTTGTGGTGGTTGATATGACTTTCATGGAAGTTTTCTTCAGTAATGTGCTGCTCGTGTTTCACGTATCACTTTTCACAAGGTCGTGATGTATTGTAGAAATTTTTCTCACTTTGCTGTTCTACAATAGGCAATTAGTACAATATTAAATTTACCTTTTCTCTCACTTGCAGCTGTAGCTCCTTCCGAAATTTTGGCGCAAGGACCTTCCGCAAGGCTGGTTTATGAAGAGGCCCTTAAAGATGGATTTGTGAATGTTTATCGTGGTCGCATAGTATTGGTTGGCCAGGATCGTGCCGGTAAAACAAGCTTAAAAAAGACTCTCCTAGGCCTGCCATTTGACTACCAGGAACAGAGTACGGACGGAGTCGAAATTGAGCCGTCAAAGTTTGAAATTGAAGTGAAGCAAATCCAGAACTGGACTCCTAGTTGTGCGAACGAGTCAAGTTTGTCTGAAAGTTTGGAATATACAACATTTGTAGCAAAATTGTTAGCGAGAGAAAGATATCACATGATTGTTCGTGATGAGATGGAAGACTCGGAAATGAAATCAGTGGGGGCATTACCCAAGGAAGAACGTAGCGTGGAGTCAAGAGGGGAATTGCACGCAAAACATGTTGTTGCCGATCAGGTCTGTTAACAAAGTTTTAACTGTGAAACCCGATTTGTTATGAATGATCTCAAACAGATTTACACATTAAATACTCATTTCAGTGTTTTAACATAATGAAATAGATATCGACATCGGCTGTGTGAATGGGAATGCATCAACAATGTAATTTCTATCGGAATTTGGTATCCACAGTATTGATATTTCGCCTTATTTTAAAATGTTAGGTTTCCGTGTACGAGGATTTGGCCACTAAGTGTCCCGACAAATCCAGGCCATTAGGCGAAAATCGCGAAGGAGATAATCTAAGCACAAAGCCCAAAATTGCTATCAATGCCACCGCACTTCCTAATGCATGCGCCGTTAAAATACATGCTGATGAACTCTTAAAGGACATGGTCCTGGAAGGTGTGGATGCTGATAGTGCAAACATCAAGAAAGGATCCTCGATAACCGCAGATGTGTGGGATTTTGCGGGTCAACATTTGTACTATGCTGCTCACCCAGTATTTCTTTCGTCAAGAGCTGTGTACATCGTAGTTCACAACCTTAGCAAGCCACTGAATGCCCGAGCTGAGCCATGTGCCAGACAGGGAACTTATGAAGTAACTTTGGAGAACCCAAACAATGAGACAAATCTAGAGAATTTGCTGTCGTGGCTCGTGACAGTTCATAATATGACACCAACAGGAGAAGAAATGGTTGAAACGCCTAACGTGCTGTCCTATCTCCGACCACCAGTGTTCATCGTCGGCACCCATGCTGACAAGCCATATGAAGATAGGAAGGATGTTTCATCCAAGATACTTCGTGAGATTTCCAGTAAGGAATATGGAAAACATGTGATCCGACCATTCTTCTACATTGATAACACTCAAGGAGACAAATCATTCGCATGGAAATTCCGGAATTTCTTTAAATTTCAAAGAAATTGTCAAACAGGTAAATTATGTGTTTGGGTTCAACATGATGATTAATGACGTGTTTATCGGTTAATGAGGTTGGGTTTAATTTTATTTCTATCGAGGACAGACAAAATCATCGTTAGATAAAGTTGATTGGATTCACTGAAGATTTTACCGGTTGCTTTTCCACGTCTAATTTCTAGCATCCTTTTGTCCCTATCTTGGTACTTATCTACTTTTGATGTTGGCACCTTGTTGGTGCTCCCGTTATTCCTGGAATTTTTTTTTGCATGTATTTTCTCTTTTTTTTCTTTTTTTCTTGTGTTAACCTGAATTGTATATGTAAATACCATAACGAATGTTTTTGAAGACCAAATTTGTGCGAAATTTATAATACATTGCGAAGAAGTGACTTAGAGTGCTGCAGCAGAAATAGACCTTTCCGAATACGAAATAGGGGATCATGGTCTTAGTTGCAATCAAACTCGTATCGAAAGTCCGAGGAGAAATCTCTGTTCATCCCTGGCTTCTCTCAACAGAACTAATTGTTTTACATAATTTATATTTGAAAGGTCAAGAAGGAGACAATGATGGTACTGATGCTGATGGAATTCATGCTCTTCGAGAGAGAATCCTGGAAGTACTTCGACAGGAACCTTATATGGGAGAGAAGATACCAGCTAGGTAAAGTATGATGTGTAATGATATAAGCACAAAGAGATGTTCAGCTCATTTTTTTTTAACAACAGCTGTACTGAAACGTACGAGTGGCTTTCATAGCTGGTTTCGTTACTTGTCGAGTTCGCTACGTTCAAGTTCGCTACATGTTCGTTACTTACATGCCGAATTCGCTACTTACTTCATTCTACCACAGTAAATTATGCTCACATTATGAGCATAATTTACCAATTCCCACAGATGATTTACGGGAACTTTTGCGGCTCATACTTGAAGAAAATTCTTCCAAGTTCAACGAAAGATTCTTCATACAAACACATGGCATCGCCATGGGAGCTAAGACACCAGTTGCTTTCCCTACCATTTTATGGCAAACCTAGAAAAGCGACTGTTAATGGCTAGTCCCTTTAACCTTTGGTCTGGAAGAGATTTATTGATGACATATTTTCACTGTGGAACATTTCTATGAAAGACGCTTACAATTTTGTTGACTTTGCCAATTCGTTCCACCCTTCAATCAGGTTTACTTGTAAAACGTAACCTCGCAACAATCCAAAAAATCAAAGTAGCGGTTTAAAGCACACAAGAAGGAAATTTGCATATGATCAGTTTAACTGACTCCTAAAAACGGTAATCACGCAGTTGGGAGTATAAATTACAGATATTGCTTGTGGTTTATGGTTAAAAGAGAAATTAAAACTGTGAATTAACAGAGGCAGCGAATTGGGCATGTTAGAAGCGAACATGTAGCAAACTCGACGAGTAGGGAAACAGGCGTAAAGCGCTTTCAAGACGACGAATTTTTCAGTGCTTAACAACATGCTACCATTTCTTGTGTATGTAATATATCCTCAAAAGATGCTCAACCGGCTATTAAGCCATATTCTAAAGTTACATTTAGAAATTTCCAAACTTTGCTACATGCAATTTGCTATCTGATGTATACCTTTCTGTTAGTTAGACTGATTATAAATTTTTTATATTTCTAGATGGTTTAACTTCGAAAAGGTCATTGAAGCTTTGGTAGCTGAGAATGTATACCACTCAAATACTGTCCATCTTCAAACCTGTGCCAAGGATGTATGTTTTATAGAAGACGATGAACAGTTTCACACCATGTTGAATTTCTATCACGACTTAGGTTTGATTGTGAAACACCGCAGTACAGTCATTCTGAAGGCGCAGTGGTTAATCAATCTATTCAAGAAGCTTATAACCATCCCAGCATTCAAAAAAGCGGTAGGAAAAGATAATCTTCTATGCATCGAGATGATTGCAGATCGTAGGCAGGATTTGTTACCATCCCCCAACTTGCGCTTGACGAAAAAATGTTAATTTAATTGACTGTTTGTCCGTTTGTTTTTTCACGTCGTTTACACCCCTTACAACATTTTGAGTTTTCTCCCTAACTTTCATGTGTCTCCCACTCTCCCTCATTTCAATATTGCCTTATATTGACAAAATGGCCACTAATTTATTACGACATTGTTTGAGGGTGGGGAGGTAAGGGGGAAATTCAATAAACTAATTAGAGATGAATAACAAGATTTTTCTTATTATGTTGACTCATTTCGGGAGGCTTGACAACTACATTTTACCACTCACTGTACCCTTAGTAATGAGGAAAGGAGAGATGTTTTTGGTCCGCTGCAAATTAAATGGGGCATTTTTAAAGACAAATTGGTAGATTGAACTTATTTCAAATGGGGAATTTGTGGTTTCAGGATCCTGTGCATTCCAAGTACTGGCTGGAACTCGAGACAAGTGGTGTCCTTAAGATGGAGCTTGTTGATCACGTTTTTTCCCCTCTTATTGAGCAAGGCGTTATCAAGGAAGACATCTTGGACATGATGGAGCAGTTTGGTTTGATTGCCAAATACTCACCATCCCCGGCTGACGTTAATTACTTTGTGCCATGTCAACTGAGGTCCTCACCTGAAGAGCTTTGTAAAATGGAACCATCATCTACGGATCCTTGTCCTTTGTATCTTCATTTCCAAGAAGGCTTTGTTCCGCATGGTTTTTTTACTCGCCTTGTTTCAAAATCGGTTGCTTGGTGTGGTGCAAATGGATCGTCACAGCCTCCAAAACTCTACCAGAATGGTGCATGGTTCATTCTTGAAGAACGCGTCATACATGACATGATTATGATTTGCAAAAAGAAGTTCATAAAAATCCTCTTGAGACAAAGAATTAAGAAGAACGTAGTTGCAGTTTCTAATGCAACTTTGGTAGAAGTTGCTAGAAGTGTGCGATTGTTTATGGAGAGCACTTTAGAAAAGATGTCGCAGGAGTTCTCATACCTGAGCAGGATGCAGCATGAATTTTGTGTTGAATGCCCCTACTGTCAGCAAAGCGGTCGCAAGTGCGTAAACCACAACCAAGTGTCCTGTGGAGAAGAAGACTGCTTACACCTGCTTGAATTAAGGCAAGGACAGGATTTGATCTGTATGGAAAGCATGTCTAATGAAGTACTAACAGTTCCTGGACAAGATAAATGGTTGTTGAACCAGGTATAAAGCATTCTTTGTATGTATTCGTTCGTAAGTTGTAACGGAAACCAATTAAGAGGAGCTTATGATAGCTGCAATGATATTGTGCCATTGTGTGATGGCAGTCGTATGAATCGGAATACCCAATTTAGAAAATCTTGGAACAGATTGAGATCTAATGGTGTCATAGAGGGATCTTGCTTCATCGAGCTCCTAAAGCAATTCAGCAATGGATATACTGTATGAGATTGTATGTTTTACAATTGTGTAATTACCTTTTTGGTTGATTCAAGACATGTAGGAACGCGTTCAACCAGTTCGTTTCCTTCCATCTGGTTTATAATTTCTTGATGGGAAAAAAGAATATTTTTCTCTAACAGAAGTACGTTTTTTTGTGAAAACTGTTTTATATACCTTACTTGGAAAATGATGTGCTTTTCCTTTATACTAATGTTTTTATGTCATTATCCAAAAGGGCTTGGCTCCGTCAGAAATAAGAACCTCACAAGTTGCATCAGTGCGTGGTCACCCAGCAAAGTGCCACAAAACTTTGAAAGTTACTCTACTGGCCAATGAGTGGAATTCGTCAAGGGGGGGTTTGTCCACCATCAACAGACACCTTGCCATCCTTATGGCCGAACGTAATGAGGTAGAAGTCACTCTCTTGGTCCCACAATATGCTTGTTCTGAAGAAGAGAAGAGAATTGCAGAAAGTCACAAGATTGTCATCAAAGAAGCAGAGAGACGTCCAGGCTACGACCCTCTTGACTGGTTGAGCTTCCCTCCGAAAGAGCTGATAATTGACGTGGTCCTGGGTCATGGAGCCAAGTTAGGTAAGCAAGCCCAAATCATTAGGGAGTCCCATAGTTGCCAATGGGTACAAGTAGTGCATACTGCGCCTGAAGAGCTCGGAATGTTCAAAAACTATCCAAGAGCCATTGCTAAAGGACAAGAGAAGACTACAGCCGAAGTAGATTTATGTAAATTGGCAAATCTAGTTGTAGCAGTAGGACCCAAGTTGACGGAGGCCTACTCTGCTTATCTTCGCTCATGTGAGAAGCAGCAAGATATAATGTCGTTCACTCCTGGCACGCTTAAGGAGTTTTCGACTCTAAATCATGCCTCAGTTGACTCTGTAAAGTTTAGGGTGTTGATCTTTGGTCGTGGTGACCGTGAGGACTTCGGTCTTAAGGGGTGTGATATCGCTGCTAAGGCAGTAGCTGAACTGAAAGACAACTCCTACCATTTGATCTTTGTGGGTGCACCTGATGGCAAACAGGAGGCAGTTGCGCAAGAGTTTCTGCTGAATGGTATTTCTAAACGTCAGCTGACAGTGAGAACGTTTTTGCAAAGCAAGGAGAAATTGAAAGATTGTTTTCGTGAAGTTGATCTCTGCATCATGCCATCCCGGACGGAAGGGTTCGGCTTAACCGCGTTGGAAGCCTTGTCAGCTGGTCTTCCCATTCTTGTAAGTGGAAACTCGGGTTTCGGAGATGCACTGCGCACAGTACCATTCGGCACATCCTTTGTGGTTGACTCTGAGGACCCCAAAGTGTGGGCTGAGGCAATTGATGGTGTCCGAAAGATGAAGAGATTACCGCGTCTTCAAGGGACTGAACGACTCAAGACATCATATGAAATGCAGTTCAGCTGGGAGAAACAATGTGACCTTCTCGTTGATTTGATGTGGAACAAAGTTCATGGCGTAGGTATGTTAATAATTTTTATATTTCTTTCCGTAGACTTTTCTTTCGTTGTGTTATCCAAATGTATCCTGCCATTGATGTGAATACATTTTCTATCTCGGAATAGGTTTCTAAAACACAGCATGATTAAGATCTTTAAATGTTTGTGTATAACGCCGATGTTCATCAAAAAGGAAACGATTTGTACAAACTGATAAGAGTGAGAAAGGAACAAGCAAGAGCAAAAGAAACGTCTAAAACAATTTTATCCATCACAAGTTTAATTAACTTTCTTGATATAAGTGTATTACCAAACGTTAATGCTTTAGCGGGACAAATGTCATATTGTCTTATAAGCTCAGGTTAAAAGTTATCTACTCCAGTTATTCACAAGCAATAATTGCTTTCGTTGCAGCATAATTATTTTTTTATGAAAAAAAAACCTAGGGATGTAAAATGTTAACTGGCAAGTCTAGACTATTACCTGCGACTTCCTATTCCAAAACTGTTTATCGTTCTCGAATCAGAAGACAGCGTTTGGTAAATAAATGAAGTTATTGGCCTGTCTTCCGAACTCCTCGCCGTACTTTTAGCTGAAAGAGGAGCCTGGCCCTCTCAGTGAAGATTTTGATCAATTTGTGTTCTCATGAAATTTTTTCCCATACATGATCCTGCTAATAAGGAAAGATTTCGTTCATTTGAGAGTAGCGCCCTCCATGAAACGAAATCATAGTACCCCGTTGGATAAGTGTCTCTCTCAGCCCTGATTTGGGCGGATATGGCTTCACTAGCAGTGAGTACGGGGCTGAACTAGATCATATACAAGTTTCACGCAGCTTTCAAAGGTGATACCGGAAGAGTTCCCAGTGGGTGAAAAAATATTCACGGTGAACTGAAAATTCGGTCTTTAATGTGATGGATTTTTTTTCTCTGTCATAACTCAGACTTTCTCTTCCATCTACATTGTATGATTCTAGGAAATGCGCCTAAAATTATTTTACTTCCAGGGGTGCTTGAGCGAACCCTCCAGAATCTTCAGCGGATGCAACTCTGCGCAAGCACGGTCAACGACAACACTGCCTTGACAGAGAAGCTAGCGACGATTGCATCAGATAAGGGCTTCAGAATTTCTGACAATCAAGGGTCAGGAAACTGCATGTTCCATGCTCTGTCAGAACAACTAGAAACCGTCAAAAGAATCAAAATCCAACATGGCCAGTTGAGACAGTCTTTAGTTCAGTACCTCAGGGAAAACCCAACACTGGTGAGTTGCTGTAATGCTCAGAAGTAAATGAACTAGAAGTTCATCAGTAGTTTAATTACTGTGTCTATTTTTCTCTCCGTTACATGAAGTGCCTCTCGTCCTTGCTGGGACACCAGTCACTCTCACACCAGATATCTTCAAGTATTTTTTCACTTTGGCCTTAAAATTTCTTCACAATTTTTCCATTCGTGTAGAGAGGCACTTTGACAGTAAGGTTTCTTCTCCTAGAGCTCGATAATACAGTCACTCTATATAAGATTGTGTCGGAAGTTTGTCTTAGCTTTTGCTGTCTACCCACTGCGTTTGCTTAAAAAGTTATCACATACTTTTCTATTGTAAAGAAGTTGATTTTTGGGGAGTTTTCCTTAAATTGTGCTCGGCCCTGTTCAAAAGCTATTTGGAATTCAAGTGTTAATTGTTGTCTCTTCTTACAGCCGGATGGAACAGATCTCCGTCACTTTGTACATGAACATGAAACATGGGCTGATTACCTGACATACATGGAACAAGATGGCGCTTGGGGTGATCACCTCATTCTCTGTGCAGCAGCAAATTGCTTTAAAACGTTCATTCATGTGGTCAGCAGTATACACAATGATGTAGAAATCAGGCCACATGGCCCTGTTGACGAAAGGAAGCCTCTAGTACTGGGACATATTCATGAGATACACTATGTCAGTCTTCAACCCTTACAAGGTAAGAGTAGAAAAGCACAGTACACGTACTTTTCAATTTGAAAATGATGAAGATCAATTAATATCCGTCGCGAAATTCGAAAACCTTATGTTTCCTACGAAAAGCACCAGCTTCGTGGAAGGGTCAACCCTCAAACTGTTAACTGTTCTCAGATCACTCCGATGGTTAGTTAGTTGATCTTTCTCAGAGATAACTGTGAGAATGAACCAAACCTTCCACTTCCTTGCTGGAAAAACACACCAGTGTATTTAGTAACTTGAAATATACCATTGTTATCGTTTCACGAGTCTCACATAATTATTTAATAAGCTACAAGCAATACCTTCAGTTTTTGTTTTCTTCTTATATATTTCAGTGCTTTTTAGAAATTAAGAGGCGATCTCTGTAAGAGCGGTCCAGGGCATTTCGCATCGGAAAAAAGTTTTGCCTCAAACTTTGCCCAATAAACTATCTTTGGTAACAAGTAAATAAAACCACATTAGTTTCTGAAAATACCTCAAAATTACATTTTTAGAGCTCTCAAAAGTCAAAGCTGCAAAAGGCCCTTTTTTGACCTCTTGCGACATCGAAAATTTCAAAGTTGAATAGCCCGGTCCTCGTATCACACCGCATGCAACAAAAAATATTTGGTATTCTTAAAGCGTGTGATATACAAGGTGTATAAAATGCATTTCAATTTTGATATTCGTTTATTCAGAGGCTCGTCGTAATTGATTTAAAAACACTCGTTGGACAGCTTTCTGAAATTGGTTAAAAGTACTCTTTCTTTCTCGATTGATATTGCTCAAGTCCAGACCAGACCATTAAAAACTCCGCTTGATTTCTGCCATTAAGATGTTTGGCTGCAGAAAAATATATAAACATCTTGCACTTATTGATTTTCTTCGCCGAGGTGACTTCGAACTTTTAGCGATATTGCAAGCGTGACAGCCGATTATGCAAATTAGTTCACTGAGCAAACTCCGACCGTTTTATGTGAGTAGCTCAATAAATCTTAGATTTTAACCATTTTAAGTAGAAAATATAGTAGGACAGAGCTTTAAAACCACACCGATTAATACTTTAAGCATTTTAAAAGGCCAAAATTTGACAATTATCTCGTGACGAAAGACGTCAACAACAACGTATCGAATATCATAATTTGATTGGCGCTCGCAAACCCCTTGTAAAAATTTGGCTTCTGTTATTTCATATTTGAGTTCTGATGGCTTACGCTGTTCAAACCTATATGAACATTTCAAAACCAAAATACAGGATTCTATTCAGTGTAACTGGCGATAACAGCACACACTGAAATACACCGTGACCACTGTCACATAATTCAATTGTGTAATTATCCTCAATTGCTTCTCCCTTCTTAATAAAGCAGCAATAACATCGCCTTTTGGATCCGAATTCTGGTCGGCAGGAATAAGAGAAATTTTGTCTGCACACCTGTCTTTATGAAAATTTCTATTCAGAACTCAAAGGAGTTCTTGTGGAAAAGGACCCCGCGATTTTTGAGGAAATAAATTATTACGTTACGTGTGACCTCGTTTTTCCAACAATTAGCTATATCTATACTGTAAAGTGCGTAATTGTATTAGCTGTAATTCATATGTCTCTTTCGGTACTGGCTTGCTTGGGATTAATAAAACTAAATTCTTAAGGAGGTATTCGCCAAAAGAAGTCCTGTTTTCAGTCGCGTTCCTCAGAAACTTCGTTCGGAGACTCACGAGGAGTTTCCGGTTTGTTTAACTTGCCTCAGAGTACTGACTCAATAAAGAGTCATCTCTGCTTAATCCTTTTGTCAAAAGAGAGTTTCACAGAAGGAGAGCTTATCTTTGCAAGGGCTGGCCTGTTCGATGTAGAACACTCAGTTATGGCAAAATGTGGGTCTGCGCAAAGCATAGGCACACTTATGGGAAGTTCTGGCGCCAAAGTTCAGCGTGCCAGTATCCGACACACCCTGGTAGCGATTCCAAAGGGCTAAAGAGCCGGTATTCTGTCAATTTGCAAATTTCAAAGGCCATTTCTAAGATGTATGGCGTTCTATAGAGGTTTACACGATACTGCAGCTGATGGAGCGGATGGTTTCAAGGATTTTCTCCAAATTATAGACGAATTGGAAAGCATGGGAGCAGAAAAGGACTAGTGTAAAGAAGTTCGGAAGAGGCTTCAGGAGAGCAAGTTGTATTTGAAGACTACATACCGTAATCACTGCGAAGAGGACGATAGCAAATGTGCCGATCACTGTAGGGTCTTTGTACTGAGCCATGCTGGTGACACTGACGTTCAGAAAGTATGCAGTCACAGTCACAACGTGAAGTGTGAGGATTGTGAGATGCTGAAGAGTGTTCTTGAAGAAGTAAAAGGCGCTATTTCTGAGTACACAATGCAATTGGGTAGGTTTCAAGCGGAAGACTATCTGTATGAAGCCAAAAATGCTGCCGCTAAGATCTTTGAATGGAGAGGGCATATCCTGAGAGCAGAAACCAGGATCAGTACGAGCGGCAAATTGTCGATACTTTGGAGGGAGATGAAGCATCTATAATAGTTGAGTGGACAATGAAGTTCATAGCCATGAAGTTCCGGGAAAAGCAAGCAGAATGGTTTCCCAAGAGGTAAATCAATTGGCATGTGAGTAGCGTTGTTGTAAGACAGGAGGAAAGCCTGGAAGTAACCTGATACGTACACCTTCTTAACAGCTGTAAAAAAGACTGGTTTTCAGTGCTGTCAGTCCTAGAAAATCTCTTTGTCACCATAAAGTTACGAAATTCAGGAATGAAAAAGGCCTTTATAAGATCGGATGAAGCAGGTTGCTGTCACAACAGTAGGCTAGTATCATCTCTACGAGGGCTCGGACATCAAGATTGCCACTTTCAGCAACTTACACAAGAGGGCCTGCGCGTTTGGAGAGCGTTTAATGTTGGGCCTGGAAAGTATATTCGGTAAAATTAAAATTGCAATTTTTCCACAGAAATAATGACGGATCTGGTGGAAGAAATTCCATTTTTCCCCACTACTGCTCGACGAACAGCATCAGCAGGAGAAAGCAATGATGGCAACGACGGTAGTTCCTATCAATGCCCTGAACCTGGTTGCGATGAAGATTATAAGACCCAGGCCAACCTTGACTTCCATATGAACTAGTTAGTTCATCATGTAAGTCCTGTCCCTGCAAGCATGACTTAAAGTCTTAATGACAAAGTGAAGAGGTAGTGGGTTCATTACTTTCAGTCATTATCATTAGAGGGTGAAAGTTCGACTGAACTGGTTGCAGTGGCCACAGAACCCTTGACAAGTACATCAAAGCTTCCCATGGGATGGGCTCTTCATAAGAGAGGTGCAAGTGAACGGCTTTCGCAAAACGTCAGGCAGTACTTGAAACAGAAATTTAATATCGGATGAGACACTGGCAGAAACCAAACCCAGAGAAAGTAGCAAAGGATATGCGAACTGCTTGCACAATAGATGGAGAGAGAATGTTCGATAGCACAGAGTGGTTATCCAACATACAGACTCAGTGTTTCTTCTCGAGATTGTGCCTTAAACAGCGATCTAAAATACAACAAGAATCGGATGATGCCACCGACGCAGACGACCACTTGATAGGAGCATCCGCGTCTGATGTAGACGAAAGGTGTTTGAGAGAGGCGAGGAACACAGTAATGGATGAGATAGATTGAAACATCCAATCATGTTTGATATCTATGATGTGTGCTCGTTGGCAAGAGAAGCAAGGTTGTCTAGTCTCAAAGTCAAGATACCAAGAGACATATGCGAACATTTTGAGCTCGCATTCAAAACACAAGATACAAAGGCAGCACTTCTTGCAAAAATGGAGGAAATGATTTCGGAGTGCAGTTGTTATGCAATCTAGTTATGACATCCACCTGTTATGCGAATGCGAATCTTTTTTTACAAGAACTCTTCAAACTTATGAACAGAGACTATTATGCAGACAGATGTGACGACCAAATATAATTTTTTTCCCTTTCAGCTAGAAATCCGAGAAATCGCTGCTTTATTTAGAAGTGAGAAGTATTCAGGACAATTACACGATGGAATTACGTGACAGAGTCACTGGTCACGGTGTATTTCAGTGTGTGCTGTTATCGCCGGTTACACTGAATAGAATCCTGTAGTTTAATTTTGAAATGTTCATGCAGGTTTGAATAGCGTAAGCCATCAGAACTCAAATATGAAATAACAGAAGCCAAATTTTTAAAAAAGAGTTTGCGAGCGCTAATCAAATTATGATATTCGATACGTTGTTGTTGACGTCTTTCGTCACGAGATAATAAAATTTGTCAAATTTTGGCCTTTTAAAATGCTTAAAGTATTAATCGGTGTGGTTTTAAAGCTCTGTCCTTCTATATTTTCTACTTAAAATGGTTAAAATCTAAGATTTATTGAGCTACTCACATAAAACGGTCGGAGTTTGCTCAATGAACTAATTTGCATAATCGGCTGTCACGCTAGCAATATCGCTAAAAGTTCGAAGTCACCTCGGCGAAGAAAATCAATAAGTGCAAGATGTTTATATATTTTTCTGCAGCCAAACATCTTATTGGCAGAAATCAAGCAGAGTTTTTAATGGTCTGGTCTGGACTTGAGCAATATCAATCGAGAAAGAAAGAGTACTTTTAACCAATTTCAGAAAGCTGTCCAACGAGTGTTTTTAAATCAATTACGACGAGCCTCTGAATAAACGAATATCAAGATTGAAATGCATTTTATACACCTTGTATATCACACGCTTTAAGAATACAAAATATTTTTTGTTGCATGCGGTGTGATACGAGGACCGGGCTATTCAACTTTTGAAATTTTCGATGTCGCAAGAGGTCAAAAAAGGGCCTTTTGCAGCTTTGACTTTTGAGAGCTCTAAAAATGTAATTTTGAGGTATTTCCAGAAACTAATGTGGTTTTATTTACTTGTTACCAAAGATAGTTTATTGGGCAAAGTTTGAGGGAAAACTTTTTCCGATGCGAAATGCCCTGGACCGCTCTTACAGAGATCGCCTCTTAAAACAGTATTTTTTTGGAGCGATCTTTTGTAGTTTGTTTGAAAATATGAAAACCGAACAAACGTCCGGAAAGCGAATAATGTGTTCATTTAACTGGTTCTTAAGCAATGTTAAGATATGCTATTTGTATTTGAACAATAGTCGCTTGGTAGGAGAACATTGTAAACCATACGCACTTAATTAAGAGGTATTCACGAATCATACTTGCTGAATGTACCTGAGGACCAGGGAAGGTATTGTTGTGAGAACGCTTGCTTCCCACCATTGTGGCTGGGTTATATCCAGGACCTTGGTTCTCACGTCAGCTGAGTTTGTTGTTGGTCCGCGCCTTTTCCCTCGGCGTTTTTCTTCAGGTTCTCCTTGTTTTTATTCTCATTAAATTGACATTCCGAATTCCAATCACTTTGCGGAAAACCATACCCTGGGAAATGTGAAATTTTTGTTCATTAATTTTGATTTGTTTTTTCTTGTTGCATTTACAGGCTAAAGTAAAGTTTTACGACGGCTATGGCTACAAACTAGAAAGACCTTCACGAAGAAACAGATGGCAAAAAGAAAAAAATTCGAAGTTTTAGGAATTTCTCTCACGAAACTCTAGTTTTAGCCGAAAAGAAAGCTCTAGACGAGATATAACTTTTAGGAGGTCGTAAGTTTTTCGGTTTGGATGAGCTTAAGTCACTGAATAGCTGTCGAGTTTTCGTGGTTTGATTGAAATTTTGATATAGAGTACTTCTTAACTGAGTGTAAAAAGTAATCCAATACTGCTTTGGTTTTCTTTATTTCGGTCTGTGATTGGTCTAGAAACTCGCACAATGTGCGAAACAAATCAGACGCCAAACGAAAAAGAATCGTCACTGGTCATTTGCCCCCAATTTCTGTAGTTTGAAACCTCATTGGCTAATAACGATGCAAAACTTCGTTATTATTGGCTGTTCTTATTACTTTGGTTTATGGTTTACGCCGGCCAAATGAAAATTGCTCCAAAAAGCCATGAATTACTTATTGCAATTTTTACTCCTCTCATCGCGAATTTCTGTTCGGCAATTATAGAGCATCACTCATCCAGGATATTCTTATGTCTTAATGGTTCGTTGTACTTTGGTGCCGCCGTTGTGTGTTCACTTCTACAAGCTGAACGTGACGGTTTGCTCTACACTGTAGTGCTTGGAGTGATTCACGGAATTGATTGATTGATTTATTTATCATTTACCCTTATTACATATTAAAAGGAGAACAAAGCTAATTTGCATAGATAATACATGGGAAAAATAGGAAAAGGAAAAAGAGAGGAAGTTTGAAGAAGCCATGAAGGCTTATAGGTGAGGCTCCCTCCTGAAATTAGAGTTTAAGTTAAACTAGAATGTAGAACGTAATTTAACAAGTGTACGAATTACGGAAGTAGTGGAACGCAGTACTATGGTGGTTGTCGATCACTTTTGGTATCTGCCTGGGAAAAGAACGCCAGTGCCCTGGGGAAACTTTCGAATTCCTCACCGTGAAAGACTTATAGCAGACAATGCTATCATGAGTATGATGTTTAAGTCTGCCGCCATAATACTCTGTTAACGGCTTGTTATTATTCACTCAATTTATTTACTTGCAAAGCGATTCCTTTTCAAAGTTGCTAATGTAGTTTGCCATTTGCCATTAGTTCCACTGATGATTGAGTGGTTTTTTTTACAAGTATTTCTCTTGCAATTGAAACACGTTATCAGAACTGTATGCACTAGCTTTGTTGTCTGGTGGTAACTAATTAGATGCTAGATGTTATCAGTTTAGCAAGGATCTGCCACCCACATCAGATGTTCCCTGCAAAATCCCCTTTTCTCGAAATCGGAGATGTTTGACGACCGAGTTCGAGACTGAGTAGAAAGCTGCTAAGTATCCAACGTATGCTTTTAGTTAGATCCATTAAAAGATTGTGATGAAAATTTCCGGTCATTAATTCATCCCCTGTCAACTAAAAATATAATCAACCTTTGTCTTCATATACATGTGTAAAAGTAAGCACCAAAATGTAGTATTGGTAAAGTATCACTGTTCTGTACTGTACTATATATTTACAAAGATGAATATACTATGAAATACAGTAAAATAAAAAGATTAGGACATATAAAGGTTTCCCTTTTGTTGTCTGTAATCTCCTACATTGTACTTTCCTCTCTCGAACATGAAACGCCTATGAAAGGAAATTTTGGGAGAACTCAGTTCAAATGGGCTAAAATCTCTAACAAGACTGAAACGGAAATTTTTTATTGGAGCTATGTGTTAACTATTTGATTAAGCGGTGTCCTTAACTCCTTTCCAGGTAATAAGTGTCCGACTTGGAATGTGCTTGTGTTAAAATGACATGTAATGACATGTAAAGGCGCCAACATGGCTGCCACGTTTTCTGGAGCTCTTCGCCTATTTACCATTTTTGGTGTTCTTTTCGTTTTGAATGCTGCCCAAGAATGCTACAATTGTCACTATAGGGGGGCTGAAAGTCCTTGGCTTTTCAAACATATTTTATCCAAGTTTACTACTCCTAAATTTAGAGTTCGCCGGCCGGTGGTGTTGTGGGGCGTCCATGGTCTAACCTTGCTTGCAGTACCGGAGAAATATATCACGCTAGATATCACTATAGATATGGACGTAGAGTCACAACCGGGTCCAGAGATAGACAGGAGTTTCGGAGGAGTTAATAAGAACTACCCGATGTTAATGCGAACTAAGCCAGCGTCTTTGAAATGCTCTGAACTCTTGTCTCTCCGAAACAAAGCTTTCAAGCCATCTCCGGCCGTTCTATCTTAGTTCAAGTCACTCGGCATTCTGAAATACCGTGGGCCAACATAGTGCTCGAATCTCACGATCCATCTCAACCAAGAAAATCCCGGTGATGCAAGGCCGCCGTTTCATCAAGGCTGAAGGTCGGAAAGTGGATCGGAGTAACTTAATTAACATTCCGCGTGTCAACACAACCGACAAAACATCCACCTCTAAATCAAAGGGTTTCGCTGTCCCAAAATGTTTGTTTACGAACATTTGTGGTTTGTCGAAAACAAAAAGTCGTGTACGAGCACCTGTGGCGCTTGAGGCTGACCTGAGATCTCAGGATATTGATGTGTGTATTGTCAGTGAAACTCATCTTTCCACTAATATGCCGGACGCCGTGGTGAATATCCCAAATTACAATGTGTTCAGGCGGGACAGAGGTTGGGCAGACTTGGACAAAAGGAAAAAAGGGGGTGTTGCGGTCTATGTGAGAGACAGTCTTAAAGTCTTGGATGTCTATCGGTCCAATATATATGAATTTATTGCTTTAACAGTGCAGTTGCCGTCCGATCACATTATGCTAATTTGCGGCCTGTACAATCCTCCCAAGCATAGCTACCGGGATCTCGACTTAATTAATTATATAATATCTTTTGTGGACCTTGTGTTGAACAAACACCCAGAAGCGGCTATTGTCTGTGGTGGCGATGTAAATCGTTTGGATATGCAAGAATTTAAGGCTTTGTCTGGCTGGGATTTCGTGGTTGATTTTCCCACGCGGGGTAACGCGTGCTTGGATAACTGTATGACCAACCGAGCGGATCTGTTCGGTCAAGCATATTCCATACATATGCTTATTAAGACAGACCATGAAGGCTTTGTTTTACCGGCGGGATTAAAGCTTAAACCTATGCGCCGCAAAGTCCTTGTGCGGGACTGTAGGGAACATCGGAAACAGTCATTTTATATGGCACTCGCTGCGCTGGACTGGAGTGACGTCCTCAATGAGGTGGACATAAACAAGGCGGTCGAGGTGCTTGAGGTAAAGATTCGTGCAGTGATGAATAAGTTTATGCCGCAAAAATCTGTACGCATGTCATCGCGTGACCCAGTTTGGATGTCCCCATTAGTCAAGTGTATACTGAGGACTAAGTCCCATATATCTTTAAAGAATAAGGAACGCCTGTCTTTATTTAATAAGCGCATTTCTGAGCTGATAACCGAGAACAGAAGAAAACTGGCTGCCATTGGTAGCGGTGAGTGGTGGAAGGGCGTGGACGCCCTATCGCAGCGTCGCAGGTCATCGTTGATAAATTTGGACAAGAACTCTCTAGTTCGTCTGAACGACTACTTCGCCAACCTGTGCTATGATGACACTTACGTTAGACCTAGTGATATGGATATCCCGGACAGTGTAAAGCCCCCGAAAATATCTGAGCGGTGTGTCTGGAATACCTTAGTTCATGTAAAGAAAACCGCAACGGGACCAGACGACCTCCCGTACTGGATCTGGAAGACTGTGCTGAGCTACTCACACCAATCGTCACTCACGTTTGGAATCTGTCGCTGTCTACTCATACATGGCCAGACTCCTGGAAAAGGGCAAATGTTAATCCTCTCCCCAAAGTGAACATGCCTATAGAGGACTCAGACTACCGTGGTATTAATGTTACTCCCGTTATTGCCCGGTTGTTTGAGAAGGTCGTGTATCGTACACAAGCACAGTCAGTCATTGAGAGCAACCTGAGCCACACCCAATTTGCATATAGACAGGCGGGTAGTTGCACAAATGCCTTGCTCGCTATCCAGCACCAGACATACAAGTATTTAGATAGTAGTGACTATAGCGCAGTGCGAATTTTTACCATGGACTTCAGTAAGGCTTTCGATTTTGTGAACCATGCTATTTTGTCTGCCAAACTGAAACAGCTACCGCTAAATCCGTACATTATCAATTGGTATCATAGTTTCCTCTATGCAAGACAACAACGTGTTGTTAGTTATAATTTTTTAGGACAGTGGAAACTTGTCAATAGAGGAACCACACAAGGTAGTGTAAGCGGACCGTATCTTTTTAATATATTTTTGAACGATTTGGAGATTTTTTTTAATGGTTGCCCTGTGCTTTTTAAATATGCCGATGATTCCACTATTCTTTCGCCTATCACTAGGAATAGTGACCCGTCTGCCGACTTAGTAGGACAGTTCTTAACATGGTGTAAAGACAATAGAATGGTCTGCAACCCTTGCAAATGTAAAGAGCTGGTTGTTAGAAAGAAAAATCATAATGTACTCTACTCTCCAATTAATAATATTCCCCAATGTAATAGCTTCATTTTACTAGGAGTAACTTTACAGAGTGATGGAAAATTTGATGAGCATGTAAGAACTAAGCTTGTCAAAGCAAACAAGTGTTTACACGTCCTACGAACATTGAGAAAGGAACATTACTCTCAGGCAGAGATTGATCATCTTTTTATATCGATTGTTTTGGCTAATTTTAGCTATGCACTTTCAGTCTATGGGGCATCTGAGTCCGATCTTACGGTTGTACAAAATTTTTTAGACCGATGTCATAAACGCGGTTTTATCTCATTTCCAGTTTTTATCAAGAACCTTTTAAACAAACAAGACAGAAACATTTTGAAGAAACTAAAATCAACGGATTGCCACCCCCTGAAAGATATCATTCCTGTCCAAAAGACATATCTACACAATCTCAGGAAAAAAGGCTGCGCGCGCCCGAAAATTAATACACAGCGCTTTATGAACACATTTGTAAATAGGTTGATATTTAAGCTCCATTTATTGTAATGATATACTTTTTAATTCATAATATGTATGTAGATTTCAGTAGTTTTTTCAATTCATTGTAACATAAGATATGTAGTTTTATCTTATGATGGAATAAAGACCAAAAGAAAACATATCATTGGCCGATCTAGGGGAGGGCCCGCCCTTCCCCCATTATTCTTTGGGTAAAATTTTTCTTTAATGAGCAAACTTGTTTTGCCTGACAGGTTCGCCCTAACTTCTTCTCAGTAGCCAATCAAGCGATCATAAACATGGGTTTAAGTTAACATGCATGGAACTTTAATCTTTTAAATAACAAAAATAACGTTGAAATTTTATTTACAGTCAGGGAGAGAGGTAGGGTCTCTAATTACTTTAATCTATAATTTCTGAGATTTTAATCAGATATAATTCAATACACGTTTCACTTTAGTAGTCTTAGAACTGAAATTGTAGCGATGTTAACTTATATTCTAAGGGATGTGGTGTTTATTTGATTAAAGAATTTTTGGAGGCGAAAAAACTACACAGCTTGGGCTGGAGTCAACAAATGCAAAAGTTAAACACAGAAATTAAAAAATACCCACCTCCATCTCAACACGAATCTTAAACTATTTTTTTCCCGAGTAACCCATCAGTTAGTAAAATTTTAGACATAAACTATATTCTCTTAGTTACGATACGGTCCTACAGTTATGAACTCTACGGATGTGTCTGTGAATATTGCGATAAGTTATTTTCTCTTGGTGATAAATGCTTTAATAAATATAATAACTGCACGAAAACAACATTTGCAATACATGTATTTCAACGAGGAAAATTTTTCATCATCTTAAAGCTCAATTTATGTGGTTGTAATAACTTTATCTTAAGTAATCAGGGTAAAACCTTTATTGAAACAAGATCAGAGGACTGAAGCGCTCCGCTGTAACGGCAGCTACTACTATGGATTTCCAATGGGGTAAGAGGTAAATTAGAATTATTCAGTATTATGACGTATTTAGTGGCAAACGTGGCCAATAATAAGTAAATATGTCAAATTTGGTGGGGGGGGGGGATCTATATTCTTTGTTATTTCATTTTCGGCAAAATAATTATTGAAATTCCGAAAATAATTTTTTATGTTTCACATAAAAATTCTTATCAAACCACGGAAACTCGATACAAATGAACAGCGTACGTCCTCAAAAATGTATGTTTTATCTAAAACTTACGTTTTGCGTCTTCAAAGAGATTTTTGGAATGAAGCGCAATTCTTACCTATCTACTTTTAATTCTGCCTGGTACTTAGCTCTGACAAAACAGGGCGAGGCGAAGTCTGGGCCCAAAACTAAACCCGGACAAAAGGCTGTTGGCTTCATAGCTGGATGACTAATGGACCGAATACCAAGAAAGATTATGTGTAATTTGTGATAGACCCAATAAAAAGATGTACGAAATGGAGTGTGCATGTTTTCTACTTTTGTGTGTGTTTTTTGTTTAACCTGCAACTACATAGTGACGTTCTGTAAAGTTGTCTTGAGGGGGAGAGTTCTTTAGTATCAGAGACCGTTTAATCAGGTCCCTAGTTTTGACTCTTGTCCGTGCTTCAAAGATTAGCTCTGAGTTCTAATGGCTTCCTCTTTCCACCCGCCAGCCCCCTTAAATAAAGACGAAATTTCTTTTTTTGTTGTTTGTTACTTAACTTACAAGTCTTACAACCACCATCTGCAATTACGTCTGTCAACTATCCTCTTTGTAAGAACCTGTTTTGTTCACGAGTGACGCAGAATCAAGAAAAGTGGCTCAACATTGACAACAATAGGCTTTGTTGTACAAGCGAAAAATGGCCCTATGTGGCCATTTTTGAACAATGACGCAACAGTTTCAGAACACATGAGGGATTTTCGCAGTTTCCGATTAACATACGAGCGGAAAATTTAAGCGCTCGGAAAGGCTGAAGGAAAGAAAAATTCAGTGCAAATAAAGATGGCGCGGAGGACGGGTAGGGGCGACGGTTGCATAAAGGTGAACAATTTATGGAAAAGTTATTGAGTTTATTAATACTTATCATCATGGATTCCTAAGGGGTAGATCCTGTACAACACAGCTTCTCTTGGTACATCATGACTGGTCTAAGGCCCTCGATAACAGTGGACAAGTTGATGTGATGTTTATCGATTTTGCTAAGGCCTTTGACCTTGTGAATCCCACCATTCTTCTGACTAAGTTATACAAGTATGGAGTTGCTGGTAGTCTTTTTGAGTGGTGTAGAGATTATCTTACTGACTATCAGCAGAGAGTGGTTGTAAAAGGGGAAGTATCCGATTGGCTAACAATTACCTCTGGCGTGCCTCAAGGCTCCCTGTTGGGACCTTTATTTTTTATTATTTATATTTGTGATTTTCCAGGGGTTATCGGTAAGGATAGTTCAATTGCTTTTATATGCTGATGATAGCAAATTATATAGGATTATCAATTCTCCAGAGGATATGTCATCTTTTCAGGGTGACATGGATACGATTTCTGACTGGTGTGAGGATAATAAAATAAAAATTAGTACTAAGAGATGTAAGATCATGAGAATCACCAGGAAAAGGAGTCCTCTTGTTAGGGATTATTACATAAATGATCAGTGTTTGGAAAGTGTATATACATATGAGGACTTAGGTCTGCTTACTAGCTCTAATTTATCATGGAATTCACATATAGATTCTATAACTGCTAAGGCTAATAAGGCTCTTGGTTTGGTGAAAAGAACGTGCATGGATTTTAAGGATTTTACTAGATTAAGAACATTATACCGTAGTCTTGTTAGACCATTGCCTAAGTATTCATGTGAGACCTGGAATCCTCAAACTCAACTTAATTATAATAGAATAGAGGCAATTCAGATGAGGGCAACCAAGTCTATCCTAAAGTATAACGAGGATTATAATATTAGACTAAAACAATTAGATTTACAAAGTTTATATAATAGGAGATTTAGCAGGGATGTTGTATTTTTATTTAATTTAATGAAAGAGCATTACAATATAGATATTTCTGATAAGTTGATATTCTGTAAAAAACGTAATGTAGATTATAATTTAAGGAAAATGACTCTCTTGACCTTGTTTGTATGTATAGTAGAAGTATTAGTTTTAAGTACAGTTATTTACTCCGCATTATCAATGAATGGAATAGCTTACCCAGTGGTATAGGAAAATCTGTTAGTATTTCTAGCTTTGAGCATAAAGTTATATAATTTTTTGGTAATACTTAGTTCTACTCTCAGCGGATTATATCGTAGAATTTTTTAGATTTTTAATTTTAGATTTAGATTTATTTTATATTTTTATGTATTTTTTCTTCTTTAAATTTCATATTATAGATATTTTTTTAATCATATTTTAGTTTACTGGGGAGCATCCCTCGCATGGTGCCTGGTGCGCTTTTTGGATGCTTCCCTCTCCACCTTTATTCATTTATTTATTTTAATTCAGTGTTATAATTTATGATTTGGAGAAAACTGTAATAAATAAAAAAATAGTATTAACGCTTAGAAGGCGGTAGCTTATAACTATGATATCGCCTCTGTTTGCTTTTATCTTGCTTTAAACTGGTCAAAGATATCTTTAACTATTTATCCAGAGATGCCCTACGCTAGGCACTGACGATGGGAGCATGCATTTAGCCAAGGAAGCGAGGCGTTCGCCATGCAGTCATAGACTACGAGCAGTTCCTTTCTACTCTGTCCGATCATGATTTTCTATGCAGACAGCGAAAAGAACATTTGAGAGGAGAAAATAGCAGCGAGAAAGTTGGCGGGGGAAACTTTCACTTTCTCGCTCGACGGATTACCGAATCACGACTTCGCAGCTCTCAGATTTATCTTTCATAGTAGGAGAGCAGTTCAAATCTCGCACGCGCTACGCAGAGTCAGAATTAATTATTTGCGTGCATAATAAGTAATGGTGATGGGACTGAGTGGAGTCTAATCCGGTCTGTAATCATACGAGTGATACCAAAATTTATTACGAGTATGATAACAAACTGTCCGAGAAAAAAATTTTGCAATTTGGCAGAAAATTTTTTTTCCGACTAGTCACAAACTTTCTCGCGTCGCTTCGGCCAAAGTCCCTCAGCGCTTCAAAGAACAAAATGACTATTGTTTAATACTTAATGTGAAAAGATGAGCCGGAACAAGAGACCATTTCTTGATACGAGTTGTTGGTTGTTGCAAGTCTTACAACCACCATCTGCAATTACGTCTGTCAACTATCCTCTTTGTAACAACCTGTTTCGTTCACGAGTGACGCAGAACAAACAAGACATAGAAGTAAAAAGAGTAGGGGCTGGGAAAACAGTTGTAAAAAATAAACGAAAATCAACTAGTCCTTAAACCGAGATAAACTTTTATTTGTATATTCTACATTAGAAATCCTTCAGATTAGGGTTCACTCATACAGGATCAAAATTAATTACCGTGAGCGAGGTGCACTGAGCCAGCGTGATCAATCTTGCGATCTATATTCATGATTGTGTGCAATTATCATACAAATTTCGCTTGTTTTAACTTATCGTGACCACCCTCAAATCAAAGTCACGCACATCACGCATGGGTTCAACAGGATCGGGTTTCGTTCATTTACTTTTATGGAGTGACGCTTTCCAGCCGGGCAGTGCATGTTGGGCCGAAGAAGGGCGGAAGTGATTTTTGACTTAATTGGAGTGTTTATCTGCTGTTTAGGCGAAGGTTATGGTTATTTTTTAAACATCTCTCGCTCCTGTATAGTCTGTAGTTTCTCCTGCTGAGGTAAGAGGTGTTTGATGTTTACTAAGCGTAATGTGAGGTAGAGTTGCAAAGTTAATTAAGATGCAATCAATGTCATACTTACATATCAGTGAAGAAAGAATTCGAATTCTAAGCATTTTGATTTTATTTTGAAATATGCTTCGAGGACGACAACGAATCGTAGTTGAAGCACAATTGAAAGTTGTCAGAGTATTTAGATACTTGATTTTTAGTCATGTTCTGTGATATCAGGTGAGAAAGCGAGTGATGATTTAATCTCGGGTATTTAACTTACAGCAATTTGGAATTTATTGACTGAAATTTTCTCTTCAAGAGGGAATGTTGTAATTTGATTAATAGGTTTGTAGTTCAATTGGTAACGGGAACCAAGTCATAACAGTTAGCCGATAAATTCCGTACAGCTCCATAGGGCGACTTCATTATGCATACAGCTCCTGGATAAAGAAAACAATGACGTAAACAAAAAATTGGCTTTCGGGACTACGGATTTTTTTAGAATAGTATGGGGCTATACGTACATCTCTGCTTTTCTCTTTAGAGGAGAATGTTGTGATTTTACCGTAAGGTTTATTTTCATTTGGCAAAGGTACCACGTCATAAAATTCCGCTGAAAATCTTAAATTTTATAACATTAAAACTTCACGTCGATGTAAGTGCGTCATTCAGAAATGGGTGTTACTGCTGGATTTTGTGCATAGAAGGCTCGATTTATTTCTTTGGGTATTCACTTCGGGGGCCACGTAGAACCACAGAAAGCATAATGACTAAGTTCGGATTTGTTCGTTCTGGAAGAGGTGAGATCTTTTGGAGGAAGACTCAAAGGACTGAAACTACAGCACAATTAAGCGACCTCGAGCGGCAGCGTCTACAAGTGGATCCTTTTGTTTTAACGTGTTAATGAACTACAAAGAATGATTGAACACATTGTATGACTTCAAGATTTTCGCTCAAGGTTCTCAAGTTTGATTTGTATTTGCTAAAATAGAGCATTTTCAGAGCTTTGAAAAGAGACCTTGAATGAGCATATATGATGATTGTAGGCCAAAGTTCGCATTTTACTTCTTGTTATTGGTGTTTTAATTTATGTACAGCCATCTTTTATCGGCGTGTGTGAAGCATGATTTCCGAAGAATGACTGCAGACATTTTATGCATTCAAGTTATTTTCGCCAAGGGTTTTCAATTTTGATTTGCATAAAATAAAAAAGGTAGTTTTGTGAGCTTTATTGAGAGAGCTTGGAAAGCGATGCGTGTGAAGCGTGTTTGCAAGTCGTCCATTCGCGAACATTCCGATAATTTTCCAAAGTTCGATCTAAGGAAATATATAGCTTCGAGCCTGACAGCTCCTAATACAGCAGATATTTTCACATTACTACTCTGAAAGCTGAAAGGCAGACGACAAAGTTCAATTCTTGCCATTTGCCGTTCGCATACGCAGTTTAAGTTCGCTTATATTTATAATGGTATAAGGTATAATACCTTTCAAATTCGGCGTTCCTTGCTATGTGGTTAAGAATTTAAAAGCAAAATTTTTAGGAATTGGGGCTATTGTTCGTTTTTGGGCGATAAACAAAAGAAAATTGTCACACATGTCATCATAGGGCGTTCCGATTTATATAGCGGTCTTTTATTTAAGAGTGAAATCCGACGAGAACCCTACTGATTCGCAAATGAACCTAAACAATAGCATGAATATCTGAATACTTAACGACCCACTAAAAGGAGGGTACCTACTTAAATCGACGTAAAGTTGTCATGTTTTAACCAGTCCTCAAATATCTCATGTTTAAGAATCTATAAATGAACATTTAATCGTTTGTCCCACAATGTAAGAGTCAGGCTAATAGTTGTGTATTGATCGCAACATTTCAACTGCTCTTCTGTTAGTCTTCGTCAGGCAATTAAGTTGAAAGTTTAAGTGTTCCTATTTAGAGCTCCTTGGTCTGTTGCTTTTGGCGTGTTTTGACATGCTGTCAATGGTGCATGTCAATCCTCATTAGAATTCCGACTATTAGATGTTGTTCCATCATAGGCCTGCATTGTTGTTGATTAACTGTTCTGTTTTTTGATAGAAGGCATCGTTTGTCACTTAATCACATGGTCCTCAATTAGAATTTCATTCCAATGATTTTGCCAGAGTGTTAGGTGCATCTGCACGGTTGGATTGATTGCATTATCATTATGCATTATTATTGCACTATTGACAACTAGATCTTTACATTGCGTGGTAGGGAGAAAGTCGACACTTAGGCAGGTTGAGTTTAACACTTTTGCCTGAAGTTTTTAGTCTCTAATACAGAATCTGAGAGTGAAATGTTCAGTGAAATCCTGTTAAAATGTGGCCTATAAAAAGATGCACATTTTTTCACATGACAATTAGAAAAAAACTCTTCAAGGCGTGTGTTTTATGAATGATTTACAGCCAAACTCACCAGAACATGAAGATTGCTTGAGATAACAGCGCTTTAAACCTCGGCTGCAGTGACTGATGTGGCCTTCCACTCAACTTAGTTCTGGAAAGGGTCGAAAATAGCACAATTTGGCAGGTGGTGTGACAGCTTTAGTTCAACTTTATGCTCTATACCCTCACAGAGCACGCTCTTTAAACCAACGACAGCGCAACAAGATCTTTATATTCCATCAATGACAACTAGATCTCTATACTGTATTGCTGACAACTTAATCTTTAAAGCTGCAAAAAACTAGAAAAATACTTTATCTTTCAGATCAGCACTCTTAACTCCCACGATATCAATGAGTGTTTTCATTCAACTTATTTATTCTTATTTTCATGTCACCATACTCCCATCAATGGTGTGGCTCCATTTTCTGCATACAAATACACACAACTCACAATTCCTCAATTCATTCTGAAAAAGGGCTAAAACTTAAAACGTTAGCTTTGAAACTCTTTACGGTGGTCAATTTATGTTATCAACTCGGTTGATAATACTAAACTACCCTGTTATACTTTCCCACTGACGCAGCACGAGAGTTTCTTTAGAAACTTACATCCCTTAACTTCATCTTTAGATTGCACGGTTGGCAACTAGACTTAGTAGCATGGATCAGGAATAGCTTTTGACATTGTATTTTAGCTGAGGAGAGAATAGTGAGGTTAGATCTTAGAAACTGAGCCAGCACATTTGACTGGATTCCATGAATGGCTCCATGGAGCCAGGGATTCTTCTCCATGCCACTTCCCAAGTAATTAGGGCTCAGGAAAGATAGTGCATTGTGGTGTCACCAAGGGTTACTAAAGAACTTTTGGAGAATAGACGATTAATTTTTTTCAGAGCTACAAAAGCACTTTTTTAGACCTTACAAGTGATGAATAAATGAAAGATACTAGATAATGGAACTAAACAGATAGATGAAAAGATCCTTGATTAAATAATTGCAAATAAACAGAGCATAGTCACTTGAAAGCAACCAGTTGAGCAAACTGGCTGGCTGAACTAACTGTCTTCTGATTGATCATCATGCTTTGTTACTCATAACTGCCCACATAAATCTGACCGTTGGTTAATTGTCACTTTGGACATTACCGCTAGTCACTGCATGGCTCAGAAATACCTTAAATAAATTGAATCCTCTGCAGGATACAATCCATTATCAGTAAAAGTTTTTTACTTTAACTAGTGTGTTAAATTATGATAGCTTAACACAGAGAATTATCTTAACAGCCATTGTGAATGTTACTGGAGACTTAATTTTACAAAAATTCATTTAAAAACTGGTTTTCTTTTTATTGACCCATTATGTGCCTGATGTGTTGATCATATAAATATGCTAAGTTTGGCTCTTATAATTCTGCTTTCTTTGTTACTTTATGTTGAGAATTCTTATAAAAAGGCTTTTTCAGTGGAAATTATTTTCTCATTGGTGCAGAGGGAAGGATTAATTTCCCAGGAGGGTGAGACAACAGAACTTAATTCCTCCTGTAGTGACTTCTAGATCATAGAAAATAAACCATTTTACTTGCTGTCATCCAACATCCCTTTCTACTGTTTTATTCAAACCACTTGTTTATATAGAAGTATTATGAAAAATAATGTACTCAATCAAGTAAAGGAAAATAACTTTATTTGCTTGCTGGAAAATAATTTAGGGGAGGGGGGCACCGACTGAAACTTTCTTTGAGGGAGGCTATGGGTGAGGCTTTTCCTACTAGTAACTTTTTGTGGAACCTAGTTAATGGCATATATTTTTCTCAGTAGTTTGTAATTTCAAATTCCAGTTCAAGATGGTTTGGAACATATATTTGATTGTTATAGATCAATTTGTTCCTACTACTTTTCTATAATTCTTTTGTTAAAAAAGGAATTTCAAGTAAAAAAACCCAAATTATTTAAACTATATAATTGCCACTGGAAGTAATGATTTTACTAACCTGTGTCTATTTAACTTCAGATGTAGTTTTAAGTTACAGTGGAGATGAACTCTTTCCTTGATATTGTAATTTTATGGCAATGTTTTGATTGTTTTTTTGTTTTCATATGTTTTATCATAATTAAAGCACCCTGCTTACGCAACTTGTTTTAAGTTGACTAGTAAATGTTTACTTGCCCGGGAAGAAGGAGTAGGGGGATCCCCTAAGTTTTTATTGAACAACATAAAGAGTCACAAAGTCACTTGCTGTATTATGAAGGCTTTGTATCATTCTTGATGTTCACAGATGAAATCTAAGGTCATTAACAGAAAAATTCCAGAACTGACGTTTTATTTGAGAGTTGATGGTGAGTGCAAACAAAATTAATCTAATTACTGGTCAATTTATCAGTATAACTTTAATTTTTTAACTTTTTTTCCTATATAAATGTAATATTTTGACTATTTTGATTGTTAAAGTTACATGATACTTTCATGGTTGTGTCACAGAAAATAACGATTACAGGCCAATAATTGATTGACGTCTTCTTTCAAAAGTTGAAAGCTTTTCAAGTTCAAGTATGTAATTTTATTGCTGACCATTACACTCTACATCATATTCAAAAAATATGTCAACAATACATGGATCATTGTAATTTATGTTCAGGTTCCACAAATTTTTGTTTTTCACCTCTGTTTTAAAACAGGAGGGCACAAGGCGGGTAAATTTCACTTGCTGCACACATATGTTAATGGGAATCGTTGTCACTTCCATCATTCTAAGGAAGGTAAGAAAACGTTTAACAATGAGCATGAGAGCAAATCATATGATTTTTTTGAAAGTTCAGTGATCTAAGTTTTAATCTATGTTCATTTGCTCTTTTTAGTGCGCAACTGTTGGTATAGTAAAAGAGTAAGTCTGGATCAAGACGTGATGGTGAACCTTGAAATAGAGTATTCACCTTTTTTGAAAAGGCTCATGACTTTTTATGATAATTGTCACCTAATAAATGCTTCTATTGTTGTGTATGACATAACACGGAGAGATTCATTTGGGTACGCAATGACGTCGGTTTGTGCGTTCACTCGAGATGCCAGGCCAGGTGCCTTTGTAGCTCTTGTGGGGAATAAAGCAGATCTTGAAAGTAATAGGGAGGTGTCTTTTGAGGTAAGTAATGTGGCCATGTTTATATAATGCTCGTAGGTGAGAAGGTTTTTTAATGGTTTTTGTAGAGAATGATGTAAATCATGTTTGAGAAAGGACGGTAAAGTGAGGTGGTTTATGAAAGCTCTTTGGACGATTTTTGTATGATTTCTTATTATATCCTTGGTATAAAATCATTTTGTAATTTTATTTGTGGGGTTGCATCTTAGGGAGAGGAATGCATATCTAGTAAGTGCTTATTTGCATTGCGACTCTACATGTATCTTGCTGTATTAATGTCATAACATGGGAACTTCCTACGCGTCTTTTAAAATCTTATTTGTTAGGAAACCTGCGTAGAGCAACTATATCAGGCATTTGACATCTAGCTCCCTAAAAGGCAGACTTCCCTGTTTCAACCAATGTCAACAACACCATGCTCACCAGGCATATGTCAACAATCTGACGTTGGCACCTCGCAAGTAACCTTTTCACAACATTGACGTAACAAAGCGACCTATTAGAATGAACTATTCTTGTTTACCTTTTTTGTTTTTAAGACAGAAAACAATGAGTTAATTCACATACGGTTGAATGACGAAGGAATCATGTTACCCGATTGTCACAGTCAATGACATCATAGCAAAAGTAACGAATTAGTTTTCAGGAGGCAGAATTACATCATTTTACCAAAACTCCTCCTTGGACTCTGATGATGACTGACGCTCAGTTTGTCAAAAGCACAGCCACTACTAATGACAACAGCGCTTCTCAAGACTTCTCTTACCAGGCTTTATTATAAAAATTAAATTTTTAACAAAAAATTGATAAGACCCATTTTTTCGGTAATCAATGGTATGCTATATTTCTTTTCCTTTTATTCCCAAAATTAACTCGGAGTTATTCCAGGAATGCAGCTCACACACACTGTTATTTTGTGGTGGGAGATTTCGACTTTATATTTTGTTCTTTCAGGAAGCTCAGAATTATGCATATAGAAACAATATTGTTGAGATTTTTATGGAAGTGTCAGCATTAACAGGTGAATATGTGGAAGACCTTTTCTCCGAAGTAGGTGAGTACAATTGACTATTCATGCCTTATCAATTACACTGCTTTTTTAAGTAGATGTGTTTTTTTTTTCACAGGGTGTCTTTGTCAAATGATACGCTTTGCACCTATTGCAATACTCTCCAACTGGTTTTGTTAAAAACCTGGGTTGAAAGGGGATTCCTTAATATGCGTCGGCTAAATGCCGACACAGACGGAAGAAAATATGCAACCACTTATCATAATATAATTTAATAGAGAATGCTTGGTAAATTATCACATACTCCACTCTTGTATGAAGCCAGACTCGCTGATAGCTTGGAGGTTGCGCCATGACATTGAATGAAAAGCATTGCAGAAAGCTTCAGAAAGTCTAGTAACGCCATTCCTGCAGAGTGGCCATTGTGGAACACTTCTTTCCAATTAGCATTCGTTAATGGAAACGAGAACACTTCCAGTGGATAGGCCTTGACAGAAATCACATTATTTTTGCAGTCAAGTGTTCGTCTTAAGATAAAAAAAAATAGTTGAGTATAGGTTTCTGACTAAAGTTGAATTGAAAGGGTAACTGTGAGAATATGTTTGTTACAATCGTATGTCTGTTGTGGCAGTGGCTGCTTCTATGAAACATGAGCTTGGATAACTAGCAGTAATTTCTCCCCGTGGAAAAAAGACAAAAAATTATTAATAGCATAATTGTTTTTATGTTTGCTGGAAGAAAAATGGAGTTCGAGGTTTTGTTCCTAGTCTCAAAACTAGGTTGCTCCTGTTACCTATACCAGTTATATCAATTTTTCTAAGCTGTGTTTAGTTCTCTTAATGTGAAACTCCTGCACTTCTTTCCTGTTAATTAAGGTTTCCAGGGATGGTTCGTTAGGAAATACTTGTGTTGTAGGTGTAGGCATTATTCAAGATGTGGAGGGGCAAAGCTGACAGCGATCTGTCATGTGGTACTTAGTTTTTTATGATTATTTTATTTTGTAGTGAAACGTCTAACTAAACCCGCATCCTTTATCAACGCAACTTTGGCTCTCGAAGAGGAAACTTTGGATCTCAAAGAGAAAACTTTAGATCTGAGTAGGAGAAATTTGGACAGGGGTCTGAGGATTTATCGCTTAGGGAAGTTTCTGCGTAGACGAGAGAACGTGAAAGAACTTGCAAATATCCTATCGCTGAATTTGAGCCACAACCGTCTTGAAAAGCTACCTGTTATTTTTCTACAATTGATCAACCTGACGTGCTTGTATGTGAATAACAACAGACTGTCCTCTCTGCCTGAAAGTATTGGATGCTTGAAGCGACTTCAAGAGCTGGACTTGAGAAATAACCAACTGAAGGTACTTGATGTGGTTAGAAAACTGCCTGACCTTAGAAAACTATTGGTTGAAGGAAATCCGCTCACTCTAGTAGAGATAAGAAGTCTTATTAAGCATGTGAATACGACGACAAGATCGATCTCCATAGACATTGCAGGTAGTGTTACATGAATATATGGCAATAGATCTTTAGCATACTCGAGCACAATGTTATCTCGGAGTAAGGATTGTATGTCTCTAGCGCTGTCGTGATTTTTATCTCAAATGAGAGTTTCTGAAGTAATTCCTTTATAAAGATTAGAGCTTCAAGTAGGTGAAGCCTTTCTTTCCATCTTCGCGTAGAGATCCAATTTGAAGTATACGTATACAGTCGACTCCCGTTATTGCGGACACCCCCTCGGGGGAGAGGGGGGGGGGCAGATTTCGTGTTCGTAAGATCGAGAGTCCGTAATAGCGGGGTACGAGAGAAAAAAATTGTTTTGTCTCCAAACATATGAGATAATATGTAACTACGCAAAAATAAAGTTTCTAACATTGCCTCACCAACCGGAAAAAGATCTGGCTGCAATTAAGCAGGAAATTTTCATGCTCGCACCCAATTAAAGAATGGTTTCTTTATTTTTTTTATAGTAATGTCGCTTTATATTATGTGAGTCAGGGTTTTGGACGAAGTGTCCGCTATAGCAAGAGAAAAACAAGTGAAATGAGCTCTGGGGGTAATGAAAGTGTCTGCATTTCCATAATAGCGAGAGTCCGTAATAGCGGGAGTATATTTCGGTCAATTCTTTGTGCGTTTCTCCGGGGGATGCCTCTTGTCTACAATGGTAGGGTGTCCGTAATAGAGAGCTGTTCGTAGGACGAGAGTCGATTGTACACTTAAAAATGCAACCTTCACTTACTATTTTATTTATTATGAGGATTGATGCTAGTATGAATCGTTGCAAGCTTCGTCTGATAATCCCTTTGTGGGAATGTTTAATTCAAATTTGCCAACCGATCGTTCTGGCTATAGAGTCTCGGGGTGTGCACTTGAAAAAAGCGTAACCGTCGGAAGCAGGCTGGTTTTGTTGTTGAGTGCAGTGTTCGTGTACTTTACAAACCTTTTTCCAAGCATTTAAAATTGAAAATGGTACAAAAGAACCCGGCTTGAAAGCTCACAGTGCAAGAAAGACGAAAAATCCCGTCACTATTTTACGACAAGAAAATGTTGAGGAAGTCTTATGTGACAGATTTACCTGAAATTTTAAAAAAGATCATTTTCTCTTCTACCGGGAACATTTAATCTTCCAAAAGTTGATATGACTTTCATGGAAGTTAATTTTAGTAATATGCTCCTTGTATTACATGTATCACCCTCCACAAGGTCGTGATGTATCGTAGAAATGTTCTTTGTTTCTCACTTTACTGTTCTACAATAGGCAATTACTGAAATATTAAATTTTTCTTTTCCCTCACTTGCAGCTGTAGCTCCTCCCGATATTTTGGCGCAAGGACATTCCGCAAGACTGATTTATGAAGAGGCCCTTAGAGATGGATTTGTGAACGTTTATCGTGGTCGCATAATATTGGTTGGCCAGGATCGTGCCGGTAAAACAAGTTTAAAGAAGACTCTCTTAGGTCTTCCATTTGACTTCAAGGAACAGAGTACGGACGGGATCGAAATTGAGCCATCAAAGTTCGAAATTGAAGTTAAGCAAATTAAGAACTGGACACCTTGTTGTGCGAACAGGTCAAGTTTGTCTGAATGTTTGGAATATACAACGGATATAGCAAAACTGTTAGCGACAGAAAGGTATCACATGATTGTTGGTGATGAGAAGGAAGGCTCGGAAATGAAATCAGTAGGGGCACAGCCTAAGGAAGAACACAGAGTGGAGTCAGGAGAAGAATTGCACACAAAACATGTTGTCGCCGATCAGGTCCGTTTACTATATTTTTACTCTGAAACTCGACTTTTTATGAATGATCTCAAACGAATTCACACATTTAATGCTCATTTCATTGTTTTGACATGACGAGGTAGATCAAAATCTACTGTGTAAATGGAGATGCATCAATCATGCAGTTTCTAACGGAATTTAGTATCCACTGTAGTGATATTTCGTCTTATTTCAAAATGTTAGGTTTCCGTGTACGAGGATCCGGCCTCTAAGTTTCCAGATAGATCTGGGCCGTTAAGCGAAGTTCATGAAGGATATAATCTAAGCACAAAGTCCAAAATGGCTATCAACGCCAGCGTACTTCCTAATGCCGTTGAAAAACAGGCTGATGAACTCCTAAAGAACATGATCATTGAAGGTGTGGATGCTGATAGTGCATACATCGAGAAAGGATCCACGATAACCGCAGATGTGTGGGATTTTGCGGGTCAACATGTGTACTATGCTGCTCACCCGGTATTTCTTTCGTCAAGAGCTGTGTACATCGTCGTTCACAACCTCAGCAAGCCACTGAATGCCCGAGCTCAGCCATATGCCAGACAGGGAACTCATGAAGTAACTTTGGAGAACCCGAACAATGAGACAAATCTAGAGAATCTGCTGTCGTGGATTGTGACAGTTCATAATATGAGACCAACTGAAGAAGAAATGGTTGAAACGCCTAACGTGCTGCCCTATCTCCGACCTCCAGTGTTCATCGTCGGCACCCATGCTGACAAGCCATACGAAGATACCAAGGATGTTACATCCAAGATAATTCGTGAGCTTTCCAGTAAGGAATATGGAAAACATGTGATCCGACCATTTTTCTACATTGATAACACTCAAGGAGACAGATCATTCGCACGGAAAGTCCGGAATTTCTTGAAATTTCAAAGAAATCGTCAAGCCGGTAAATTAGGTGTTTGGGTTTAACATAATGTGTTAATGTGGTTAAGTTTACTTTGATTTCTATGGAGGACAGACAAACTCATCATTAGATAAAGTTGATTGGATTCACTGGAGGTTTACCAGTTGCTTTTCCACATATTACTGCTAGCATCCTTTTGTTTCAATGTGAATATTTATCTACTTTTGATGTTGGTACCTTTTTAATGCTTCGATAATTCTTGGATTTTTTTAATATGTATTTTCTCTATTTTCTTTTCATTTTTTTTCTATTAACATAGATTATATATTAAATACCACAACAAATGTTCACGCCGACCAAATTATCTTCAACTAGTGAAAGTTATCATCCATTGCAAAAAAGTGACTTAAAGTGCTGCAGTAGAAATAGAACTTTCCGAATACGAAACTGTTGATTATGGTCTTAGTTCTCATCGAACTCGTATCGAAAGTCCAAGGAGAAATCTTTGCCCCTCCCTGGCTTCTCTCACAAGCACTAATTGTTTCGCATAATTTATAATTGAAAGGTCAAGAAGGAGACAATGATGGCACTAGTGCCGAGGGAATTCATGCTCTTCGAGTGAGAATCCTGGAAGTAATTCGAAAGGAACCTTACATGGGAGAGAAGATACCAGTGAGGTGAAGTATGATGTATAATGATATAAGCACAAGAGATGTTCAGCTCATTTTTTTCTCTAACAACAGCTGTACTGAAACTTACGAATGGCTTTCACAGCCGGTTTCGCTTCTTGTTGAGTTCGCTACGTTGAAGTTCGCTACATGTGCGCTACTTATATGCTGAATTCGCTGCTTACTTCATTCTACCATACTATGCTTACACTATGAGCATATTTTACCAATTTCCACAACGATTTATGTATACCTTTTTGTAAGTTAGGACTGATTACAAATTTTTTTATATTTCTAGATGGTTTAACTTCGAAAAGGTCATTGAAGCTTTGGTAGCTGAGAATGTATACCACTCAAATACTGTCCATCTTCAAACCTATGCCAAGGATGTATGTTTTATAGAAGACGATGAACAGTTTCACACCATGTTGAATTTCTATCACGACTTAGGTTTGATTGTGAAACACCGCAGTACAGTCATTCTGAAGGCACAGTGGTTAATCAGTCTATTCAAGAAGCTTATAACCATCCCAGCATTCAAAAAAGCGGTAGGAAAAGATAATCTTCTATGCATCGAGATGATTGCAGATCGTAGGCAGGATTTGTTACCATCCCTCAACTTGCGCTTGACGAAAAAATGTTAATTTAATTGACTGTTTGTCCGTTTGTTTTTTCACGTTGTTTACACCCCTTACAACATTTTGAGTTTCCTACATAACTTTCATGTGTCTCCCACTCTCCCTCATTTCAATATTGCCTTATATTGACAAAATGGTCACTAATTTATTACGACATTGTTTGAGGGTGGGGAGGTAAGGGGAAAATTCAATAAAGTAATTAGAGATGAATAACAAGATTTTTCTTATTATGTTGACTCATTTCCGGAGGCTTGCCAACTACATTTTACCACTCATTGTACCCTTAGTAACGAGGAAAGGAGAGATGTTGCAAATTAAAAGGGGCATTTTTAAAGAAAAATTGGTAGATTGAACTTATTTTAAATAGGGAATTTGTGGTTTCAGGATCCTGTGCATTCCAAGTACTGGCTGGAACTCGAGACAAGTGGTGTCCTTAAGATGGAGCTTGTTGATCACGTTTTTTCCCCTCTTATTCAGCAAGGCGTTATCAAGGAAGACATCTTGGACATGATGGAGCAGTTTGGTTTGATTGCCAAATACTCACCATCCCCAGCTGACGTTAATTACTTTGTGCCATGTCAACTGACGTCCTCACCTGAAGAGCTTTGTAAAATGGAACCATCATCTTCGGATCCTTGTCCTTTGTATCTTCATTTCCAAGAAGGCTTTGTTCCGCATGGTTTTTTTACTCGCCTTGTTTCAAAATCGGTTGCTTGGTGTGGTGCAAATGGATCGTCACAGCCTCCAAAGCTCTACCAGAATGGTGCATGGTTCATTCTTGAAGAATGCGTCATACATGACATGGTTATGATTTGCAAAAAGAAGTTCATAAAAATCCTCTTGAGACAAAGAATTAAGAAGAACGTAGTTGCAGTTTCTAATGCAATTTTGGTAGAAGTTGCTAGAAGTGTGCGATTGTTTATGGAGAGCACTTTAGAAAAAATGTCGCAGGAGTTCTCATACCTGAGCAGGATGCAGCATGAATTTTGTGTTGAATGCCCCTACTGTCAGCAAAGCGGTCGCAAGTGCGTAAACCACAACCAAGTGTCCTGTGGAGAAGAAGACTGCTTACACCTGCTTGAATTAAGGCAAGGACAGGATTTGATCTGTATGGAAAGCATGTCTAATGAAGTACTAACAGTTCCTGGACAAGATAAATGGTTGTTGAACCAGGTATAAAGCATTCTTTGTATGTATTCGTTCGTAAGTAGTAACGGAAACCAATTAAGAAGAGCTTATGATAGCTGCAATGATATTGTGCCATTGTGCGATGGCAGTCGTATGAACCGGAATACCCAATTTAGAAAATCTTGGAACAGATTGAGGTCTAATGGTGTCATAGAAGGATCTTGCTTCATCGAGCTCCTAAAGCACTTCAGCAATGGATATACTGTATGAGATTGTATGTTTTACAATTGTGTAATTACCTTTTTGGTTGATTCAAGACATGTATGAACGCATTCAACCAGTTCGTTTCCTTCCGTCTGGTTTATAACTTCTTGATGGGAAAAAAGAATATTTTTCTCTAACAGAAGTAGGTTTTTTTTGTGAAAACTGTTTTATATACCTTACTTGGAAAATGATGTCCTTTATAATAATGTTTTTATGTCATTATCCAAAAGGGCTTGGCTCCGTCAGAAATAAGAACCTCACAAGTTGCATCAGTGCGTGGTCACCCAGCAAAGTGCCACAAAACTTTGAAAGTTACTCTACTGGCCAATGAGTGGAGTTCGTCAAGGGGGGGTTTGTCCACCATCAACAGACACCTTGCCATCCTTATGGCCGAACGTAATGAGGTAGAAGTCACTCTCTTGGTCCCACGATATGCTTGTTCTGAAGAAGAGAAGAGAATTGCAGAAAGTCACAAGATTGTCATCAAAGAAGCAGAGAGACGTCCAGGCTACGACCCTCTTGACTGGTTGAGCTTCCCTCCGAAAGAGCTGATAATTGACGTGGTCCTGGGTCATGGAGCCAAGTTAGGTAAGCAAGCCCAAATCATTAGGGAGTCCCATAGTTGCCAAAGGGTACAAGTAGTGCATACTGCGCCTGAAGAGCTCGGAATGTTCAAAAACTATCCGAGAGCCATTGCTAAAGGAGAAGAGAAGACTACAGCCGAAGTAGATTTGTGTAAATTGGCAAATCTAGTTGTAGCAGTAGGACCCAAGTTGACGGAGGCCTACTCTGCCTATCTTCGCTCATGTGAGAAGCAGCACGATATAATGTCGTTCACTCCTGGCACGTTTAAGGAGTTTTCTACTCTAAATCATGCCTCAGTTGACTCTGTAAAGTTTAGGGTGTTGATCTTTGGTCGTGGTGACCCTGAGGACTTCGGTCTTAAGGGGTGTGATATCGCTGCTAAAGCAGTAGCGGAACTGAAAGACAACTCCTACCATTTGATCTTTGTGGGTGCACCTGATGGCAAACAGGAGGCAGTTGCGCAAGAGTTTCTGCGGAATGGTATTTCTAAACGTCAGCTGACAGTGAGAACGTTTTTGCAAAGCAAGGAGAAATTGAAAGATTGTTTTCGTGAAGTTGATCTCTGCATCATGCCATCCCGGACGGAAGGGTTCGGCTTAACCGCGTTGGAAGCCTTGTCAGCTGGTCTTCCCATTCTTGTAAGTGGAAACTCGGGTTTCGGAGATGCACTGCGCACAGTACCATTCGACACATCCTTTGTGGTTGACTCTGAGGACCCCAAAGTGTGGGCTGAGGCAATTGATGGTGTCCGAAAGATGAAGAGATCACCGCGTCTTCAAGGGATTGAACGACTCAGGACATCATATGAAAAGCAGTTCAGCTGGGAGAAACAATGTGACCTTCTCGTTGATTTGATGTGGAACAAAGTTCATGGTGTAGGTATGTTAATAATTTTTATATTTCTTTCCGTAGACTTTTCTTTCGTTGTGTTATCCAAATGTATCCTGCCATTGCTGTGAATACATTTTCTATCTCGGAATAGGTTTCTAAAACACAGCATGATGGAGATCTTTAAATGTTTGTGTATAACGCTTATGTTCATCGAAAAGGAAACGACTTGTACAAACTGATAAGAGTGAGAAAGGAACAAGCAAAAGCAAAAGAAACGCCTCAAACCACTTTTATCCATCACAAGTTTAATTAATTAACTTTCTTGATATAAGTGTATTACCAAAAGTTAATGCTTGAGCGGGACAAATGTCATATTGTCTTATAAGCTCAGGTTAAAAGTTATCTACTCCAGTTATTCACAAGCAATAATTGCTTTCGTTGGAGCATAATTATTTTTTTATGAAAAAAAAACCTAGGGATGTAAAATGTTAACTGGCAAGTCTAGACTATTATCTGCGACTTCCTATTCCAATACTGTTTATCGTTCTCGAATCAGAAGACAGCGTTTAATAAATAAATGAAGTTATTGGCCTGTCTTCCGAACTCCTCGCCGTACTTTTAGCTGAAAGAGGAGCCTGGCCCTCTCAGTGAAGATTTTGATCAATTTGTGTTCTCATGAAATTTTTTCCCATACATGATCCTGCTAATAAGGAAAGATTTCCTTCATTTGAGAGTAGCGCCCTCCATGAAAGGAAATCATAGTACCCCGTTGGAAGTGTCTCTCTCAGCCCTGATTTGGGCGGATATGGCTTCACTAGCAGTGAGTACGGGGCTGAACGAGATCATATACAAGTTTCACGCAGCTTTCAAAGGTGATACCGGAAGAGTTCCCAGTGGGTGAAAAAATATTCACGGTGAACTGAAAATTCGGTCTTTAATGTGATGGATTTTTTTTCTCTGTCATAACTGAGACTTTCTCTTCCATCTACATTGTATGATTCTAGGAAATGCGCCTAAAATTATTTTACTTCCAGGGGTGCTTGAGCGAACCCTCCAGAATCTTCAGCGGATGCAACTCTGCGCAAGCACGGCCAACGACAACACTGTCTTGACAGAGAAGTTAAAGACGATTGCATCAGATAAGGGCTTCAGAATTTCTGACAATCAAGGGTCAGGAAACTGCATGTTCCATGCTCTGTCAGAACAACTAGAAACCGTCAAAAGAATCAAAATCCAACATGGCCAGTTGAGACAGTCTTTAGTTCAGTACCTCAGGGAAAACCCAACACTGGTGAGTTGCTGTAATGCTCAGAAGTAAATGAACTAGAAGTTCATCAGTAGTTTAATTACTGTGTCTATTTTTCTCTCCGTTACATGAAGTGCCTCTCGTCCTTGCTGGGACACCAGTCACTCTCACACCAGATATCTTCAAGTATTTTTTCACTTTGGCCTTAAAATTTCTTCACAATTTTTCCATTCGTGTAGAGAGGCACTTTGACAGTAAGGTTTCTTCTCCTAGAGCTCGATAATACAGTCACTCTATATAAGATTGTGTCGGAAGTTTGTCTTAGCTTTTGCTGTCTACCCACTGCGTTTGCTTAAAAAGTTATCACATACTTTTCTATTGTAAAGAAGTTGATTTTTGGGGAGTTTTCCTTAAATTGTGCTCGGCCCTGTTCAAAAGCTATTTGGAATTCAAGTGTTAATTGTTGTCTCTTCTTACAGCCGGATGGAACAGATCTCCGTCACTTTGTACATGAACATGAAAAATGGGCTGATTACCTGACATACATGGAACAAGATGGCGCTTGGGGTGATCACCTCATTCTCTGTGCAGCAGCAAATTGCTTTAAAACGTGCATTCATGTGGTCAGCAGTATACACAATGATGTAGAAATCAGGCCACATGGCCCTGTTGACGAAAGCAAGCCTCTAGTACTGGGACATATTCATGAGATACACTATGTCAGTCTTCAACCCTTACAAGGTAAGAGTAGAAAAGCACAGTACACGTACTTTTCAATTTGAAAATGATGAAGATCAATTAATATCCGTCGCGAAATTCGAAAACCTTATGTTTCCTACGAAAAGCACCAGCTTCGTTAAAGGGTCAACCCTCAAACTGTTAACTGTTCTCGGATCACTCCGATGGTTAGTTAGTTGATCTTTCTCAGAGATAACTGTGAGAATGAACCAAACCTTCCACTTCCTTGCTGGAAAAACACACCAGTGTATTTAGTAACTTGAAATGCACCATTGTTATCGTTTCACGAGTCTCACATAATTATTTAATAAGCTACAAGCAATACCTTCAGTTTTTGTTTTCTTCTTATATATTTCAGTGCTTTTTAGAAATTAAGAGGCGATCTCTCTAAGAGCGGTCAAGGGCATTTCGCATCGGAAAAAAGTTTTCCCTCAAACTTTGCCCAATAAACTATCTTTGGTAACAAGTAAATAAAACCACATTAGTTTCTGGAAATACCTCAAAATTACATTTTTAGAGCTCTCAAAAGTCAAAGCTGCAAAAGGCCCTTTTTTGACCTCTTGCGACATCGAAAATTTCAAAGTTAAATAGCCCGGTCCTCGTATCACACCGCATGCAACAAAAAATATTTTGTATTCTTAAAGCGTGTGATATACAAGGTGTATAAAATGCATTTCAATCTTGATATTCGTTTATTCAGAGGCTCGTCGTAATTGATTTAAAAACACTCGTTGGACAGCTTTCTGAAATTGGTTAAAAGTACTCTTTCTTTCTCGATTGATATTGTTCAAGTCCAGACCAGACCATTAAAAACTCCGCTTGATTTCTGCCATTAAGATGTTTGGCTGCAGAAAAATATAAAAACATCTTGCACTTATTGATTTTCTTCGCCGAGGTGACTTCGAACTTTTAGCGATATTGCTAGCGTGACAGCCGATTATGCAAATTAGTTCACTGAGCAAACTTCGACCGTTTTATGTGAGTAGCTCAATAAATCTTAGATTTTAACCATTTTAAGTAGAAAATATAGAAGGACAGAGCTTTAAAAACACACCGATTAATACTTTAAGTATTTTAAAAGGCCACAATTTGACAATTATCTCGTGACGAAAGATGTCAACAACAACGTATCGAATATCATAATTTGATTAGCGCTCGCAAACCCCTTTGTAAAAATTTGGCTTCTGTTATTTCATATTTGAGTTCTGATGGCTTACGCTGTTCAAACCTATATGAACATTTCAAAACCAAACTACAGGATTCTATTCAGTGTAACTGGCGATAACAGCACACACTGAAATACACCGTGACCACTGTCACATAATTCAATTGTGTAATTATCCTCAATTGCTTCTCCCTTCTTAATAAAGCAGCGATAACATCGCCTTTTGGATCCGAATTCTGGTCGGCAGGAATAAGAGAAATTTTGTCTGCAAACCTGTCTTTATGAAAATTTCTATTCAGAACTCAAGGGAGTTCTTGTGGAAAAGGACCCCGCGATTTTTGAGGAAATAAATTATTACGCTACGTGTGACCTCGTTTTTCCAACAATTAGCTATATCTATACTGTAAAGTGCGTAATTGTATTAGCTGTAATTCATATTTCTCTTTCGGTACTGGCTTGCTTGGGATTAATAAAACTAAATTCTTAAGGAGGTATTCGCCAAAAGAAGTCCTGTTTTCAGTCGCGTTCCTCAGAAACTTCGTTCGGAGACTCACGAGGAGTTTCCGGTTTGTTTAACTTGCCTCAGAGTACTGACTCAATAAAGAGTCATCTCTGCTTAATCCTTTTGTCAAAAGAGAGTTTCACAGAAGGAGAGCTTATCTTTGCAAGGGCTGGCCTGTTCGATGTAGAACACTCAGTTATGGCAAAATGTGGGTCTGCGCAAAGCATAGGCACACTTATGGGAAGTTCTGGCGCCAAAGTTCAGCGTGCCAGTATCCGACACACCCTGGTAGCGATTCCAAAGGGCTAAAGAGCCGGTATTCTGTCAATTTGCAAATTTCAAAGGCCATTTCTAAGATGTATGGCGTTCTATAGAGGTTTACACGATACTGCAGCTGATGGAGCGGATGGTTTCAAGGATTTTCTCCAAATTATAGACGAATTGGAAAGCATGGGAGCAGAAAAGGACTAGTGTAAAGAAGTTCGGAAGAGGCTTCAGGAGAGCAAGTTGTATTTGAAGACTACATACCGTAATCACTGCGAAGAGGACGATAGCAAATGTGCCGATCACTTTAGGGTCTTTGTACTGAGCCATGCTGGTGACACTGACGTTCAGAAAGTATGCAGTCACAGTCACAACGTGAAGTGTGAGGATTGTGAGATGCTGAAGAGTGTTCTTGAAGAAGTAAAAGGCGCTATTTCTGAGTACACAATGCAATTGGGTAGGTTTCAAGCGGAAGACTATCTGTATGAAGCAAAAAATGCTGCCGCTAAGATCTTTAAATGGAGAGGGCATATCCTGAGAGCAGAAACCAGGATCAGTACGAGCGGCAAATTGTCGATACTTTGGAGGGAGATGAAGCATCTATAATAGTTGAGTGGACAATGAAGTTCATAGCGATGAAGTTCCGGGAAAAGCAAGCAGAATGGTTTCCCAAGAGGTAAATCAATTGGCATGTGAGTAGCGTTGTTGTAAGACAGGAGGAAAGCCTGGAACTAACCTAATACGTACACCTTCTTAACAGCTGTAAAAAAGACTGGTTTTCAGTGCTGTCAGTCCTAGAAAATCTCTTTGTCACCATAAAGTTACGAAATTCAGGAATGAAAAAGGCCTTTATAAGATCGGATGAAGCAGGTTGCTGTCACAACAGTAGGCTAGTATTATCTCTACAAGGGCTCGGACATCAAGATTGCCACTTTCAGCAACTTATACAAGAGGGCCTGCGCGTTTGGAGAGCGTTTAATGTTGGGCCTGGAAAGTATATTCGGTAAAATTAAAATTGCAATTTTTCCACAGAAATAATGACGGATCTGGTGGAAGAGATTCCATTTTTCCCCACTACTGCTCGACGAACAGCATCAGCAGGAGAAAGCAATGATGGCAACGACGGTAGTTCCTATCAATGCCCTGAACCTGGTTGCGATGAAGATTTTAAGACCCAGGCCAACCTTGACTTCCATATGAACTAGTTATTTCATCATGTAAGTCCTGTCCCTGCAAGCATGACTTAAAGTCTTAATGACAAAGTGAAGAGGTAGTGGGCTCATTACTCTCAGTCATTATCATTAGAGGGTGAAAGTTCGACTGAACTGGTTGCAGTGGCCACAGAACCCTTGACAAGTACATCAAAGCTTCCCATGGGATGGGCTCTTCATAAGAGAGGTGCAAGTGAACGGCTTTCGCAAAACGTCAGGCAGTACTTGAAACAGAAATTTAATATCGGATGAGACCCTGGCAGAAACCAAACCCAGAGAAAGTAGCAAAGGATATGCGAACTGCTTGCACAATAGATGGAGAGAGAATGTTCGATAGCACAGAGTGGTTATCCAACATACAGACTCAGGGTTTCTTCTCGAGATTGTGCCTTAAACAGCGATCTAAAATACAACAAGAATCGGATGATGCCACCGACGCAGAGGACCACTTGATAGGAGCATCCGCGTCTGATGTAGACGAAGGGTGTTTGAGAGAGGCGAGGAACACAGTAATGGATGAGATAGATTGAAACATCCAATCATGTTTGATATCTATGATGTGTGCTCGTTGGCAAGAGAAGCAAGGTTGTCTAGTCTCAAAGTCAAGATACTAAGAGACATATGCGAACATTTTGAGCTCGCATTCAAAACACAAGATACAAATGCAGCACCTCTTGCAAAAATGGAGGAAATGATTTCGGAGTGCAGTTGTTATGCTATCTAGTTATGACGTCCACTCGTTACGCGAATGCGAATCTTTTTTTACAAGAACTCTTCAAACTTATGAACAGAGACTATTATGCAGACAGATGTGACGACCAAATATAATTTTTTTTCCCTTTCAGCTAGAAATCCGAGAAATCGCTGCTTTATTTAGAAGTGAGAAGTATTCAGGACAATTACACGATGGAATTACGTGACAGAGTCACTGGTCACGGTGTACTTCAGTGTATGCTGTTATCGCCGGTTACACTGAATAGAATCCTGTAGTTTAATTTTGAAATGTTCATGCAGGTTTGAATAGCGTAAGCCATCAGAACTCAAATATGAAATAACAGAAGCCAAATTTTTAAAAAAGAGTTTGCGAGCGCTAATCAAATTATGATATTCGATACGTTGTTGTTGACGTCTTTCGTCACGAGATAATAAAATTTGTCAAATTTTGGCCTTTTAAAATGCTTAAAGTATTAATCGGTGTGGTTTTAAAGCTCTGTCCTACTATATTTTCTACTTAAAATGGTTAAAATCTAAGATTTATTGAGCTACTCACATAAAACGGTCGGAGTTTGCTCAATGAACTAATTTGCATAATCGGCTGTCACGCTAGCAATATCGCTAAAAGTTCGAAGTCACCTCGGCGAAGAAAATCAATAAGTGCAAGATGTTTATATATTTTTCTGCAGCCAAACATCTTAATGGCAGAAATCAAGCGGAGTTTTTAATGGTCTGGTCTGGACTTGAGCAATATCAATCGAGAAAGAAAGAGTACTTTTAACCAATTTCAGAAAGCTGTCCAACGAGTGTTTTTAAATCAATTACGACGAGCCTCTGAATAAACGAATATCAAGATTGAAATGCATTTTATACACCTTGTATATCACACGCTTTAAGAATACAAAATATTTTTTGTTGCATGCGGTGTGATACGAGGACCGGGCTATTCAACTTTTGAAATTTTCGATGTCGCAAGAGGTCAAAAAAGGGCCTTTTGCAGCTTTGACTTTTGAGAGCTCTAAAAATGTAATTTTGAGGTATTTCCAGAAACTAATGTGGTTTTATTTACTTGTTACCAAAGATAGTTTATTGGGCAAAGTTTGAGGGAAAACTTTTTTCCGATGCGAAATGCCCTGGACCGCTCTTACAGAGATCGCCTCTTAAAACAGTATTTTTTTGGAGCGATCTTTTGTAGTTTGTTTGAAAATATGAAAACCGAACAAACGTCCGGAAAGCGAATAATGTATTCATTTATCTGGTTCTTAAGCGATATTAAGATATGCTATTTGTATTTGAACAATAGTCGCTTGGTAGGAGAACATTGTAAACCATACGCGCTAATTAAGAGGTATTCACAAATCACACTTGCTGAATGTACCTGAGCTGAATGTACCTGAGGACCAGGGAAGGTATTTTTGTGAGGACGCTTGCTTTCCACCATTGTGGCTGGGTTATATCCAGGACCTTGCTTCTCATGTCGGCTGAATTTGTTGTTGATCCGCGCCTTTTCCCTCGGCGTTTTTCTTCAGGTTCTCCTTGATTTTATTCACATTGAATTGACATTCCGAATTCCAATCACTTTGCGGAAAACCATACCCTGGGAAATGTGAAATTTTTGTTCATTAATTTTGATTTGTTTTTTCTTGTTGCATTTACAGGCTAAAGTTAAGTTTGACGGCGGCTATGGTTACAAACTAGAAAGACCTTCACGAAGAAACAGAACGCAAAAAGAAAAAAAGTTTTATGAATTTCTCTCACGAAACTCTAGTTTTAGCCGAAAAGAAAGCTTTAGACGAGATATAGCTTTTAGCAGATCGTAAGTTTTTCGGTTTGGATGAGCTTAGGTCGCTGAATAGCTATCGAGTTTTCATGGTTTGATTGAAATTTTGATATAGAGTAATTCTTAACTGAGTGTAAAAAGTAATCCCATACTGCTTTGGTTTTCTTTATTTTGGTCTGTGATTGGTCTAGAAACTCGCACAATGTGCGAAACAAATCAGACGCCGAACGAAAAAGAATCGTCACTGGTCATTTGCCCCCAATTTCTGTAGTTTGAAACCTCATTGGCTAATAACGATGCAAAACTTCGTTATTATTAGCTGTTCTTATTACTTTGGTTTGAAAATTGCTCCAAAAAGCCATGAATCACTAATTGCAATTTTTACTCCTCTCATCGCGAATTTCTGTTCAGCAATTATGGAGCATCACTCATCCGGGATATTCTTATGTCTTAATGGTTCATTGTACTTTGGTGCCGCCGTTATGTGTTCACTTCTACAAGCTGAACGTGACGGTTTGCTCTACACTGTAGTGCTTGGAGTGATATTCATCATTTGCTTTTATTACATATTAAAAGGGGAACAAAGCTAATTTGCATAGATAATACATGGAGAGGAAGTTTGAAGAAGCCATGAAGGCTTCTAAGTGAAGCTCCCTCTTGAAATAAGAGTTTAAGTTAAACTAGAATGTAGAACGTAATTTAACAAGTGTAAAGTACGAATTACGGAAGTCGTGGAATGCAGTACTATGGTGTTTGTCGATCACTTTTGGTATCTGCCTTGGAAAAGAACGCCAGCGCCCTGGGGAAACTTTCGAATTCCTCACCGTGAGAGACTTACGGCAGACAATGCTATCGTGAGTATGATGTTTAAGTCTGCCGCCATAATACTCTGTTAACGGCTTGTTATTATTTACTCAATTTATTTACTTGCAAAGCGATTCCTTTTAAAATTTGCTAATGTAGTTTGCCATTTAGACGTCAGTTCCACTGATGATTGAGTGGCTTTTTTACAAGTATGTCTCTTGCAATTGAAACACGTTATCAGAACTGTATGCACTAGCTTTGTGGTTGAGTGGTAACTATTTAGATGCTATATATTATCAGTTTAGCAATAAAGATTTTCCTTTTGTTTCTGTAATCTCCTACTTTGTACTTTCCTCTCTCGAACATGAAACACCTATCGAAGGAAATTTTTGGGAGAACTCAGTTCAAATGGGCTAAAATCTCTAACGAGGCTGAAACGGAAATTCTTGATTATATTTTCGAAGATAAATGAAATGTTCCTTGGAGCTATATGTTAACTATTTGATTAAGCGGTGTCCTTAACTCCTTGCCAGGTAATAAGCGTCCGACTTGGAATGTGCTTGTGTTAAAACATATCATCGGTGGATCTAGGGAAGGGCCCGCCTTTCGCCCATCCTACTTTGGGTAAAAAAAAAAGAATTGCAGAAGGAAGAAAAGCCGACAGGGTAAGCGACAGAAATTTGGGCCCCTTAACCTATACTTTTCAATGTTAGGTGGTATTTCTTCTTTTGGGGACTAAAATTCAGGAGCCACACCGGATTTTTAAGCATCTATTCGTTCAAACTAGAAAACGGACTTACCATTTTTAACTCGTGAATTGCGCGCATGCGCAAGAGCGAGTTGTAGATATTATGTGGTGAATGGCACTCGCTCGCTCGATTGGTCGATTCCTGTAAACTGTTTTTCGATTTTAGGCTTTTGAGTGCATTTGATAGTTTTTGGCGAGCAACAAACAAACGAAATGGCGACCTTTGTTGCTAAGAATAGTGGTGGGATGAAAAAGAAGCCAATGATAATCTGAAAAGAGTCTTTTTTTTTCGTTTTAGTTTCAACAAGCGGCGCCAGCGACTGACAGGCATGCAAGGATTCACACTGAAATAACAGAAAAACCTTCGTTTTTCATAACATTGTAATTTACAATCCTTGAACTTGAAAACAATCCGAAGATTCATTGAAAATATCACTTACTGCGAAGCGCTCGGAGTTTAGAAAGCTTTTTCTGTTATGGCGTGAGATTGCGGACAAAAGCGATCATTACGTTTCGTATCGTGTGTTTTTCCTCTGTGAAGCAACAAAAGATGCCGGCGACTGACAAAATTACCTGTTATCACGAAAATCAAATAACATCTAAACAAAAAATTTTAACTACCGATTTTCAGTGAATTTTTAAAGAACAATTTTCCCGTTTGTCTCATTTGATAAAGAGGGAATCGTTAATGTTTTCATTAAGACAGCATTGCCTTGGTTTTCTAATATTTACAATGATAGAAGGTAAATTTCACTTTTCAGCCACATTTACTTCCAACCTTTTCTTTTGAACCAGAAACAAAAATGATATACGTTTAGAACACATGACATCATCCACCCTTGTCAAATGTAATAGCATGATCATTTCAATTATAATGCCTTCTTATCCCGACGTTACTTCGTTTCTTTGCTGCGAACACTGAATTACTACTCGTACTCTAGATATGACAATCAACCACAAAATTTCCTAAACCAGAGAACATTAAACATAATCCAAAAAATCATGTGTCAATTCACGAGTTTGCTCACAGAGCACTTTGATTTACAGTGGCGCCTGTTACATAAGCTGATATACCAAAATTCGCCGTCTTTTACAAGGCAACTGGGGTATTGGATTTTTCTTGAAATTGCCATGAGTTAGGGCGGCATATCGCTCTTTGTAGAGTTGATTAACTTCTTCGAATAACCTTTCAAATAAGAAACACGGTAAATTTTGGGAACGACAAAGTGATTTTAAAAAAAATTTTTTCCGTCTCGTCTTGTTCTTATTCTCACATGAAGCTGTATGTAAGATGCGTGTCAAGTATGGTCCTTAAAATGGCGTAGCTCATCGTGGAGTCTCTGTGGCCCAGTGGTAAGACATCGGAGCGAGAAACCAAAAGGTTTGACGTTCGAGTCCTCATGAGACCTGTTAATTTTTTTACTTTTGTCCAACGCTCGAGACAAGACGAATGAACATCTCCACAACCGTTCAAATGTAGCATACCTACTTTTTCTTTACGTTTTTTCAGTTGTAAGTCCAAGGACTACTGCAGCTAGATGCGCAGTGTAGCCGGTCACTCAGTCAATAACAAATAACCCAGTGCCCATCTTATTTTTATCTTGTGTGATTGAATGACAAGGCTTTTAATCCATTTTGCATACCTTCAATCATGGTTTTCCCTCATTAAATAATAACAATGGTTTAATTTCTTCATAATTTTCCTTCAACAGCGAGTTACATTTTTTTATTACCTTTGCGTTCTTTTTGTCACGCTCTCTTCCTTAGAGAATAACAAACAATTATTCATTTAGTTACGCAGTACTTGTTTATGTATTACGGAGATCTGCTTTTGATGATATGAGCTATTTTAGAGTTTCAGAGTAACTTCGTTGTCAGATAGAATTCCTAAGATAATCCGTATTTCACGCTTAATTAAAATTCTTCGGGGTTGTTGTGCTCCGTTACAAGCTTGTGCGACAGTCGCCGATATTTCCCGTCGTGTCCACGCTAAATCACAAGTACAGTCGACCTTTTCTAACCGGTCACCTTTTTAATAAGCGGTCGGCTGTCAAAGTCCTCTAGGAAGCAGTAGTGGTCGTCCTTTACAAAGTCCAAACAGCCTGTTGGTATCGTTTTCCTCTTTAATCGAAAGTCCTCTTAAGCCAAACCTCTCGATAAAACTAAGAAAGATGAATAAAGTGGGAAAGTTTCGAAAGATACTGGTGCTGCGTCGGTGGAGGAGTATAACAATATAATTTGGTTTTATCAATTGAGGCCACCGTGGAAAACTTCGAAGGTGACGTTTCAAGCGTTGACTCTTCGTCAGAGCAAAACTTTTGCCTTTGTTTTATTCAGTTAATTTCCCCAGTTTGTCTCAAGCTAAAGGTCAAATGGCTGAACTACAAGCTAAAACAAATGGCAGACCAAGGGGAAGGATTAGTAATCTCGTCTTGGGCAGGTGAGCCTGACAGGGTCGCCTTAACTTCTGAAGCCGATAGTTAACATGGAACTTTAATATTATAGTGGAAAAATGTATTTACAGAGGGGAGGGTCTCTAATTACTTTAATCTTTAATTTCTGAGATTCTAATCAGATACAGTTGGATACACATTTTACTTTTAGTGGTGCTAGAACTGAAATTGTAGCGATGTTGACATATATTCTTAGGGATGTGGTGTTTATCTAAATCAAAAATTTTTGGAGGCGAAAAAACTACACAGTCTGGGATGGAGTTATGAAATGTAAAGGTTAAACACTTGACTAAAAAGACGCTCTTTAACTATTCATTTCGTGGGAAATTTCAAAATACCTGGTTCTCTTTCAATCCCTCAGCAAAATTTTTGACATAAACTGTATTCCCCTCGTTACGATACGGTCCTACAGTTATGAACGCAACTAAAGTGTGTGTGAATATCTCGATAATTTATTTCCTCTTGGTGATAAATACTATAATAGATATAATAACTGCACAAAAACAACAATTGCAATCCATACATTTTAACGAGGAACATTTTTCATCACCAGAAAGCTCAATTGATGTGGTTGTAATAACTATATCCTAGGTAATCAGGGTCAAACCTTTATTTACATAGAAAACAAGATTAAAGGACTGAAGCGCTCCACTGTAAGGGCAGCTACTACCGAGTATTTTCAATGGGGTAAGAGGTAAATTAGAATTATTCAGCATTATAACGTATTTAGTGGCAAACGTGGCCAATAGTAAGTAAATATTGCAAATTTGGGAGGGGGGGGAGCATCTATACTTTGTTTTCTCTTTTTCGGCAAAATATTTTTTGACATTTCGAAAATAGAATTTAATGTTTTATATCAAAATTCTTACCAAACCACGAAAACTCGATAGCAATTTATCGTGACAAAGCTTATACAAATGTAAAAAGCTATGTTTTATCTAAAGCTTACGTTTTCAGCTAAGTATATAGTCACGTGAGAAAATAATCCTAAAAATGTCGCAGTTTTCTTTACTGGTTGCCATCTGATTCTTCGTGAAGTTCTTGCCGGCTATAGCTATACCTGCCGAAAATCGTTCCTTTAGCCTGTAAAACAAAACATCAAAACGGTGCAATTAGAACACATACGAAAATAAATAAACAAGAATTTCAAAGAGGCATATTAAAGAGATGATTTTAGGTCTAGTGATTGGAATTGAGGATGCCACTTAGGAGGGAGGAAACCCAGAACTGTGGGAAAAACACTCAAAGAAAATAGCTCAGAAAAAACAAGTAGCGAAATCAAACTCAGCCCACATAAGACGCAAGGTGCAGGAAAATAAACTGGACCAAAGAGGCGCAAGTCCTTTCACCACTAAACCTTCCATGTTTCCGATGAACATGAAGTCGTTTCGATACAAGGGAGTTCGGACACCTCTCAATTTAACCATGTAAAACAATGCTCCACTGACGATGAACGTTTGTGTAGATAAAAATAGTCTACCTTGATACGTATTAAAAAAACCAGATATTTTAATATCTAATTTGTTGTTCAAACACTTTCTTCGATCTTTTCACAAAAAAGAGAGCATAAATCCTTAGTAACACTGTTGTGACTTATTATACCATCGTGAAATGCATTGGGATGAAAAAGTCAGAGAGTGAAATTCGCAGCCTAATTTATGACTCCGCACGACTTATGAAATGATAGTATTATAGTAGACTTAAAGTTACCAAAGACACTGGCATGTCGTGCCAGCAAGGAATTAGCGCGTTTGGTTCGTTACCACTGTTAAATATAAGCACGATCAAATAACTAACCATCCCAGTGACCCGAAAATAAGCAACAGTTCCTTGGTAGCCCCCTAGGTCATAGTTAGTGCCTTACGCAAAAAAACATGCGGTTTTTGAACTGCGCTATGGATAGTAATTGATATGGATAATTGATCGATATCTTTTCAAGTTGAAAAGCGCGTGATTTTTGCTTTTTCTCTTCTTACCTTGTATGGGTTGAAGACTGACATAGTGTACCTCATGAATATGTCCCAGTACTAGAGGCTTGCTTTCGTCAACAGGAGAATGTGGCCTGATGACTACATCATTGTGTAGACTGCTGACCACGTGAATGCACGTTTCAAAGCAATTCGCTGCTGCACAGAGAATAAGGTGATCTCCCCAAGCGCCATCATGTTCCACATATGTTAGGTAATCATCCCATGTTTCATGGCCATGGACAAAGTGACACAGATCTGTTCCATCCGCCTGTAAGAAGAAACAATTAAAGACGTAATTAAGACTTGAGTTCCAAATAGCATAAGGACGGGGCTAGACACAACTGAAGGGAATTTGGACCACAAAATGAACTTCCTTACAATTGAAAAGGCAAACAGTAAAAATTAAAACAAAGATCACGTGTCATACTGTTGGGTATCTGGATCGACAGCTGCAGTATCAACGTGATCTAGAGCATATTCGGCGACAAGCAGACGCGCGACGAGCGTTCATATAAATACCGTCACGCTTCTAGGAAATGATTGTCTTAAGATAGGTGACCATACTAGTCAAATGTCAACCAATTTCTTAATAAAACAATGTAAAATTGTGTGTTAGAGGAACATCATTTAGTCCGATTTAAACTGACAGTAGGTAACTGATTCTAAAAGTAATATTTTTTTAGGCGCGCAACTCACATAACTTAGGACACGCACACGCACACGCACACGCACACGCACACGCACACGCACACGCACACGCACACGCTTCTGTAGAGAGTTTTTATTAAGTTGGTTGAGAATATGGAAGAGAACGTCTGGTCCTCTCGTTCTTATGACAGGGAGAAGGCACTGAAATCCACGATAAGAGCTCTCAACGCATCTTGTATAGGGTAAAATATAACTGTATTTTTGAAGTCTAGGAGAAGACAACTCATCGGAAACGTGACTCTCTCCAACTATGAGTGTATGTGATCACAGAAAAATTGTCAGGCCAACGTGAAAAAAATGCTTGAAGGTATCTAGATATTAAGTGTGAAGAGGACTAGTGTCCCAGCGAGGTGTAGCAGCATTTCATAAAACGGAGAGAGAAATAAAAAGGTAAAGTTGGGGTCTGTACTCAAGCCATGATGGTGCCTTCCCCCCTCCCCCACTCAGCTGGAGTTTATCTCGGTTTCCAGTTAGCATAAAGCGAATGGGAGTGTTACAATTTCTCCTTGGATGGGATGCTAGTCCATCACAAGTTTACCCCCCCCCCTTCCTACCCTTGCATTTCATCAGGCTTCCCTAGCATTTCGCCAGTACCCATTTATACTCCTGGGTGGGGAGGGGGTGAGAGTAGAGTGTCTTTCGTAGGAATCAGCCTGGTCTCTAACCTGGGCCTTGGAGTCAAACGCACTGACCATAAGTCAAGCCATTGAACTGGTGAAAAAACTACTGATATTCTCTTTACGTATGAGGCTCATTGTAACTTACCAATTTTGGGTTTTCCCTAAGGTACTGAACTAAAGATTGTCTCAACTGGCCATTTTCGATTTTGATTCCTTTGACGGTTTCTAGTTGTTCTGACAGGGCATGGAACATGCAGTTTCCTGACTCTTGATTGTCAGAAATTCTGAAGCCCTTATCTGATGCAATCTTCGTTAACTCTTCTGTCAAGTTAGTGTTGCTGTTGACCTTGCTTGCAAGGAAGTGCATCTGCTGAAGATCCTGAATGATTCGCTCAAACGGCCCTAGCAGAGAAATAATTTGAGGTGGGTTTCATTGAATCATACAATGTAGTTCAAATAAAAGGTTTCACTTAAGAAAAAATCCATCAAATTTTAGACCGAATTTTGAGTTTAACATGATAAGTTTTTGTTTTTTTCCCCACTGGGATCTCTTTCGGCATCGGCATCGCAAGCTAAGTGAAACTTTAATATGATGTGGCTCGGCAACGAGTTTTCTGTCAGTGAAGCAATAACTACCCAAATTAAGGTTGCGAAGGAGATTAATCCAGTCGAGATCTCTGATTTCGTATCCATGTGGCATGCTAGCCTCAAATGAACGAGATCTTTCCCTATTACTAGGGTCATGCACGGAAAAATAATTAATGAGGACATAAATTGATCCAAAACTTTGCCGACGGGAATAAGGCTCTTCTTTCAGCTGGAAGGTAAAAACTTGAAAAATACGACAAGGAGTTCCCAATCAGGTTCTTCGCATGACAGGTCAATAACCTTATTTACTAAGCAAATTCTTCCTTCTGATTCAATAATTAGAAAAGTAACAAAATAAACTATCAGTCTTCAGAAGATAGCCGGTTATTGGTTAGAATTTCCACTAAACTTTCTGCTGCGCAATGTTTTTTCTTGCTTTCTTTTTTTGTCATAACAGATAATTATGATGCGAAGTAAGCAATACTTGCATTTTGAATAACCGGAGTATATAACTTTTTTCATGAGCTTATCGCGCAGTATAACATTTGTGCATCGGGTGCATTAACATTTTGGAATACACTCGTCTTACGAAAGATAATGAAACTTGAGTTTGATGCTATCGTTTTTGGAGTCTTTCTGTTTTTCTTTCCTTTTTTATCCTGTCAATTTTTAAGTTGTTTCCTTTTTGGAAAACATAAACAATATACACAAAAATGAATGAAAAGCCTATGTTTTAGAAACATAATTCGTGGTGGAAGATGTATTTATATCAATGATAGTGGAAAGTTACATGCCAAAAAAAAAATCAGTCTAGGAAGGAATTAATGAATATTATTAACATACCCGCACCATGAACTTTGTTCCACATCTTATAAACAAGAAGGTTACACTGTTTCTCCCAGCTGAACTGCTCTTCATAAGATGTCTGCAGTCGCTGAGTCTCTTGTAGACGCTCTGGTCTCTCCTTCTTACGGACAACAGTAATTGCCTCAGCCCACACCTTGGGGTCCTCAGAATCAACCACAAAAGATTTTCCGGACGGCACAATGCGCAGTGCATCTCCGAACCCCGAGTTTCCACTAACAAGAATGGGAAGACCAGCTGACAAGGCTTCCAACGCGGTTAAGCCGAACCCTTCGGTCCGTGATGGCATGATACAAAGATCAACTTCACAAAAACACTCTCTCAACCTCTCTCGGCATTGCAAAAACTTTCTCACTGTCAGCTGACGATTAGAAATACCACTCTGCAGCAAACGTTCTTTGACTGCCTCCTGTTTTCCATCAGGTGCACCCACAAAGATCAGATGGTAGGAGTTGTCATCCAGTTCAGCTATTGCTTTAGCAGCGATATCATACCCCTTAAGACCGAAGTCCTCAGGGTCACCACGACCAAAGGTCAACACCCTAAACTTTTCAGAGTCAACTGGAGCATGTTTTAAAGTGGAAAACTCCTTGAATGTGCCAGGGGTCAACGTAAAGATGTCTTGCTGCTTCTCGCTTGAGCGTAGATAGGCAGAGTAGGCCTCAGTCAACTTGGGTCCTACCGCTACAACTATGTTTGCCAATTTACACAAATCTACTTCAGTTGTATTCTTCTGTTCTCCTTTAGCAACGGCTCTAGGATGGGTCTTGAACATTCCGAGCTCTTCGGGTGCAGTGTGCACTACTTGCACCCATTGGCACCTGTGAGACTCCCTGATGACTTGGGCTTGCTTTCCTAACTTAGCGCCATGACCCAGGACCACATCAATGATGAGGTCTTTAGGTGGGAAGCTTAACCAGTCAAGGGGATCGAAACCAGGAAGTTTCTCTGCTTCTTTAATGAGAACATTGTGATTCCAAGCGGTCCTTTTGTCTTCTTCAGAGCAGTTAAATTTTGGGACTAGGAAGGTGACCTCTATTTCCCTGCGTTTGGCCAGTAGTATGGCAAGCTGTCGATTGATGGTGGACAAGCCCCCCATAGACGATCCCCACTCGCTAGCCAAAAGAGTAACTCTCAATGCTGACGCACATTTAGCCGGGTAAATTCGAGCTGTTGCATCTCATGATGTTTCAGACGCATCAGTTTTGCATGAATCCTTCGAAAAAAATAGAAATACATATTATTCCTTAGCACATACATACTAAGATTCACATACTGAAAAGGTGCGAAATAAATCTGCATTCACAAGCTGATCGATTACATTAATTCTCTGACAAATCAGAATCAGGTGAGTGAGTGAGTTTTTCCTCCATACCTAAACCTCATTGTATGACGTCGTATGACATCATATCATGGGGTAAAAACGAAGTGGTATTTATACGTTCTCAGCTTAAAAGACACAATTAAATGTTACAGATGGTTTGCTCGTTAATGCCATTTTAATCAGTCACTCCTCCGTTGATCACTTCCGGTGCGTGGTTAGGCTAGCGTTTTGGCGCTTGGTGAGTTATCCATCAAAATTTGAGAACTTGGGCGGTCCTTTAGATCACCTTGCACGAGTATTAGAACACTTTAGTTTACCGATGAACTTGAAAACCAGCAATTGGAACGATAAGAAAAAACATTATAATGTCCGTTAGCAATCCAGTAGTTTCTACCCATTTAACAGAAGAACCTTCAAGGTTCTTTTGCCCAGCAAGGTCACAAATGATTATTAACGAAGTGAAAAATAAATGCTAATAGCATTCTTTCTTTGATGGAGTGTATGGTTACCATGTTTACAAAACTTTGTTTGGTTATTCTGTTGCTATTTGCCGACTTGCCTGTTCCGAAATTTCACTTTCAATTAAAGATAAAAAATGGGGAAAAGTCCCGGAGAAAGCCGGACACAGTACAATTTGGCAGATGGTGTGACAGCCTTAGCTCAGCTCAACGCTTTATACTCTCATAGAGCACGCACTTTCAACCAATGACAGCGCGCGTTGTATCCGAACTTTATCATGAAACAAATTATGATATTTTAATAGTACCTCGGTTCCTCCCGATGAAAACCACAAATTCTGTCCTTGAACTGTTAAGACTTCACTACGTCCAACGCTTTCCATACAGACTAAACGTTTTCCTTGTTTAATTTCGAGAAGGTGTAAACAGTCTTCATGTGCGCACGAGGATTTTCTGTGGATTGCACATTCTTGAACCCTTTGCAAACAGTACGGACATTCAACAGAGAATTCATACCTCAGTTTGCTCAGGTATGGGAATTCTTGCGAAAAGTGTTCTAAGCTACTCTCCAAGAACAATTTCACGCTTCTTGCAACGTCTGCAGATGTTGAAGGTGAGAGAGAGACTGGAACTGCTTTGACTTCCTTTATTTCTCTCAGTAAAATTTTAATGAATCTTTTCTGGCAAATCAGGATCATATCGTGTATGCTGTTTCCCTCTAAAACAAACCAAGCTCCATTCTGGTAGAGTTTTTGCAGGTGTGATGATCCATTTCCGGCTGCCCAAGCCGTCGTCCTTGAGACAAGGCGCGGGAAAAGACCATGCGGAACGAAACCATTGAGGAAGTGAAGATACAGAGGACAAGGATCAGTGGATGAAGGCTCCATTTTACGAAGCTCTTCCGGTGAGGATCTTAGTTGACATGGTACAAAATACTTCACGTCAGGCAGAGATGGTGACGAGAACTTTGCAATCAAACCAAACAGCTCCATCATGTCCAAGATGTCTTCTTTGATAACGCCTTGACGAAGAAATTTTGAAAACACGTGATCAACAAGCTCCATGCTGAGGACACCATTTCTCTCGAGTTCTAGCCAGTGCTTTGATTCCACAGGATCCTAATTAGGAATACAATGAGCTCGCGAGGTGAGTTCTTCTTGCCAAAAATAGTAAAAAATACACCAGCTGGAAGAACAAATTCGACAACACTAGCTATCTTGGGAAGATTTCATCTCAAATAAAAAAAATAGATGTTTGAACACAAATGAATGTAAATCTAAAAAGGCATTGATGAAATCAATTTTTTTGAAGGAAAATTTTTGGAATTTTCCCTGATAAATCCAGTTTGGCTGGTACTGCTTTTGCATCGCAATATCAAGCAATTCAGTGCTTCAAAACCGTTGCCCACTTAAATTTGTTGATTTTGTGAACACCTTGAAACACGGCTACTATCTATCCTAAATTCAATAACTGAACTTATTTGATTTCTTATATTACCTATAGGACAAAAAACACATTTTAACGTGAATGACAGATTTCCTACCATTTTGTCAAATGGGGGAATGGTTATCAGCTTCCTGAACAGATCAATTAGCCACTGAGCTTTTAGAATGACCGTGTTGCGGTGCTTAACAATCATCCCCAAGTCGTGATAAAAATTAAGCATGGTTTTAAAATGTTCATCCCCTTCTATTATGTTCGCCTTCTTGACAACTGTTTGAAGCTGCTCCACGTCCATAAAATAAACATTGTTAGCCACGAAAGTCTCCACAAGTTTTTCAAAGTTGAACCACCTGCAGAAAAAGCAAGACAATAATCTCAAAGGCTAGAGGTTTATCAATTTATGCAGTGATTACCGCACGCAAGCTAACAATACTTCTTAGGTGCAATTGTCATTGATGCAAAACAAGCTTGCATAAGAATAGACTGCTTTCTGTCCTCTTATTTGCTGAGGGCACATCTACGTTGTACTTTTAACTCCTGCAGTCAAAGTCCCACCAAAGTGTTTCATTGCAAATTTGAGAGATTCTGAAGAGCAAAATTTGAAACGGCAATTGTAGGAAATCTTATTGTAATTTTCATAACTCTGCAATCAAATTTTATTTCGTCGCTCCTGTAGGCAAAACGCTCTAGACCTAATTGGTATCCTCTCTCCCATGTATGGCTCCTTTCGCAGAACTTCCATGATTTTGGCACGGAGAGTATGAATCTCATCACCAATAGCTTTGTCTTTTTCTCCACTTTTTCCTTAAAATCATGAATGAGACAAATAATAAAAACGTTACTTAGTATAGGTAATTACATGATTTCGAGTGCAATTTGGAACTAGTAAGCACCAGTAAATTTTTTCAAAGCTTAACAAAATTGCACGATCCCTTCGGGCTCGTGCAATTTGTGGTCTTTGAAAAAAATTTACAAGTGTTTATTTATTCCAAATTGCACGAGAAAACTCATTTGATTGCGTATTATTAATATACATAAAAAACGCGAGATAACAGAAGCAAAGCGTGCGCATTAAGTGCAAAAATAATTTATTCAAACTCTGCAAGTGACATTCTGCGCTCGGTCAAAACAACCGCGTGCGATCAAAACAACAATATACAATGATATTTTCGCAACTTTAAGGCACAAAAAAGTTCAAAGTCCAGCTGAACGGTTAAAGGAATTGTTCAGTCTGGTTTGTTATTTCTTTGCACTGAATTAACCCCCTTCTGCATTGAATTACCCGCAAACTGTATTTATCTTAGGTAATCAGAACTGAGTAATTTTTTTTATGTGTCTAATTAGTATCCTAAATTACTGCCCTAAGGTCACCCCGCTATTATTTGTATGTCCAAGGGCCAATTCTCCAGTCAGATCTACGTATTGAAAGGAAAGAAAGAAGCTCTCTCTTGTGCTCAAACTCTATGACAGAAATACTAAATAACAAAATGGTTTGATATTGAACTTTTTTCGTCATTCATTGAAGTAGTTATCTTCAGAGCCAGATCATTCCACAAATAACGAATTTAACCGGCTGATTGTGGTAGTTTCCACGCTTTTTGTTTTATTTCAAAAAACGGAATAACATCTAGTGACAGGTGACTTGAAATCAACTTGGTTTAATTCCTGCCCAGAACTGAGTCAACGTGGACAGCTTTAAAGACAACTGATCGTTCAGATTATGATATATTTACAGCTTGTCAAAAATATAACTTGTTTTCATTGACATCTTTTTCACTTTACCTCTCTGATGACTCCCCTGTGACTGCTTACTGAACAACCTCTTCAAGATGCCTTGCACTGGTTTGTTTTGCTGTGTTCTACCAATCAATGACTGGTGACTTTGTGTGTTATCAATGTTGAGCAAAGGTGGGATCACATGTTTTCCGTAATCCTTACCAGATACAGCCTGTTGAATCTTTTCCTTCACAGTCTCGGTATTTTCTATTGGTTGGTCAGCATGTGTGCCGACAATGAATACTGGGGGTCGACGGTAGGAAATCAGTGTGTCTGAGTTGTCAACTGGCGTTCCCTCGCCTTTCGGTTTGATACTGTGAATGGTTGCAAGCCATGAAAGCAGATCCTCTAGATTTGTTACTCTGCCAGGGTTTTCCAAGATGATGTTGTGACAACCTTGTCTCACACAAGGCTGAGCTAGGGCATTCAGTTCTTTGCTGAGGTTATGCACAAGGATATACACGGCTCTTGCAGTAAAAAATACTGAGTGAGCGGCATAATACAAGTGTTGTCCCGCGAAGTCCCACAAATCGATAGTTATAATCGATTCTTTGTCATCTTGGGGGCTTTTTTTATCCTCACCGTCAATCATTTCCTTCAATAATCTATCAGCATGTTCCACCATTGTATCTGGTATCAATTCGGACTCAAACTCCATACTTGCGCAATCGCCTCTTTTCTCTTGCTTTTCACTTGTTGACGAATAAACGTTCGGACTCTTAGGACTGTCTTCAGTACAAGGAATCTAATAGAGGGGTTTTAGATAGGCTTTTAGGTCTTACCTACGTTAACTTACGGAAATAGTTACTCTCTAATTAGGGAACACTCTTCTTTTCCGGGTAGCTGCTGTTGTTAAGTCTAAGAATTAGAGTAAAATTCATAAGAACAATGAGTAGACCGTTTTTGTCTGAAAAGCGGAGCTATGCATGTTTAACATTAAGAAGTGTACTGGCCGCAGTAATGTTTACTTCTTTCATTCCGAAGAAAGTGCTGCACGTGCAGAGATTATAAGAAGGAAGTAGAAGTACTCCTAGTGTTTTTTTGCGATAGAAATCGAGAAAAATTTTCCCGACGTTAGGACGCAATTCCAGTACGTCTTTCAACAGTAGCTCTGATATAAACCTACACAAAATAGTATTTTTAACAGTATTGTGTAAATATATTTTTAAATTTTCAACTCTGAATGGTGCATTTATATTGTTTTGATTGGTTCATTTAACACCAGTTGTCAGCTCATATTCCGAGTCACCCTATATGGAAATGAATTACGCCAACTGTTCGGAGCTGAAAAAAGACTCCATATATCCAAACATTCAGTATTTAATGAAAATTAATAAGACTATTATTCCATTAACGCTTGTTAGATATGTTGTGGTTTAATTTTATCCTTGGTTCAAATTTTGTTTTCCTTTGTTTCAAACTCATTATCATACATTACAATACCCACAAACAAAAGAAAAGAAAATTTGAACCAAGGATAAAATTGGACCACAACAGATACGAGATTGGTTATGGCCAACTCGGCGCTATGCACTTCAGTGGCTATTTACCATCTGATATCCAATGCGCACTCGTAGCACAATCGTTTAGTATTTTTTTCGATTTACAGGTAAATTATTCCTTTTATACTAATTCACATCTTAATGAAAAAAAAAAAAAAAAAGGTTTGGTGAACAGCATCTTTCTTCCTTGCAAAAATGCATCGAATGGTACGGAAAAATATGGTCATAAACTTCAAAAAATTCACACGAGATCATATGGAGTGTGTGAATTCAAAACTTGCACTACAACAAACCTTGTTTTTATCCTTGATGTTGGAGTCCTCCACGGGTTGTTCTTGTTTGGGCTCTTCATAAGGTGCTCCTTCTGATTCAGTTTCTTCTATTTTAAGAATCCACTGATACCTTTTTTCAGCCAACATTCTTGATATCTCTTCAGAACATTCACCCAAACATGATTCTTTTTTACCCGTGGGATTCCAGTTCTTAATTTGGTCAACTTTAATGGTACACTTAGATGGATCGACCTCAATTCCATCGGTACTCTGTTCGTCAGGGTCAAACGGTTGACCCAGGAGTGACTTCTTCAAACTTGTTTTGCCAGCACGATCCTGACCAATGATCAATATTCGAGCTCGGCAAACACTTACAGACCCATCCTTTAGAGCGTCTTCATAAAGCTGTTTTGCAACGGGTCCTTGGGCCAGTATTTCGGCCGGAACTACAAGATAAAAAATGAAGCAATTACTTAAACAGCAATCATATGTTATGTTTCCCTCCGTGTTAGTAATGGTCCAGCGTCGCCAGGAGTGTACTGATTCAAGAAATATTAAGAAAAGAAAACGAAAAGAAAGTCGACTACGATTCTTAAAATTTACGCTCCTTTTTCAACTTTCATGAAGAATTCAGCAATTGATAAACCAGCGTCTTAGGAGGAGTAGGAAGAGAAACTGTCGCTGTTCGTAACCATTTTTAAATTAGCTATGAATTTGTCCCGCGTAACAAAAAGGTTACTATCTCTTTGCTTCTTTTAAAGATCGCAACATAATATAATATACTCGTTAAATGTTTTGAGGAGAATAAGATAAACCTAACTGCTGTTGATATGATCATTAAAAGCGAAGGAAATATGAATGAAGATCAAAGCAAACGAGGAAAAAAGCCATTTATTGCACGAATCGCTTGTTTTAGGATAGTGGACGTCTTTTCCCCACTCTTATCAGTGTCCATGGAACAAAATTTTTTTTCATCATTGACGTCACCCTTACACGCTATCCCTCATTGCATGACAATCAATTTACTCTTAACCGAGATGTCCATAAAAGAAATTTATATTTTTACGGCCACCTGCAATATCCAAATGAATCCTTCCTTGATATTTCTCCTTTAAGTCCATCAGACTTCTGACAGCTCCAAAGTCTAAGGGGTTACCATTCACAGACAGCTTCTCAAGTCGTTTCAGGCAGCTGATATCTACATCAAGTCTTTGTAATTAATTTGTTATTCTTCAATTCCAGCACCTTAAGTTTTTGCAGACGTTTGATATCTTTCGGTAGACAGGAAAGTTGGTTGTCGCTCACGTTAAGACAAATCAGTTTGGTCATTTCAATAATACCATCTGGCAGCCGTTTCAGCTTATTTTGACTCAAGATCAACATTGTCACATTCTCCAGATTTTTCAAATATCTTGGTAGTTGTGGGAGATTATTTTCTGAAAGGTTCAGTGTCTGTACTTCCCGTAATTCTGCAACGGAGTCAGGAACTCTCACCAGCTTTTTTCGTCCAAGATCTAAGGCCTTGCTATTTTTATCTATTGCCTTCTTCAAATCTGTCACCGATATACGCGCCAGCTTTAAGTTATACCCTACGAAAATTAACCATAAACCATTGAGTAGCCAATAACGCTATAGTGGAATACCACTAGTTTACTATGCAACGTTTCATGGCTGAGACAGTAAGACAGATGCACTTGTGTAGTAGCATTACTTGTGCACTAATTTTTACCATGAACAGCATCGCGTTTACCTTTTTAAAAGAAGGTTGCTTTAAATAGCTGCTTTTGGTTTTGTTGTGTTACTGCAGAACTTCTCTAGTGCCATTTTGTTTTGCTAACACGAACGTAGCTCTTCTTTGGACACGAGTTTAATTTTCTCTTTGTCTAACGCTTGATAAACGTGGGTTACTTACCGATTGCCAATAACAATTCTTCCATGTTGCCGCCACTCTTGGCTGACAATTCAGTAAAGAGATCTATTCCATTGGATTCTGCATAGCTCTGAGCATCCTGAGTGAACAAATTGCAAATTAAAACCTTCACAAGCAGCTCCCCCTTATCCCGGTCAAGCTTTCAGTTCTTGTTGAACATATCTCTAATTAGAGTTAAATTGTAACCGTTCTAGTCTTTTCTTAAGATGTTATCAACCGGCGTTGTTTTGACAGTGATTGATCTTCTAAAAAGGCGAAATTCCTTTCTGGCCGATCATTTGTGTTGAAATGCAGTAGACAATACAAAAGCTTGACCTAAACCTTAAGATAACTCAAAACATTACTTAGTCCTTTGTAGTTTAAGCTTAAATAGAAATGTGTTTTAAAGCTTTCTTTGGTGAAAACAAGCGTAATTTTTGGTAAAAAAAAGTGTGGTACTTGGTTTCAACAAGCGTAATACTTGGTCAATTGATTTGGTCAGTATTTTGGTCAGAAATTTGGTACCTGGACGTGCCAGGAACGCAGATTACAACGTGTGTTGAAGTCAAGTTTACTGTGAAAGTCTTTTTCAACAGGCGTGATAGATCCCGACCTTTCGTGCAACTAGCGTAAGTTCCCTAGGAAGAGACATTCTAGAGAGAATTTTGTTGAATTTTCCTCATCCGTCCAAATATTTGTGAAGGCAAGAAACCTGTTTCACACTGTGCAATTTTTGTAACACGGTAAACTAAACGTTTAAAGGATAAACAAAGACCTAATCTGTGACGGAGAAGAGATCGATAGTTTCCTTTATTTAGTTAGGATTTCTAGAGGGCATTTAACACTGTGCGGCCTTAAAAGACAAAGAAAACAATTTGATGAGGTGAAAAATTTTAAACAAACTACCTCAAGTTTCACCTTCCTGTTAGCTTCAAGGTCTGCTTTGTTCCCTACAAGTGCCAGAAAAATGTTTGGGATGGCCATTTCCTGGACCTTTCTAACCCAGTTCTTTGCTCCTTCAAAAGAAGGTTCCTCTGTTATGTCATACACAACAATGATAGCATGAGCTCCATCGCACTGCTTTGAGCTCAAACTGTCAAATCTCGCTGCACCAGCGGTATCCCAAATATCAAGTTTCACTTGTGTACCATCTTCAAGATTTACTTTCTTAACAGAAAAGGAGACTGAAAGTACAGAAGTTGATATAAAAAAATGGTCAAAAACACGTACTTAATCAATTAAGTGTTTCTGATTGAAGAAGCATCTCTTACCTCCAATTGTAGAAGGGATACGTTGATTGATCAAGCCATGAACACATCTGTGAAGCAGCCACGATTTCCCTACACTGTTACCACCTATTTCATGAGATAATCACAAAAGGTGCTTGGAGGGTTAAACAAGGACGGTGTACTCTTAGGTTGCGAAGCATGAAAATTCACGCACACGTATAGTTAAACAATAAATGCCCATAACTGTATACAAATATGTAAAGACACAATTCACAATGCACGAAAATGTCACAAACATATTAGAATGATCCGGATGGTGAAGAAAGTAACAAATGATGGTTTGTGTTTCAAATTTTCCGGTATTTTTCGCCAAAGGCAGTGAGATGCAATTAGAATGTAGGGTACTGAGGAGGTAAATTCTCATTACATCTTCAGTGCGATTTATCTGTGTCATTGAGCCATGGGCTAAACCGCTGGTATTTTTACACTGAGGGCTCGGTTAATTCCTTGGGGTAATCTGTTCGGTGACCACGAAAGTCAAGCCGAAGAAGGTTCGGCTTCATTCGTTTCTTTTGACTTGAAGAAAGATGCGATGTTTGCGGGAAGGACATTCAACCGATTTGAAAAGGGAAGGACAATAGCCTAATTAAGGAACCTCAAGCTGGACAGTTCAATTCCACAGTGAATTCGTATCCTTTTGTCTACCTTTGTTCGTATAAGTACTTGAGCGAACTTGTGAAAGCAAGATGAAGATTTTTATAATTTAAGCTTTTCGCCTGATAATGTAAACATTGATTTGTATTTAAAAAAACAGAGAGTTTCGAGAGGTTTAAAATGAGATGTCGAACTACTTCTTACGTCCACTGAAAGCCGAGTTTCGATATTTCCGACAAGAAATAGCGGCTGATTTACGCGCGCGTTGTAAACAATGCACGTGATTATCTTGCATTGAGTTTGTGTCAAAAGATACCAGCGCTAGCGAGCGGCGTTTTCACTATTTAACATCTGTTGGTCAGAGCTTCATCCTTAAGATGACATGCTATCATATTTGCACAACCTCGGTCAAGCGGTCACTTCCTCTGTGGTCCCAGAGGTTTCAGCTCCTTCCATTTAAACTAAAGAAATATAACTCACCTACATCAAAGGTTTTGCGCTCTTCGGAAACGAGCCGCATCTTCGGCAAGTAATAGTTATGAATGATTAATGAGCAAGAACAATAGCTTGAATATATGAATACTTAACGACCTCGATTTTCGAGGTTCACAGATAAATCGCAGTGAAGATGTCATGTTAACAAGATCTATTGCTTAATGAAGCTTTAACGATATGTCATTAATTTTATCATGTACAAGTTTTCATATTTAGATGAAGTGCTGGTTCCCTCCGCTATATATGGTACATTTGGATCTACATCAGATTCATATTATACCTATGCATTGCTCATGCTCGGTGCGTTTGCTTTCTCTGTTTCATCTCTTTTCTGTAGACAAGAGCTAGAGAGGAAATTCTCTTTTGCTTTAAATTATACGCACCACCTTGCTAAAACCTACACACCTTTTCCATCATATTTAAAGCACTTACCCAGAAGAACTACTTTGAACGAGTTTAACACAACAGAACTGGGTCTCAACATTGCGAAGTATCGTTTGAATTCCAGACGATCAAGTAAGTTTTGTCAGCTGAACAAGAAAAAGGAAACAAACATCACCGCACCGACTATTTAGTCAAGATGGGCCCAATAATCGCATTCATCGCAACAATCCTGCAAAAAATATAGCATCAATTAATAATAAGTGTTATGCGGATCATGATATTGGCCCTTATAGTAGTCAACTGCAAATCACATCGACAGATTGGCTGTTAAAGACAATGCTACCTATTCTATCAAACATCACAAAACTAGTATAGATCTCCGAAGTTCTATTTTCCTTCGAATCTGTTGGACTGGATAAAAAAAAATATATCGATACTGAAACGGACCGTGGCTGATTATTGCAAAACTGAAGGAAGTGGGAACATTAATTAGCATATGAATCTTTAAGATGCGCACAGTGGAGTGAATATAATTACTTTAGGAGTTTATTAAACGGCTGATATTTGTTATCGTTTAGCACTGATTATATTTTAGAATAGGTTATACGAAGGGTTTTAATCAGCACCCGTCACAAATAAGAAAACGGTCTTTAATCAACCAAAATAATCCCAATTTAACTACTTTGCCAATTTAACTACTTTCAGCACTGCTTTCTCTTCCGAGTCTTTACTGATATTACCAGAGCATTATCTTAGGGGGAACAACTGGAGTAAAAACTATCATATCAACAAGAAAGACGATAAGTTATATCTTTCACTATCTTGAAGACGGCTTGTTCTCCAATTCAAAGATAATTAGGGTAGCAACCGTATGTAAATACCCATTGAAGCTTGTTTACGAATACGGTTCCGCACAAGTTTATCTTTGAAACATCACTTAGAACCGGCATTACTCAAAACAAGAACATCTCTTACCAACCTAAGGAGGTTGCTTCATTAGCGTTGTCTTGCATAGCAGCCTGGATGATCAGGACTTTTCTCATCAACTGAGACCTACCTCACAGAGCTTCCAAAATGACGCAAGTGACTCAAACGGGTTGTCAATCGACACGGATGGGTGACCTGATACGATTTAATACAGAGTTCAAGTGTCTGCTGTGATGCAAAGTTGAATCGCCTCAATGTTACTTCCGCCCGCCAAGACGGCAAAATTGAATGATACAACATTGCAAAGTTTTACGACCGAAGCTATGAAGACTAAATTTACATAGACAGAACTGAATATCTGCACGAGATATAATAAAGCCCGATCAAAGAAACGCTCAAAGGTACAACACCTGCGAGACAAAGATTTGAGTGTGCTTGACTTTCAGCTTGTGAACAGTTTGTTGAAGTGTTTTTTTGAATATCTAAAATGAAATAATTACCTTGACCGAATTTTACACGATCGTCTTTCGGATCAGTAGTCCCGGGTAAACAATTCGAGAAGGTGATTTGTTTATAAATTTAACATTCATCGCAATAATCTTGAAAAAAATATAGTATCAATTAATAATAAGTGTTATGCGGATCATGATATTGGCCCTTATAGTAGTCAACTGCAAATCACATCGACAGATTGGCTGTTAAAGACAATGCTACCTATTCTATCAAATATCACAAAACTAGTATTGATCTCCGAAGCTCTATTTTCCTTCGAATCTGTTGGGCTGGATAAAAAAAAAATATATCGATCTGAAACGGACCGTGGCTGATTATTGCAAAACTGAAGGAAGTGGGAACTCGTTTAGCACTGATTACATTTTAGAATAGGTTATACAAAGGGTTTTAATCAGCACCCGTCACAAATAAAAAAATGGCGTTTCATCAAATAAAATAATCCCAATTTAACTATTTTGCAGCACTGCTTTCTCTTCTGAGTAAAGTTATTATGGTTCAATGACTCTTCCTGTTTTGTACTGATATTATCAAGAGCATTACCTTAGGGGAAACAACTGGAATTAAAACTATTATATCAACAAGAAAGACGATTACTTGTATCTTTCACTATCTTGAAGACAGCTTGTTCTCCAATTCAAAGATATTGAGGGTAGCAACCATATGTAAATACACATTGAAGCTTGTTTACGAATATGGTTCCGCACAGGTTTATCTTTGAAACATCGCTTAGAACCGGTATTACTCAGAACAAGAACATCTCTTACCAACCAAAGGAGGTCGCCTCACCGGCGTTGTCTTGCACAGCAGCCTGGATGATGAAGACTTCTCTCATCAACTAAGATGTACCTCACAGAGCTTCCAAAATGACGCAAGTGACTCAAATTGGTTTTAAATCGACACGGATGGGTGACCTGATAAGACTTACTACAGAGTTCAAATGTCTGCTGTGATGCAAAGTTGAATCGCCTCGAGGCAGCGTCACGAACATCAACTAATTAGGACGATAATAACACGACGTTTTATAATCACAATTTTTTTCGCGTTTTTGTGGACCTCGACTTCGACTTCGTCAAATTACGCATTTGTCCTTTCAGAGGACCTTTGTTTTTAACTACCTAAGTCACACAACACGGTTTCACAAGAGATTGAGGTCCTACCCACATAAATGGAGTGTTCTGAAAAGGTATTCGTTTCTTACATCTTACGACTACTTATAGACGGGAGCTCTTGGAAACGTTGATGCGAACTGTTTCACATACTTTCGCTTTCATCCGAGTTTTCAGGCGCGAATCAAAATATGAACATTCATTCCAAAATGAAAACATAATAATTTAGACAGTTTGGTACATATAAAAGAGCTAAGCGCGGATGGGATTTCAAGAGACGGATAACGTAATTGCATTCACTAAAGGTTACTAAAAAAAAAACGAGCTCCGCAGGAAATAGAGTTAGACTATAGACCACTGGTCCCTATGTATCTACTCGATAAACTTAATTCTCTTTTGAAGAAAAGCATTCTTGCCTTTCAGGCGTGATGTCTTGATCTTGGTCGCCTGTAGAGAGACTAGAGACGTTTTAGAGGTGATACCGAGGACCACTGAAGGTAGGAAATTTGTGCGTTCAAATGCACCCGAGAGGACAGTTGATAAGGATGTGTAGAGCTGTATACTGACACGGAATTAAAAAAAACTAATAATACATTAACAAAATCAGACTAGCTGCCATTTGAACAACAACAAAAGTAAATGGCCAATAACATCTTATGAATCACTATGAAATAGCATTAAGTAGTGTTCGTTACTGCGAAGATCGCTCTAGTAATCATTTCTCAATCCGCAGTTCACATATATGATTGTCATTGATTCACAGACATTGATTCATTACTTCACAGGTTTATTACGAGCCAACATCGAGTCAGCATAGTGACCAGCTCCCAATAGATCCTTCCACGGTTTATAGCGGCCATATTGTTTGGGGGTCAAACAAAACCTCGTTGCTAGGCAACGAGCGATAGATTCTTTTGTAATTATTAGACGTGCTTCGGTACCTTCGCTCTATATCTTAACTTTATTGAAGGAAAATTGCTTATTTTCATCTCCAAATCTAGCGGGAACAAAGATAAGGCGTTACTGAAAGTAAGTGCCGAATTTCTTGGCGAAATACCGTTTTATCTCTGCGTTTTATGGGCAGATTGATATGTTGTTCGAAGTTGACTTCGCGGCCGCTATGATGCGAAAATCGCATTTTAAAAAGCACCTCTTTCGGTTGAGAAATTAGAATATATTTTTTAGCCATCGATATTGTGTAGCTTTAAATTTTAGGCTTTACGGTGGTAGCATTACAACGTACTTAAAATTTTGGTTTTGGTTTTTGTACTTTAGGTGTTTTCAAGCTCAATAGTTGTTTTTATTTCGAACCATGGCTACGCGTGTTCCGAAAGAGCCCTCTAGTGTAAATCCAGAAGATCTTTACGAAAATTTCCTCCAGAAAAGCTTGGGTGAACTAAAAGATTACCTAAGTTTAAGGGGGTTAAGTGTAACTGGTAAAAAAAGAGAGCTTGTCGCCAGAGCCTTTTCTGCTTGTGAACGTAATGTTCGGGTTGTGGTATCCGACGAGGAGTTGAGGTCGAGACTCACAGTCGAGTACCAACAACGAATTAAGAGTCTTCCTAGAGACCCCAGGCATATTGCAGAGGATGAATGGAGAAACGATATGACAACATGGCCAGCTTTAGACCTTGGGAAAGTGTTCTCTTTTATTTTGTCAAAGAAAGAATTTGACTCGGATTATGTAGGGAAGTACAAGCTTTGTAAAGCTTATTCCTTCTTTGTCAGTGGATTCGACACTCTCTCTTGACTTTCCTATTGAGAAATCTTTTCTTCCCTTCTGAACCTGTCGAGACCATGCTTCAATCAACGATTGCTTGGGCTTGTGGAACGATAACTTCTCTACATGCGAGTGGATGACCCATTTTTTCGGATATCTTCTGTCGTTGTTACAGCCGCCGACACAACACTTATCTCCAAAACCCATTTAGCCAAGGGTTTCTCTTTGCCGAGTTAATTGTTTTTCAATAGTATGTTAGCCTGTCTGGACGAAAAAGTTTTAAGGGCACGTAAACATATTTATTTCAATTTTTCCTCTGCCCAATTAAGTTGCAAAAAGTCTTTAGAAAAAGCAGTACTGTGACCTTCTAGCATTATGTCAGCCGCGAGGTCACGTTCTAAGAAAACGATCCCAGTGTTCCCATAAAACGCAGAGAATAAAAGGTTTTTCGCCTAGAGAAAAAAGGTCACTCACCTTTATCAATGTCTTATCTTTTTTAGCGATGGATATTGATTCTTGTTCCTGAACAAAGCGAAAATTTAACGAGGGTAGCGATGCGCGTCTTATTATCATAAGAGATTCTAGGACTCGTTGCCTAGCAACGAGGTTTTGTTTGACCCCCAACCAATATGTGAAGTTTTTTTATATGAAATAATTCATATTTGTACTGCGGTTGTAGATGAAAGTGAAATGTGATCATCGCAGTAAATTTTCCAATTTAAGCAATTGGCAAGAAGAAGCCTGAAAAAAATCAGGGCTTCAACGGGATTCGAACCCGTGACCTCCGCGATACCGGTGCGATGCTCTACCAACTGAGCTATGAAGCCACACATTGGGAGCGAGGTCACTTTATTGAGTTCATATCTTCCCGTGCAGTGAAATGATGTGAGGTTTTTTTATATGAAATAATTCATATTTGTACTGCGGTTGTAGATGAAAGTGAAATGTGATCATCGCAGTAAATTTTCCAATTTAAGCAATTGGCAAGAAGAAGCCTGAAAAAAATCAGGGCTTCAACGGGATTCGAACCCGTGACCTCCGCGATACCGGTGCGATGCTCTACCAACTGAGCTATGAAGCCACACATTGGGAGCGAGGTCACTTTATTGAGTTCATATCTTCCCGTGCAGTGAAATGATGTGAAGTTTTTTTATATGAAATAATTCATATTTGTACTGCGGTTGTAGATGAAAGTGAAATGTGATCATCGCAGTAAATTTTCCAATTTAAGCAATTGGCAAGAAGAAGCCTGAAAAAAATCAGGGCTTCAACGGGATTCGAACCCGTGACCTCCGCGATACCGGTGCGATGCTCTACCAACTGAGCTATGAAGCCACACATTGGGAGCGAGGTCACTTTATTGAGTTCATATCTTCCCGTGCAGTGAAATGATGTGAAGTTTTTTTATATGAAATAATTCATATTTGTACTGCGGTTGTAGATGAAAGTGAAATGTGATCATCGCAGTAAATTTTCAATAAATTTACTGCGATGATCACATTTCACTTTCATCTACAACCGCAGTACAAATATGAATTATTTCATATAAAAAAACTTCACATCATTTCACTGCACGGGAAGATATGAACTCAATAAAGTGACCTCGCTCCCAATGTGTGGCTTCATAGCTCAGTTGGTAGAGCATCGCACCGGTATCGCGGAGGTCACGGGTTCGAATCCCGTTGAAGCCCTGATTTTTTTCAGGCTTCTTCTTGCCAATTGCTTAAATTGGAAAATTTACTGCGATGATCACATTTCACTTTCATCTACAACCGCAGTACAAATATGAATTATTTCATATAAAAAAACTTCACATCATTTCACTGCACGGGAAGATATGAACTCAATAAAGTGACCTCGCTCCCAATGTGTGGCTTCATAGCTCAGTTGGTAGAGCATCGCACCGGTATCGCGGAGGTCACGGGTTCGAATCCCGTTGAAGCCCTGATTTTTTTTCAGGCTTCTTCTTGCCAATTGCTTAAATTGGAAAATTTACTGCGATGATCACATTTCACTTTCACCTTCCCCAACCAATATGGCCGCTAAAACCGTGGAAGGATCTATTAGCTTGTTAGTTCAGTTGCTAGAGCACTACGCCAGTATCACAGAGGTCATAGGAGGTCATATTCCACAGGAAGACGTATACCGCTGACCTCGCGCTCAGACCGTCGGCGGGAACTTTGAAAAACAACATGGCTGAATCTAAACATAACATGGAGGGATCAGAATTCTCGAACTCGCCAAAAGTTGAGCTCATTGAGTTTTTCCGCCCTTACAAAAACGAAGTCAATCTTTATATCACCAACATATCAAGGCGGCTTGAGAAAGAAATGGTGCAAGTGAGGTTTAATTCAACGATGATCTGTAGTCCTATTTAGGTTACATTTGATTGCAATTTATGGCTGAATTTGTTTCTAGGTGAAACTGTTAGAGATATTCTCCAAGTTCGGCTTGATCTACGAAGTACAAGTGATGGACTCATCAGATAATTCAGAAGGTATTTTACAGAGACAGTTCATTCCTCCGATCTATAACACGAACTGGGAGTTTTGTTAAACTTTGTCTTTATCACATTTTAATAGTTCAATGTTTATAAGAAATCTTAATCATTCTAGCTTCAGAGGAGATCAATTCAAACTGTGCTTCTTCATATGCATTTGTCAAGTTTTATTCCGCAAGGGCAGCAAGAAGGGCGAAGGAAAGCACACATGGAAAGCGGATTCTAGGAGGACAGTTTTTGAAGGTACAAAGGTTCTTCATGTGTTTATGATAACTGTTTGGTAGTGATTTCTGCGGCAGATCATTTTAGAAATACCGGTCCATGTAGCTGATAAACAGACCTAGTGTCGGACATAGCCTTAAAGGTTCACACAGTTGCTAGTGTAAATTTGATGTTGTCCTCGCTTCAAATGTTTAAATGGCCCAACATATACAATACTAAATATTATTATTATGATTATTGTTAACGCATGATTATTACGTTAGCGTGCACATAGTTTGAGAGTTCAAAAGCCAAATCAGAGCACTCATGATCACTAATCAAAACAAAGGAAAATTTCAGGAGCCAGTAGATATATTGTATTAAACAATCACAATCATGATAATGATACTTATACTAATACTGGAATAATAATGATAATAATTATGATTTGTCCTACTTACTTTATTATTACCAGTATTATTATTATTATTATTATTATTATTATTATTATTATTATTGTCATTATTATTAAATTTATGTATGTGGTGGGACCCACAGGTTCAATTTGCACAACGCAGAAAGTTCACAGAAGTTGTTCAAAAGCCATTATACATGGCAAAGTGTACAGTGCTAGCTAACTATTATTTAGGATTCAATGGCTGGTCAACTCAAATCATGCAGGTAAAGGTCTTTTGCATCCCCACAATCTAAACTTATCATTGCAACTAGACAGTTGGCTGTATTTTTTTTTCGCTATTTGGGTGAGTTTTTTAAACTTTGTTCTTAATAACTAAGAGCTTTCAACTGGTTTGCATCAGTCCTGCAACAAACATTTAGCTTAAGGACAGTATTGCATACCCTGAGTCAGAAATCCCTCTCTCTCAGTGGAGTCTATTGCATAAGAGAAAAGTGATCAGTGCCACATAAGATTTATGAGAGCACACAAGGGTATAATAGTATTTTTCCTTTCACTGCTAATTAAAATTGATTTTTCAGGAAGTAGAAATAATCAAAATATCTCACTTGAGCTGAGTTTTGGCAAAAATAAGTGTGGAAAATAACATGAATTCGTTTGAGGGAGGGTCATGCTTTGAATAGCTTGTCGGCAAAACCCTCACCCTCCCAAGAATTCTCCCCTCCAACCCCACCCCCCCCCCCCCTTTAGGTGGTTACTTCTGAATAATAAAGGTGATAAACCTATTTGGGAGAAAGAAACTGTTCACACTACAAGCCAGGTAATCTGGCAAACACTGGGGGGTTTGTTAGAAATGATACATCAATTGTAAGTGCAAGAATCTACAAAGAGAGTACATCTTGAAGAGGAAAATAAAGAGAGCATTGACAAACCTTGCCAGAGAGCTAGTTGTTCCATATCCCTGTGCTACAAATCCTGCTTTGTCACAAACAAGTGCTGAACAGATGTTCTGTTCTTTTAGTTGGATAAACTTGAGAATAAGTCGGAAACAGAAGAGAGCCAGGAAAAAAAGAATGCTGTTTATAGATGTGTAGTAAGGCTGGAGATAAAAGATTGTGAATTCTTCTGTGAAGGCACTGGATATGGTGGAGATAAAAACATACTGGAACAAGGTTAGAATTGAAGGGCTTAATAGAAGATAGCTAAGTGAAACTGGTTAAATGAATAAAAGGTGGTGAGTTTCTAAAGAAACTGTGGTGTTGCATTGGTGGAAGAGTATAACAGGGTAATCATAGTGCTATCAACTGAGTTGAAAACATAAATTGGCCTCTGTAAAGAGTTTAAAGGCTTATGTTTCGAGCATTAGCCCTTTGTCAGAGCATCTGACAGAGGGCTATTACTTGTAACCTTAGCCTTTTAACTCTTTACAAGGGCCAATTTACATTTTCAACTCAGTCACAAAGGGCTAATGCTTGAAACCTCTGCCTTTAACTTCTTCATGGGGGCCAATTTATGTTTTTAAGTCAGTTGATAACACTAAATTACCCTGAAATTGGTCAGGTCAATAGAAGACATCTTATTATATCTCTCAGTTAGTATGTGCACCCCATGATTGGTCATTTAGTGAGCCATTTTTCACTTTATGGTACTCTAAATTCAAAATTTTGTTTGAATTGAAATCTTTCCCCCTCTATATGAACTCAGAGATACAATAAATATCTTAATAACTTTGTTTCCTCTTCTCCATGCTGTAAGTTTATGGAACCTTGTTTTTTTTCTTGTATTAGAGAGACCTGGCCTGTTCATTCATGTTGTGTTCTTGGGAAAAATTTACACCTTTCTCTCATAGAGCCTCTCTATACCCAGGAGTCTATAATATGGTTACAGATGAATGTCAGGGAAGCCTGAAATGCTTGAAATGAAATGAAGTGAAATGCTTGCGGAGAACCTTGTGATGTACTGGCATCATATTCAGGCGATGGGGAGGGGGTGGGGAGGAATAGTAACACTCCTAGTGCTTCACTGCTTAGGAAACAGGGATAAACTACTGCTAAGTGAGCAACTTGGCTTAAGGAGGATTATGTATGAAAGTAATATTTTCCAATTTAAACTTTGGCTCACATGAAAAAAAGCTACAAGAATGTCAGAAAAATCAGCTCTGTAATTTGACAATATTATCTCCTTATTTGCAGAAAGAGACCCCACTAAAAAGATGGAATTGCTAGGATATGCAAAGAAACTTGCTCACAGACATGCTTATGAAAATGCATTCAAAAGAGTTATTATTATAAGTTTGGACAATGGTAAAGTAGGAGTCGAGATAAATATGCAAGATATCCCAGAGTGCAGTCTTGACGAATCAGGAGAGGAGGGAATAGTTCAAATAAATTATTTGGAAGAAATGCTGTTCAGTGATTCAGAGGATGAGAAAAACTCAGAGATTGAATTTCAGGACACAAGTAACACTCTACTTGATACTCATGTTATTGACGTTTCCAGCTGAAACTTTATACTTTTCAGTCAATGCCATGAACCCTTCACATTTTACCCTAATGAGTGACCAATACAGAATATTTCCTTACAAGATCAATACTATTGCAAGCAGACAAGTAACAGTAATAATAATAATAACAATAATAATAAAACAATTAGGGAATAATTAGGTGATGCAATACTAAACTCTCCAAACTAATATCATAAGAATTGTATAGCAGACAGTGAGGAGAATTACTGGTGACATCTTGGAAGTGAAAGGGTTAATAGGAAAGTGTTGAGTTGGATGTTATATTAGTGTTACTAATTTTACTTTTGATAGTTACTGTATTTCCTTGATTAAATGCCCATGCTCTGATAAGCACCTTTCCCTGAATAAGCACCCCCCTGCCATAATTTCAAATAAGCACCCTCCTCCTCTTTCACTTTCTTAAATAAGAGCCACCCCTCTCCTCCCTCACTTTCCCAAATAAGTGCCTCCCCTCCTCCTCTCTCACTTTCTTAAATAAGTGCCCCCCTCCACCTCCCTTGCTTTCATAAGTAGTAGGGTTACAAAGAAAACCTGTGTCTATTGCTACTTTATTTTCAACTTTTAAGCTTCAACTAAAGTGGAAGCACTTCAGGAGAGAGGTTTCTCTTCTATTTAAAACGATTTAGAGGAATCAGAACACCCTGTAGTACTTGTACAGAACATCAAATTATTTGACATGGAAAATTCCAATTTAATGCAACACAGTGCCTATTAAAAATTCTTTATTCCTTCCTTATCTCATTTCTCATTGCTTATCTAAGGAACAAAGGGGTCAAGCATAAAAGTGTTAATTAAAAGTAAAAAGTAAAAAAAAAAGGGGCAAGTGTACATAAATCTTAGTTGAGGTGGAAATTAGTAGTCTTTCTTTTCCTAATAAAGTAAAATTTAGCTAAGCAAAATAAAGCACAGGCAGCAAACTGCTCTCAAGTTCTGCCAAATACTCTTTGGAAAAATTAATTATCAGACTTTTTACAGGTGTAATACAAAATGTAAGTAGATCTACTTTTAAGGAACTATTTGTAAACTTAGATTTTTGTTAAACACCAATATTTGACCATCCTTTGATTCCTAAGAAAGACTAGCATCGAACTTCTTGCTTAAATATCACCTTAAGGTCACAAGAAAAAAGGAAATGAAAGAAGAGAAGAAAAAGAAGCTCTTGATTATTACACAAATTCTCCTTAACAGTGCCATAAACATCAGTATGGAGACTGCATACTCAATGGTTAATAAAGTAGCTGGACATAGTGTTGTTCTTCTTTAAATTTGCCTTCAGCAAAAATATTTTGTTAATAATATCACTCTGTAGTTAGTGGCTGATGAGATGTCACTATTTATGAGCGAGTAGAGTACATGTCTTTATCTTCAGGGTTAGATTGCCCTGTGTCTCCTTCTGGCTTGGGCACATCCCTTGATGTCTTCTCTTGAACTATCACTTGATCTTTGCCACTTCCAGTCTTATCAACAGACTCTACCACTTTGACTGACTTCACTTCATCAGCCTCACTTAGTTTTGCCCCCGTAAACTTGTCGACAAATGGGATCTTACTCCAGAATGATCCCTTGGATGTGTTTTCAGTGGACCCAACTGGTGGTTCTGCATTTGTCTCTTGTGTTTCTTGCTTCTCAATAATTTCCTGGTTTGAAGCACCTTCTCCTTTGACTTCATCCACTGAAGCAGTCTCTGCTTTAACTTCTGCTGTGGAGGTTTTCTGACCTTCCAAGGTTTTTGTTTCATCAACAGAAGTTTTAAGCTCCTCCTTTACAGCTCTTTCAGCTTGTCGTTTATTATGCTTCTCCCACTGCTCTATTACAAAGCTTTTTAGTCTGTGGTAATTTGTTTGTGTTATCAGAACTGCCTCTTTTGGATAACATATGGCTGCTGCAGTTGTTCCCAAAACTGATGAGAAGAAAATTCTCTTTATTGGCCGACCTGGAATGAAATAATAATCAATGGCAGTCAATAAAATCCAAAAAAAAAAAATGAAAAAAAAAATGAAAGAAATTACAAATGACATGTACAGAGTACACAGAGGGACATATAAGGCTAGCAAGTGAAGCGGAAATTTCTCTGAAACCACATATTTGCTTCCTGGTGGAGAGTGGCACATGCACATGTGAGGTGAATTGCCTAAATGTTGTCATCATAAGGGTAAAAATGGTTCTGCAAGCAGATGATCTGATCAAGTTATACAAAGTAGCTCTGCTATTCTTTGCAGACTGGCATGAGTGTTGTACTTCTTCACAATTCACCGTTACAACAGGAGTACATCAAAACTGATAGGTTTTTAAAAAAATTTTTCTTTGATGTGGATCATCTGTTTCTAACCAGTGAGGTTGGCACATTTACTTGTAGTTGCTCCCATGCAGTATAAGGAAATTCTCAAGGGAAGGCAAGTGCAAGTTTACGATGTTTGCTGTCAATTTGAAGTACATTAATTTGTGTTAATCACCATGGATTCAAATTATCACTAGAAAATGAGCCAATCAAACACTGAACCCAAAAATGAACCATTCTGAAATAGAAGGATCAACAGATTTGCCAAGCCAATGGATTGAATTGAATGAATCTGGGCCTTAATCCTTCTAATTTTTATCAGCATCAAGTTAATGAGAATGGAAAATGTGTCAATTGTTTTGGCTGAAGGTTGTTACACTGATATAGGACCAAATTCTCCTTTCTACTTAGTAATGTACATAAAATGTATGATGTCTGGAAGAGAGATTCAGAAAGAAAATCTTGGGAGGTAAGAGGTAAATTGCAAAAGAATTCAATGTACTTACGGCCTCTTCCTGCTAGCAGTGCACCAGCAAACACAGATGCTGTTATTCCACCAACTTTCATTTGAAACTGTCTGTCAGTATGCAGGAGCTGAACAAATTCTGTATTATTGAAAAAAAATGACTCCGTTCAAACACAGTACTAAGGCGTACACTGTTTTCACAGATGCAACAAAAAATGTGTCAGAGATACAGGACAAGGAACTTTCTTTTCTTTTGCTGTGCAGGATATTTTTTCACTGGGAACAGAGTGATAAAGTTCAGGGGCAAAAGACAAAATCTTCAAATATCAGAACCTGTAAATCTTTGAGGCTAAATGGTTTATGAGAACTGCAAGGGCATTAAAAATTGAGACCAAAATAGTTATCCTCTCTGAAACAGTTGTCTAATCTAAGAGCCATGATTTATAATATGTACATGTACCTAATGATCTTTCCTCGACTGAAGAAAAGGTTCTTCTTGTTTCCTCTACACTATTCTGTTAGAAGAAAGCAACATTATCTTTAATAATTGTTTAGGATTTATTTTTTACCACAAAAAATAAAAATAAAAATCATTGCTACAAATCAAAAATGATTTTCTTTTGGCTTTAAAGCTAAACTACAAACAACTAAAGCCCCAGTATGCAATTATGCTCCAGAACAACTGCCTTTAGTACAGTATACCTCTTATTACTTTCTACAGTCACTTGGAATTCTTGAAAAATTAACTGGTAACAGGATAACAGGATTGCTCAACTGCTCTGAAAGTTTCTTTTACCTGTCCTCAGCTAACGATAAGGGAGAACACTGCACCGACCAGTTGACAATACTACCTGTTCTTGATGGTAACTTCAGCATAGTGAGAACAAACTAGCAACTGTTATACGTAAGATTTTTGGCAAATTAAAAGTTATTTCCCAACCTTCACTTTGGAAATCCAGCCCCATACAAATCTTCTGGCTATTGAAACTTTCTCCTCAAATGCTGAGACTTTGTCCTCATCTGGCTTGACTTGTGATATCTCAACTGGCTCATCATAAATCTCCAACTAAAATCAATCGGTCAAAAATTAATTTAACCCTTTAACTTTCAAGATCTGATTGTTAATTCTCCTCTCTACCTGCTACCCATTTCCTTGTAAATTTAGTTATGAGAATTTTGTGTTAGATCAAGTAAACAACTTCTACCTGTTTGCTGGATAATTTAATGATATTATAGGGAGAAATTTCATATTGATCGCATCTGGAAGTTAAAGGTTAGAGGTTAACTTGGTTAATGTCAGCTAATGAGCCATGTTGCCCATCTGGCACCTGTGGTTTGAAGCTTGGATAATGCTATCCACTGGATTAATCTCTATCTGGTGGATAGTGAAATCTTTTAGTGTAGTAATATAGAAGTGAAGGTAAAGTGTTGCTAATTACCTCTCTGGGATGCACCTTGATGGAGCCAGCTTTAACAGTTTGCAAGAAAGGAACACCAAGGGCAGGTACTGAGACAGCAACCAAAAGTCTGCTCTTCTATTTATTTGTGTCAAAAAACATAGAAAAATGCTGTTATTACACTGGTTACAAAGGTATTTAACTAAAATTTAAAAACATTTGGAAAAGGAAGATAAATTGCATGGCCAGCCTTAACAGGTAATTAAAAAACTGGGGAGGTCAGCAGCACAAATAAAAATATAGAAGTTTGTTCCTGGTTCTCTCGATTTCTTTAGGGGCAAAAAAAAAAAGAAAAAAAAAGAAGAAAGAAAGTTGGCCTTCTGTCCCCTCAATTCCTTTTCTTCCCATCTACTTGTAGCTCACTTACAAATTTAAGAACTCTTTTTTCTAACTAAAGTGGCAGCAGGTCTAAGAGCACTACCCTTTTTCTCGGCAGAAGGGGATTTCTTTCCTTATTTATATAATAGAATTTGATTTTTTTTCATATTTATAATATAAAACCCATAAAAGTCTATCATATTATGCTTGAGATAAATGAAAACAGACTGAACCATGCAAAGTTAAAGTTAACCAAAAACATTCATTTCTTGATCGAACGAGGCTTAGGATATATCACTATAAAAATGGTATGATTAACTGATAAGAAACTTCACAAGATGATGACAATATCAAAGAACGCTGAAGGACGAGAAGTTTGTATCTACACTGAGGACGAGACACATTTGAACCCCAGGATGGGGTGGCAGGCTTCAACTTAACCCCTTCGCCTTCGATCTATATCGTATTGGCAGCATTTAAAATCTTAAAGTATGGTTCATCAACTGCATCAGCTATGTGTACATCTCTAACTGCACTAACCCAAGGAGCTGCTCCGACTGCCATCTTTGCCGCCATCTTGAACAATGGTCGACGCTTCATGTAATACAAGCAGGAACCTTCTCCAACCTTCTCCAATATCATTGCCCTCTTCGAAATGGCACATGGGAATTTTCCTGCTCAAAAATAAAATGGCGGCCAGGTGGTGTTGTTATAAATTTTCCAATATTGCCGGCAAATGAAGCCAAACTTCCATCTCTGAATTGTTTGAAACAATAACCTGTAAGCATGTTCATATATCTGAGCAAAAAGGTTTGTCACTTTCTCTCTTGTTGATTCGTTAATCTATTTTCACAGGTTTGTTTACATCTGTGAACGTTGTCAAGGCGAATTTTTCCTAAACCTCTTTACTTTTTTTTAATTTATAAGATTGCCATACCGAATAATGTCAGGCTGCGATGCCTTGCTTGGAATCGAGAACACGGGTACATTGCTTGTGGAGGTGAAGATGGATTGCTCAAAGTTCTCAAACTTGAAACACAACCAGGTATGAAGCTTCAGCCTTTCATTCCTAAGATCTCGACATCAATTCTCCTAACCATCTTCTATAGATTTCTTTTAATCATAATGAAGCTTTTAATCATAATAAAGCTTAAAACCCTTCTATTCAAAAGATCTCAACGGTACTTCGTCTAACCATCTAGAATGGTTTTGTGGTAATCTTAACTATGAGAAATTGTTGCCAAATCAGACAGTATTCCCTTGTTGATATTTATTTTTCTTCTCATCACTTGTCTGGTTCATGTTGCGTTGATATTTTAGGAGAAATTACCTATTGGTCATCTGTGGGAGAGAAAAGGTTTTAGAAAAGATCAAATCATAAATTTACATGCTTTTACCATAAAATTTGCTCTTGACATAATATTTTTTCTCATTCTAAGTAAAGACATTCTTTGTGATAATTAAGTTTTATTGTTATATTCTGTATTATTCATACTGTTATTTTACAGGAAAAGATGCCAAAGTCAGAGGACTTGCTGCTCCAAGTAATCTCTCAATGAATCAAACCCTTGAGGGACACACTGGTAGGCCAAACAAAGATGTGTGCCAGTTTTGATAATTTAAGTTCTTCTCCTTTCATCATAACCTTTACCACATGCAAGTAATAATAAAAGGTTAACCCTTCAACTCCCAGAAGTGATGAACATGTAACCTCTCCCTAAAATATCCAGACATCATACAGAAAACTGGTAATGAGAATTCTCAAACTTATCAGGTAGTAATTAAATGTTATCTTGATCTTAAACACTAAACTCTCGTAACTAAGTTACAAGGAAATGTGTAGCACCTAGATGGGGAGAAATAACAATCAGATCTTGGGAGTTAAAGGGTTAACCCTAATCAACGATTTTCTGATGTTTAGATGTCATAAATCTATTTTGTTTAAATTTTACTCCTCAACAGGTGCTGTGCAAGTAGTAACCTGGAATGAACATTTTCAAAAACTGACCACAAGCGACCAATATGGCCTGATCATTGTCTGGATACTTTACAAAGGTTTGTAGCAATACAGATTATACTGTTGTCTAATCTGCTAGGGAAAGGAACTGGCCTAACAATGCCTTAACACTCACCTTAACTCTGCATTAAGAGATTTAGATTTGAGATTTGGTCTTGTCATTATGTTGTGTTCCTGTGCAAAACACTCTACTCTTACCAAGCCCAATTGAATTGAATTGAATGCTGCACCCAGGAATTTAAATGGGTACAGCAAATCTTAATTATCTGGACCTGGATTATTCAGATTTTTCAATTATCTGGACTTGCTTCTCTGGCCCCATTATCTATAAACATTCATATCCATAGTTTTTGATTATCCTGACTCTGGATTATCTGGACTAGTAATTAAGCCCAGTTCTAAGGAATTCTGATGATCAAGATTTGACTCTACAAGCAAACTTTCCGGGGAGCCTAAAAAATTGCAGACAAGGAGAGGGGGGAAGGGGGGTAATCTGGAAAGCTCTAGCAACCACAGGCAACAGCTAAATGGTCTTAGGGGTTTTAAAATTGAATATTTATATCACTTGTCTGAGAATAATCTCTTAGAGGTGTGATGAGACCAACTGAGTTTCAAACTGAAAGAGGGCCAAGTAGAAAAGAAAAATAGACTTATAACTTTTGTGAAATTTACAATATTCAGGGTCATGGTATGAAGAGATGATCAACAACAGAAACAGGAGTGTTGTACGTGACATGAAATGGAATGCAGATGGCCAAAGAATCTGTATTGTTTATGAAGATGGTAAGTGTATTGTAGTCAGTAATTATGCGCTTCTCCTAGTTCACCTTTGACCAACCTTAAGTGTGTCATTTTTTTTTTTAATGGAACATGAAGCAACATGAATGATGATTAGCTACCTACATATGTGTGAAGAGTCCTCTATTTACTAAGCAATCTGTAATCTGGATTTTTATTGCTTTGATTACATGGACTCAATTTTCCCTTGTTTAATGATTGTCTTATGTACGTGTGTGAAAAAAGTTGAAAGGATCTTTAAGGATTCAAACCTCAGATCTTTGGATTCTGTACTCCCACCAATGATATCAAGCCAATCATAGATTACTTTTAATGTTATCTTTAATTTTTTGGGTTGTTTGTGACAATGAATCTTTTTAATATATTATTACAGGGGCAGTGATTGTTGGTTCTGTGGATGGAAACAGGATTTGGGGAAAGGAACTGAAAGGACTACAGCTTAATAATGTGGAATGGTCCCCAGATGGAAAAAATATTGTGTTTGGAATAAGTAATGGAGAAGTTCAAATCTTTGATAACACTGGAAACTTTTGTGTGAGTTCTGGAAACTTAAAGAATAAAGGAATTTCTGTCATACTCAAAACACACTTACATGTACATTTGTAAAGCTGTTGGTGGTCTATTAGCCCTTTGCTCCCTAACATCAGTATGCATATTCTCCATACTACTCCCAAGACATTTCCTAAGGTTCTGACAAGGAGAATTTGTTCAACAATCAAGAGCTTCTTTAGTTGGTGATCATCTCCATTATTCTCATGACCTCAATGTTTGATTCAGGGATGATGTTGTTAAGAGAAATTAGATGTTAGTCACTCCTAGGGGTTAAAGGTTTAAAAAAAAATTTTAAGCAAGTAAGATTTTTGTTAAATGCACAAACTACATGTAAGCATTCATGAACAGTTTACAAACAGTATAAATCATTCTAAAAATAATGTTAATTTTTTTTTTGTTTGTAGACTAAGATGACATTGTTTTGCTTGACCAATGTTACTGGAGCTGTTAAGATTGCTGGGATTGAGTGGTAAATGTTAAACTTTTTCTACAAACTTAATAATTCTGTAATTAAATGTGGCACAAAAGTAACTGTCTTAGACTACAGTAGGTTATTGGCTTGCATAGCTGAAGGATTTTCATCTGTTGTCCTTACCTGCTGAAATCTGTTCAAATTATTTTAAAAATAATTTTTCCCTGTTTCAAGGTATGATGGCCGAGAGGGATATGTTGAACCTAACTGTCCTTGCCTGGCAGTGTGCTTTGACATTGGACGTATGCAGATAATGAGACATGAACTGGATGAGAGTAAGTGATTTGAAATGGGATTGTGAAAGTTCTTAGCCTTTGCCAAGCTGATCAGTTGAAAAAAATTTAAAAGTGAGCTAGTAAGTTCAATTCCTGGACCTGTCTGGGTCTTTTTTCCCCCTTTTTTCCTTCATTATTTGTCACTGATGGCTTTCTACACTGAAAAAACACATCGGCTCTTCCAAATGCTTGACTGGCTCAATTTTCAGCATGGAACCATGAAGTTGTGCTGCCTAGTTTGGATCACAGTTTGGTTAATTAGGCTGAGTCTTGAACAACCCTGAATTACACTGAATATGTGGCACAGAGTTGCCATGGTTAAGGAAAAGTCTGCGATCAACATGAAATTTCAGAGAAGTCTGCAATGTTTTTACAAGATCAAAGATCAAAGAAAATCTTATCTGATGTTATGATGTACTATTGTCAAATTTTATTTTCAATTTCACAAGTCTTTGTGACGTTGACAAGTGTGAGTAACTAAATGTGATCATGCAAGTGCTCTTCTCATACATTAAGTGATCAAGACAGAATTTCTCCCTACACTATCAAACAGACAAGTGATGGGAATAAAAAAAAGTATAAATGAGGGGATGATTGGTTGGACCAACACCAGATTGCTGGAACTAAAATTTATGGCAGATAGTAAGGAGAGTTACTGATAAAGCCTTGGAAGTGAAAAGGCTAAGTAATACATCTGTGTATTGCATTTTGCGCTTAGGTCCCATATTGATTGATACATCAATGTCAGTGATGAATATTCAATGGAATAATTGTGGGTCTGTTCTGGCTGTTGCTGGAGTGCAGCGAGCTACAGGACAGGTAGGTATAGGATTGTACAATTGTATCACAAGTTAATCAAAACTATAACAAAGTTCTTGAATGTGACTGGTTATCACCAGCCCAATTTGAGCACTAATAGGACAGAGTACGTGTCATGCTTGTAATTGAACAGTGTAATAGGACAGTTAAAAGGACAGTGTCAGTGGACAGGACGCATCATGTGTGTGCACTGTTGTCTCACATCTCATGCAATTAGCTGTTTTTTTTATGAAAACCAATGTCTAGTTTCTTTCTCAAATTTTCCCACTTCATGGTAGTCCAATTTTGTTTATCGCTTGTATGTTTACAGACTGAATTGGACTCCACTTGGTCCTAATACCATTATTGATTGGTACCATCCGGCCTTGAATGTTATGTAATGTGTTGTACATTAAGTTTTACCCAAGCATGTTTAGAGTTGGGGCCCAAGATGTTGATAGAGTGTGAAAACATGTAATACCAGTAACTGTCCGCAGTTTGATTAGAAACTAATATTTAAGCAAAGATCTCTAACTTGAAGTAATAACAGCCTCTCTTTTGATGAAAAGGGAATGCTGTTGATGAAATGCATGTATTTCATTTATTATATTATATTTTCATGCTTAAATAATTACTTTAGGAACTCTGGATGTCATTTGGACCTCTTTTTCAGCCATGATCACTGCCCAGTATTATGATTAGTTATCTACAGTACATATACAGGTGTATTTAATTATATGCAGTTGTACACAGTCAGCTCTTTCCTAATATAAATTATTTTGAAGGCATCTTTAATAACTAAATGTGGCATGTCTTAATTGTTTATTAATTGTTTTTTTGTTTTTGTTTTTCTTCATCTAGGAAAAGGATGTTAATGTGGTACAGTTTTATACTCCTTTTGGAGAGGTGGGTGTTGGATTATCTTTCCTTTACTTACTCGCATATACCTGTAACCTCTTAACCCTTTCACTCCCAAGAGTGACCAAGACAGAGTTTCTCCTAACAATATCAATACAATATCATTAAGCAGACAAGTGATGAGAATAAAGAAAAATATTAATCAGGGGATTATTAGTTGATCCAATACCAATTCTCCAAACTAACATCACAAGAACTATATGGCAGACAGTCAGGAGAATTACTAATGAGATCTTGGGAGTTAAAGGGTTAACTCCTTGGAATGATGAACATGTGCAACTTCTCCAAACAATCTCAATTAACCAGTTACATGTAACAAAGTGTCAAGTGGCTCATGGATTTTACCTTGGTAAAGTAACAAATTCTAAGATTTCATGGATTTATATGTTGTGTTTTTAGCATCTGCGAACTCTTAAAGTACCTGGTAAACAGATAATGCAAGCATGCTTTGAAGGTGGAGGACTGCGCATTGCCTTAGCTGTGGATTCATTCATCTACTTTGCCAACATCAGGCCTAATTACAAAGTGAGTGGAATCTATAAGACTCTCAGGTTTAAGTAAACGACAATGTAGAGCAGTTGCAGCACAAATCAAGATTGATTGTCTGAAAACCAGGGAAGTGTTTGGTCTATGCTCTGCAAAAATTATAAATCATTGATTTAGAATCTGTAATCTGGGAACAGGATGTGAAGTTTCAATGATAAATTCACCCCCCCGAGCTTGTATGTTTTATTTGCCTTTTCAGGTCATGTCATAATCCTTTAGCGAACTCTTTCTTTCAAATTTTCTCTTATTTACCTGCATAATTTGCAAAAGTTGGAAGAAAGAGTTTTACCGAGTATTATTGCATGATTGGAAATGGGCAAAACAAAACAAACAAGCTAAAGAGGTCTATAATGTTACTCATTAGCAGTCTTACCTGATTCTTTTTGAAGCAGATTATTCTTGATTTGATCACCAGGAGGTAATCTTCCTATAATAAAATGTTATAACTTTCTTTTCAGTGGGGTTTTTTCTCAAACACTGTGGTATATGCATTCAACAAGCCAGACAGACAGGAACATTGTGTGGTTTTCTGGGATACAAAGAATGGAGAGGTGTGTATTTGTATAAATGGCCTTCATCTTATAAATTATGAATTTTTATTTCCATGTAATTTCCTCAGGGAAAGACTGGCTTCATGTGACTTGTAGAATATTTGGAAATTCGTTGACCTTGCAGTATGATTTTGTCCCAGTAACTAGTTTCATCCAATAGGACGGAGTTGAAATCATGGGTGTGAGCAGTGACAAAATTTTGTCGTACTGGCTGGAGCAAGAATTTCCATTCGTCACCTGATGCAAATTGTCGTTTTGACTTATCGTCCTGGTTTTAGCGGGTTTGCCCGGCATGTCAATGTTTCAGTAAGATACTTTTCGTAGATGTCCTACACTACAGATGTTTTCTATCTGTCTGTTAATCTTCCTTTTTATTTCTTTCACTAGAAATACGTAAAGTACGTGCGGAACTTATTGTCAATCACAGCCTGTGGAGAACATTGTGTGCTGGCCACTAGGGCTGATGACAGTAGTGGACAGGTACAGTATACGCTATACGGCGCAAATTTCAGTAGACTGGTAAAAGTAATGCAAAATTCTTTAGTTTAGCTCTGCCGCAGTCGGTTTCCGATTGGTACAAAACACTCGTAACTCTCTTTCTCAAACAGTAAACGGTCAACTCGCCACCACAACAAACTCGTCAACTAGTCAATAGGAACCTTTAGCAAATCACGATGGCGACGGCAACGGGGACGTGGTAAAATAAAATATCTAATGAGCCGAACAATAGCTCAGCACGTGCGTTTTAATTCTGTGTACATTTTTTAGCCGTCCTCTGCAAAATAACAACGTGAGATATCAAAATTTGCGTGTTCCGAGAAAGGAAACCCCGACGGCAGATTATTTAAGTTTCCATTTGAAACTCAACGCCGCTCTCATACGTTATGCTGAGGTTAACTTGCAGCGCCATAAGAGATAGTAGACACATCCAGTCATACGCAAGATTCCAACTATAAGTATATATTTATTTTTAAATAGACCTCTTTCCTGGTGTTGCCGTTCTAACTACTCAAGGTCCTACTTCGCCCCGCCGGTGGCAAATTGACTCTCCGTGGTGGCGAGTTGACTGTTATCCTCTTAAAAAATTAGCTCCGAAGCGAGAACCAATTTGAATTTGCTTACTCGTATTTTTATTTTTCAGCATGTTCTTGTGTTGTGTAACGCGATTGGTACTCCATTAGACTCTAAGTATATTGAAATAGGTAAGCTGCATCTACAAGAGTAATGCATGTAGCACAATAATTTCTTTACAACCTGGCACTTGCATTATACTTATAATGTACAAAAACTATCCTTATTCTGTATTCTGAATTTACAAACTCTTTAAGGTACATAACGTTTAATTAAAAGATGAGATGAACGTAGAAGGCAGGGTTTTCTTTAAGGTTTTAAGTAGCTCGAGCTTTTTTAAAGGTAAACGGTTGTTAGTCTTGAAATACAATATGGCGGACAAAACGTCCGTCCACAGTCCCCATCAGAACGTTTTTAAACAAACCTTGAGTCCAAGGTCTTTTTATGTTTTCAGAAAAGATAGGCAATGCAAATTTATATTTTTACTGAGCCCAAGTTTAGACCCGATATACATCATCTCTGTACGGGCTCTCGAAGCAGTGAAAGTAGCCGAAAGGAAGGCGAAACCTTGCAGAGAAGCCGGCGTACTTCGCCGGCTGTTGGCTCTTATCTACAACCCTGGGAAGGCAGCGGGATTTGCGTGAGTTCTGTCGAACATTCATTCCGTGCACCTTTGAGCCTGGAGGGTCTTTAGAACCTCGTGTATCTTTTATCTTTCTCACTGCCATGTTCTCCAAAATTGTACTTGCGAGATACTACTTGCGCGCAGGCTTCGGGCTTGTTTACTGATGCGAAGCCTGTTCCAGACGTTCAGTCACTAAAACGAAGCGCGATCGTTAATGGCGCGAAAATGTCTGGGCAAAAAAACAAGGGAGCTTGGGTCGAGTGACGTAATGGTGACTAAACCCAAACCTACTTCCAATTTTTTGGCATCGCTGCGTTTTACGTACTGAATGCGTACTGTTAAACATTTCTTCATTGTAGAACCTCTTTTCGTTGCCATGACTCGAAGTCACGTGATAGCTTCATCTAAGGAGGCTTTCTATTCCTGGCAATACCGCAGCCCAAAGAAACTCACTGCTCTGGAACTTCAGACTCACTCGAAAAGGAAGGATGTCAGAGAAAGGTGGGGTTTGATTTGCCGAACAAGTTAGCAGGCTTGAAGTTATTTTTTGCATTAAATTTGGATCAAAGTCAGTGTCTGAAAAACATATTACCTACCCCTCCCCTAATCCAACATTAAACCCAACTCGTTATCATTTGATCGTTTTTTCATGAGTTAGGGGAGGGGTAGGTGTGCAGTTGCTCAGATGCTTATATTCTCCACCCGCGGAAAGATTTGGGACGCGTCGGGGAGGGGTTTGCCAGGGGCTCGGTACTAATTATGGGGTTATCAGTCCCAGACCCCTCGCAGAACTCTGCCGGGTCGTGTTGCGCAAGGCCACATACTTTCTTGTGGGGTGTGCTGACCGCGTGCTCGCAGACTACCTACACTTTCTTGTCGTTTTCGTTCCAACTTGAAGTTACGATGAAACTAAAAAGCAACATTTGATCTTAAAAGATAATAGCTTAATGAGTATCCTTTGAAATTTTCTTGGGTTAAATAAACCGAAAAGAAAAAAAAAAGGTGAACACATAGGTTTAATGGTACTTAGTAATGAATTCAGTGACGACTGCCTTATGATCAGACCGTTAAGGTCACTGTTTCTTCTACTGAAAATATGACCTCCAGTAGAGAAAGAAGCCAACAAACGATTAAACAGTGAATTACATATATCATGAAACATAACATTTTTAAACTTATTAATTATTAAAAAAATGAGAAAGGTTAACATTTCAGTCTTAATTTGAGAAGGAAAGAGTTTCATTCGATCGCTTTAAGTTCTGGTGCTAAAAACGAAAACAACCCCAAGAAATTGCACAAATAAATTTCATGTATAAACACCTAGTATAATTGTGCGTAGCTTGTGTAACGGGCGATATTGGGTGTATCAAAAGGCGAAAAGGAGCTCTTTTCCGTTCCAAACCTTTCGCGAAAGGAGCTCTTTTCCTTCTCTGATCCCTCGCGTCTACACCACTCGTTTCTACGACCCTGGTGTGACGCTTTAAAGCGGTAAAAAAAAAAAAAACGGCTAGCTATGCATCCTAAATTGTGTGAAACATGACAGAAATAATATGACATAAATTCCATAAATAAACTGTAAATTGTGTGGCATAAGTTTTCTCTTCTCTGATAAACATTTATTTTAAATTTGTTAACATAAAAATATCGAAGTGATGTTGGAACCACCTACTACCCTGAGTACTCCAACCTCCGGTAAGAATTCTAATTATTTCTATTTAAATCGCGTTGTAATAACGGTCGAGATAAGAATCAGAAGTCATCCTTTTGTCCTAAACAGGGTCCTTTAGGAGTTGTAGTTTTTGGTTCGCTTCTAGCTAAACAAATTTAGCCTTACGACCCTTAAGTGTCACTTTAAGGTGATTCTTCAGAAATAACAGTTGATAAAAACGATTTTGTTAAACTTTCAGGTGTCTTTTTCGAGAACTACGGTAAAAAAGATAGGCGACCGTGCTTGCCAAAGAGATATGGGCCAATCTTACCCATTTATTTCTGTGCTAGTACTAATCACTCGCGTTATTTGATCTGTAGCAGGGTTTTTAAAGTAATACTTCATGGTTATTCAAAGAAAAACTTACAATTAGTATCAACGTTGTTTAAATCTACTTCTAATTTTAAAGAGGTGAAAAAACGATGATCTATTTTTAAAATCGGTTTTTGGACGTCGAAACAGCCTTTCGCCACAAATTTCTTTCCATCAACTTTGCAATATTTGCAATCCCAGAAACTTTTGCGCAAACACAAGGATTCGATTACTGGTGACGGATTCTTTTGGAAAAAAATATAACAAGGAACTCATTAAGCAAGGGTCAGATTTTTGGCAGGATTGGTAGGATAAGGGGATAATGTCAACGACAAGACTTAAGTTTAAAAAAAGTTCCCTTAATTTTTATTTATTATTTTTCTTTCCACGAACAGAATGTTTCACATTGACGACGTTCCGTCAGGAGCCGGGGAAGGCATAAAAGACGCGAGCAAGGCTTTAGCGGTGCGTAAATCGAGTCACCTACTATAGCCAATGACTAAAACATTTAGCTAATCACGATACCGAGAAAAATTTCTACGACCGATGTCTTGCGCGGGAAACACACGTGGTCGAGTCGTGATTGGTTTGACGACGCATGGTTATTTACCGATGACGAAGTACTCGTCACAGCTCGCAAACCTTTTTCTGTCTTTTGTTTCGGTTTTTGTATTTATTTTGTTGACTTTGGTACCTATTATATTTAGCATGTCTCACTTTTTTCTTTGCAGCCAACTCACGATCCAGTATGTTGTATTTCTGCTTCTGATAAACTTCTTATATTGGTAAGCGATTAAAGGCAGTGTGTTACATCCCTTGTATGCTTTACAACATCTTGTTACATAGGTAGGTAGAAAGGCTCACAGACAGACTGACAGACACATAGACAGACGCAGACAGACAGTCTTACACAGTTAGACTCATAGACAGACAGATAGACTTATAAATAGAAAGATAGACAGACAGTCATACACAGTCAGACAAATTGACAGACTCATAGATAGACAGACAGACACTTAGATTAGAAATAGACAGATAGACATTCATACACAGTCAGACACATTGATAGACTTGCAGATAGACAGACAGACAGATAGACTTACAAATAGACAGATAGACAGACATTCATACACAGTTAGATACATTGATAGACTTACAGATCGACAGACAGACAGATAGACTTACAAATAGGCAGATAGACAGACAGTCCTACACAGTCAGATACGTTGATAGACTTACAGATAGACACACAGACAGATAGACTTACAAATAGACAGATGGACAGACAGTCATACAAGCGAAAGTTTAGACAAGCAGACATTCAATCATACAAACAAACATACAGGCGTGCGTGATGCCCTTTACAAAACTGAGTACTGTTTCATTCATTCTTTTACTTTTCTTAGGGACGTGAATCAGGAACCATTCATCGCTATTCCTTACCAAAGCTTGCTCTGGAGATGAAAAATGTTCTCAACTGCCGTCCACATCAGCTGTCACTCAACTGCACCTCATCGTACGAAAAGCTAGAATGAAGTCTTTTTTCTTTTTCCCTTTTTGCTTTTTTCTGTCCCTTTTCAAACTATCAGAATCAAGAGAAGTGCACAAAACATTCATCGTTTACTTGATAGTGAATTCGTTACCAAAACGAGCCATAAATGTGGCTCGAAATCAGACAAATGCGGCGTTGAGTAAAGGATGTTCTTTATACATGAGACTGACAAGCGGAATTAAGCTTAAAATCAAGAGCTTTTCAAGTTTGTGATCATTTCCTTAATTCTCATGAGCCAAATGTTTGATTCAGCTTTGATACTTTAAGAGAAATTAGATGCTAGTAGCTAACCAACTAGTCACCCTCAGGGTTTAAAGGTTCAATGTTGCACCATTTCAATATTTGTCCCTCTTTAACCGCGTAATCTTAAAATACAAATTATGTATTTTTTTTCCTCTTTTTCAGGCGCTTGGCAATCATTGATATTTCTGGAATATTATCATTCTTCGATTTAGTAAGTTTTTAAAGAAACTTTACACTTTAGTATTGTTATTTAACGGAGGAAACCTCACCAAAAGTAAACGTGGATGGTTTTTCTACGGCGCATTTTAATTCTTTTAGAGTAAACTGAATGTTCTGCCTTTTTTTTCCTATAGGAAGTGAGAAAGACAGATCCGCAAAAGAACGAGAATGTGGTTGGCGAACATTTGAAGTTTGAAAGGAAAGATGTGTGGGACATGAAATGGGCTGACGTAAGTTTAAACCACCATAAGTCACAACAACCAATCAGAGCAAAGTAAAATGTTGCCAGTAACTAATGAGAGCTTAAATTGGGGAAAGCGCGGGAATATGTTGAGGAACGCAGTCACAGGAAAAATCTAGATAGCAGTATCTAGGAACAGTTGAAGAACCGCATAGTTGGCAATCAAAGCAGTTTGCAGTTCTGCAAGTCAAGAGATCATGAACTGTATTTGCTGTCCTGTGTACATAGAATTTTGACTCAAGAATCAAGACTTTATTCACCCAAAGGGCTACACAGCGCCCTAATATTATTAGACGTATTTCTACAAACACTGATAATTTTTCACAACTCTACTTTTCTTCACACTTACTGCGATTTACACTGTAATGTGCTATCGTTCGTGTCTCTGATTGGACGAACGATTATTTTCACATTCGTTCGCTGTGTACTTCACAGTGTAAATATCAGTACGTATGAAATAAAAACATCGTACCATAGAAAGTGCTTGAACGGTTTTTATTCACTCGTTACGATGCATCGAAAATCTCACTCGTTCGCTGCGTTCGCTCGTTCATTTTTTATACATCACAACTCGTGAATAAAAATCGTTCGTGCGCACTGTTTTAAGTACAGGGTAACAATTTTTATCAATTCAATTCCAATCGCGTCTTCCTTTTATTTGCGTAATCCAAACCTAGAAACTATGACAAAAATGAAGTTTCAAGCATGTTAACCAGATAGAAGCGCTGTGCAAAGGTTTTGTGGAATATAGCGGTAAATATCTTGTAGGCAAAGGGGCGAAACTATTCGAAACAAAAAATTCACCTCCTCTAGTCCCCGCTAGTGGGGCTAGGAAATGATTATAGTTAATCAACGCTGTTTTATCCCGCAGGATAACGCTGAGCTGTTTGCGATGATGGAGAAGACGAGAATGTACATATTCCGGAACCTAGACCCAGAGGTATGCATTACATGCTTAATTGATTTAAAACGTCCCTCATAAAAAGAACTTTGCTTTCTCTTAAGAATTACGCGCATACCTTGTGAATGATGCGTCAAACGTCTTTTATGGCGCCAGATCTCTTCTTGAGCAGAGCATCTCATTGCAGCGTCGAATTCGAAATAAGAAACATAAGTAATTTCCTTAGGGGTACCCGTTCTCGGACTATGCAAAATTTGATGATTTCGATTTATTGTTTCGCAGTGGGCGGCTGTGAAGTTTACAAAAGTTGAAAGTGTACCAGCTGAGCTAAAGCTCTGCTCATTAAATATTTTGTTTCGCGACGTCCTCCTTGTCTTCGTCAGGTGTTTTTCTTTTTTTTTTTGTCCCTTGTCAAAAGATTTAATGAACAAAACAATAGCTCAGCACGTGCGATTTAAAACCGTGTACATTTCGTAGCCTTCCTATCCAAAACAACAACGTGAAGTCACCAAATTTTGCTTAGTCTGTGAACAATAAAAGTTATTTCTATTTCTTTTTTAAACACATGGCCTAAAACTTCCTCTTGCTTCCAATTGGCAGTAAGATAAACTTTTCCCTCTTAAGAAACTTTTTCGAGCTAGTCAACTTTTTTTTTTAATGCTACTGTACATATATGTTTTAGTATTTAGAAATTTAAAATGTAAAAATATTCTGATCGTAGGAGCCGATTTTGAGTTCTGGATATATATGTCAGTTTAACGACCTGGAGGTGAAGGCTGTGCTTTTAGACGAGATCATGAAGGTAAATCGTTGACTGAGGTGGAAAATGTCCCCATTTGAAAACCATACCAGCCCCTTTAATTGCTGATGATGTTTCGGAGTTGAAAGTTCGGAAGACGCATGTTACTAACGTCTGCACTGATAACATGCTTTGCTTTCCACACAGGATCCTGACCATCCAAACAAAGAAAGCTTGATCGACTTAGAAGTTAAGGTGAGGAACTCTTCGAACTTCCCAATTACCTTCAAAATATACCGATGAAAGCACTACGGACTTTTGTAGAAACTGTTTTTTTAACATTTGCACCGTGATAGTTCAAACTTTCCTTGGTTTTAGTAGTGTCCCTATAACTTTTCGCTTTTGTTCGCAGTCCTTGAGAGATGCACGCGATTTGTTGGAAAAAGTCGGTATTCCAGATGCCTACCAGTTTATTGAAGATAATCCTCATCCCCGGCTATGGTAAGATATTGAGTTTATTGGAGAGAGTGTAGATACGTTATTACGTAACCGCCTTTATATCACAACGAACATAAGTAGTTAAACATGATGATTAAGCAGGGAAAGGAGGGGAGGAAGGAAAGAGCCACAGAAATTCCTGGGGGGGGGGGAAGAAGAGCCACAGAAATGCCTCCGGGGGGGGGGGGAGATAAGAGCCACAAAAATACCTCCTTGGAATACAGTAGCGTACCAGGGACCCGTTTCTCGAAGGTCCCGGTAACTTATCGGGCTCGCAAAGCTGTTCTGTTGTCATTCAGGAGAAGGGTTGAAAGAGGTTTGGAAATGATACAACTATAGTTTCGGGCCCGTTAAATTACCAGGACTTTTGAGAGACTGGCCTTAGGATACGTCATATCGTAAAAATTACGAATCGTTACTCTTTGATACCAAAGACCGGGGGAGGGGGAATGGGGAGCAGTTGAAACCCAGGTGGATGTCTTTATCATCATCGTGTCCGTAATTATTTATCAGGGGCAAGATAATTGGCTTTTTCAAATAAGTTGACGAAGTGCTAACGTTCAAAATGTCAGCTCTAGAACTGAAGTCTCTACGGTGGCCAATTTACATTACCAACTCAGTTGATAAAACCAAATTATGATTTTTTACCTTTTCATTATTACAGGCGTCTCCTAGCTGAATCGTCGCTCGAAAGGCTGGATCTTGAAGTCGCTGAGAAAGCCTTTGTTCGGTGTCAGGATTATCAGGGAATCAAGTTCGTCAAGAGACTTACCAAGTTAGACGTGAGTTTGGCGTGATTCACTTTTGGTTCATGTAATAAGCTGAATTGTACACGCATTTTGATTGGTCCTTTTTTATGATCTATTGGAGAGGAGACACATGGATGACGTAACCATTTTTGTAGAACAATTAGATTGCATGTTGCTGTGCGTCTGTACAGTAAAAGATTACAGAGGACGTTAAAATGTGATATTAGCGGTAGTGACACACTCGGCGGCACATTGTAAGCCACTCTTTTTTTGCTTTTACGCATTCTGTCTGTGATGTTTAACTCTTCAAATTCACTGCAATATGGAATCTGCTCTATTAAAGCAGTGTGCATTTCGAGTTGATTGTGGTAAATCCTAAACCACCTTCGAATCGCTGTTTAAAATTTCTGTCTGTCTATTCTTAACACTCGTTTGCTAGATAGTGCACCGTCAATCACTTTCGGGAGTTGAATTGTCAAATGGATATCTAAACGAGAGGGGATTGGGGAGAGGAGTTCTAATTACAAGCCTTAGAGATTTGACTCAAACCTGGGATGTCCAACCAGACCAGAGCTTAACCCTTTAGCCTCTAAGAATGATTAGCATTCACTTTCTCCTTACAATATCAGCCCTAAATCAAACATTTAGGTCACGAGAATAAAGGAAATGATTACCAACTAAAGAAGCTTTTGATTGTAAAACAAATTCTCCTCGTCAGTTCCTTAAGAAATGTATGAAAAAAGTGTGGAGAATATGCATACTGATGTTAAGGTGTAGAGAGTTAAAGAGGAAGTAGTTGTGAGGTGCTTTTGTATTTTTAACAGAATGAAACCAAGAAGAAAGCTGAGGTCGCTGCATATTTCAAGCGATTCGAGGAGGCAGAAAGACTGTACTTAGAAATGGACAGGAGGTAAAGTTTACAGTAATTCTTGTACCAGAGCCTACCCTATTTTTATGTTTTGCAGTGCAGATTGATTCCAAATATATTGAGTCCTCCCAAGGCATATCTTTATCGTTTTATCATTGTTATTGTCATCAGAGATCTTGCTGTTGACTTGAGACTGAAGCTAGGGGACTGGTTTAGAGTTGTTCAACTACTTAAGACCGGAGGGGGAGGTGGTAAGTAATATAAGATATGCAAGCTTTGTTATAATTCAAACAACTTTTTGTGACCGATTCAGGCCAGTTTTCACATAAGGACATTTTTTTAAAGAAAACTTTCGCCACTAAAAGGTGACAAAATATTGCTTAGTTAGTCCTTCCTTTTATACAATGTATCCAGATTATCATACCTCGATAATGACGAGTTCTCGTTGTATTCATTGTTTTTATAACAAATGTTTTTCAACTTATTTTAGTATTCATTTTTTCCCCTTTTTTAGTGATCATCATCATTAAACCATGTTGTAGTCGTACTTAGAAACTGACCGGGTTACAAAGCAAACACCCCTATTATGTCGATGTCCGAGTAAACTGTGTCAAGTTGATCATTTGAGCATGATCAACATAACAAGCATTTTAAACCACTACACGTTTCATTTGTCCCTCGATGCAGCTAAAATGTTTCCCAACAAGTTTTTAGGACCTTTGTTCACATGAAACAGCGCGTGGTTCATGCAGTCTGAGTCTTAGGTAATAACTTAATCTTCACTTGATACAAAATCCGACCCTGATAATCTTCGAAAATTGTGCCTCGTTCAGGTGATGACCAACTCCTTGAGCAGGCCTGGAACGCAATTGGTGATTACTACGCTGACCGGCAGAAGTGGCAAAACGCAGTCACTTATTACGTGCAAGGAAGAAACCAGGCTCGGCTGGCGGAGTGTTACTACATGCTGGAAGATTATAATGGATTGGAAAAAATGGTCAACACACTGCCAGAAAATCACGTCTTGTTGACGGTCAGTAGATTCTAAGGGTTGGATGAGATTTAAATGTTTGGCACCGTTCGGTGTAATGCGTAGTGTCATTTCTACTTAAATTTTGTTCTTGTGATAAATTTGTACCTTGTTTTGCAGGAGATTGCTGGTATGTTTTCTGCAGTTGGAATGTGCGAGCAAGCAGTACTCGCTTTTACTAAGGTATACATATCACGCACTCTCTCTCGCCCATTTTACGCTGGTGTACAAACTACCAAAAGCACCTTCTAGAGATCCAATCGCCGCTACTGACCTGTATCCCGTGTAAGGCAGGGAGGGGTTCACAAAGGAAAATCGTTTAAACAGCCTTAAAGGAGCTGCGTCGTGGAATAACCATCACTTGCAATCAGTGTCAATCTTTCCCTATACCCCATCATATTGACTCCCAAGATCTGATTGTTGATTCTCCCTTCTAGATGCTACACATTCAATGAGTTGCGAGAATTTGGTGTTAGAATGAAATAACAAATTCTACCTGATAAGTTTATTATCCATCAGCACTTAATAGAATACAAAAAACGCGCGAGTCGAGGACAAATGTTCTGCGATATAGGACATTTGGTTATTTTGTATTGTAAAAAACCTTTTCAGCCAATGGGCTGCGCGCGCTACGCTTAAATCTGCTTCGCTTTTCCCACATTTTAAGAAAAGGGAAAGAAGTGAAGCAGTTGAATAATAAATAACTTATTAAACGTTTTGGTATGTAGTGTTGCTGATTATTTTTACTCTCTGTTTGTATTTTGACACGGCATTCTTATTATCTATTTTCTGGATAGTGAACTTTCTGGTCCATGCATTTTAGGGATCTTCCTCCGTTTCACTCGCTAAACAATTTTTCTATTCATTTAGAGTTATTCATTGTTTATGCATTATGTTTAGACGGGCAAGGTAAAGGAAGCCATTGACTGCTGTGTTCAACTCAACGAGTGGGATCAAGCCATTAGTCTGGCACAGAAGCACAATGTTAAAGAGATTGATAATTTACTCGCCAAGTACGCTTCATACCTGCTGGAAAAGAAAAAGACTCTTGATGCCATTGAACTGTATCCTTGTAACAATGCAACAGTGTTGTTAGATTGTGACAGTAAATTTTATCTCTCATTTATCCGGCTCGACTCCGAGCCAGCGCCAAAATCACCTATTGATTACAGCACCATTTGACTGATATGTATGTATAATGGCGTCTTTGTTTTACTGTATTAAAACGTTTATGCAGCTTAGGCGTGGCTCGTGCAAAACCCTTTTTGAACCGATTCTTGACCATGTGTAGATACCGCAAAGCAAATCACTTTATTGATGCTGCTAAACTCCTTTTCAAGGTGAGGATTCGTTTACTTTTCACAGAGGTTATACTGAGACAGAGAAACAACAGAGACAAATCTGTAATAGGAATACGCAATTTTCGCTTCGTATTCTAACCGTTCAATGGAGACCAACGACTAATTTTCAACGAACATAATCTCTCTGGTGCTGTCACAAGATCTTTAATGGAACAAAAAAAGCTAAAAATGCAACAAGTCCTCTTCCAACGGGATTTTGCGTAAACAGCAACGCACGAGTTCCATTTTCGTCAGATTTTTCTATCGGTGTTGTTAGTTACAAAGTACTGACAAACTCGTCTCTGAGCATCAACAACTTTTTCTCCGTGTATAGCCCATGAAGAGACAATGCCTGTTTGTTAGAAGTTTATCTTGCGTCTGAGCCGGAACTTTCTCTTTTGTTTATTCTAGGTTACTGCCGAAGTGTCAGATGCCAAGTCAAACCCACTTCGTGCCAAGAAAATGTACGTTTTGGCTGCTCTGCTGGTATGTGTAAAAATCTCATTGTTATTATTGGTCAGCGGACTTGGCTCGGGTTTGAGAGGTCTGGGTTCGAGCTTTGTGTAGACTAGCATCCTGAGCAATTAAGGGTCGGAAGTTATCCAGGCTTGTCTCTGTTTTGCTTTGATACGCTATGTTATTGTTCCAGAAAACTCAAAATCAATCTTTCCCGCCCTTCTGGCATTTTTCTTGTTTTTACTTTGAGCTCTCATTGGCCTACTGGGATATTTCCATTGTTCTGTTTGGTTGGTGTGTTTAATTGGTTTTGGTTTTGGCGTTATTCAATCAAACTGCGCTTTATTCAACTGACGTCGGCATGAGCTCGGACCAGATGGAGTACAAGGCTGTCTTTATCTTTTTACCTTCCACAACTAAGGTAATAATGCAAAGTGTACTTTATGCCATTATCGCTATTTTGCGTTGATTTAAGGTGGAAAATTACCATGAACACATTAAGATGACAAAGATGAGAAAAGCTTCTGGAAAAGAAAAGAGAGGTGCAATAGAGGTTGGTATAGCTATATCTGATGCAGCATTAAATCTGTTTAGATAGAGGTTATTTTCGTCCGGTTACTGCAACGTTTGTAAGAAATACTATTCGGGAAAAATTTCTCATTGTTAGATAAAGGTTTCTCTGCAGAGGTTTCTTTGCTTGAGCTACTTTTTTTCTTTTCACACAAACCCCATTTTTAATAGTGCAATTATTGAACAGCCAGGTGAGGAAAGGTAGACAGTGGAACCGGGGAGGTAGAATAACAATAATTTTGCTTAGCATGTGTTTTCTGATACGTACCCTTCGCTATGTTTCTAACTTGGGGCTTTACTATCAGTCATTTTTTATCTGTTTATTTTTTTTGTTCAGGCGACGTCAGCGCTGGCTGGTTTGCTTGAAGAGGACTCCATTGCCACAGATGAGAGCAAACTCATTGACAACGCATGGAGAGAAGCTGAGGTTTTTTTTTCCTCTCACAACTTTATTTAGACCTTGGGTCGGCGACCATCATGATTGCGTCAATATAGAGCAGTTTTCAATTGAGGATAGAAAGGATAGAATTGCGCATGCTCTGCTTTGTTCTGTGATTGCTTTGAGGAACACGTACCATCCTCTTTCCTAATCAGATGCTCTACTGAAAGCAATCGCTAGTTTGTCCCTGGTTCGTCTTTCCGTGGCTCAGGAAGTTTTCTTGTTGTTATTTCGAGACCTCATTGGATCTCTTAATGTCGTTGTGATTAGACTAAGTCAACAACAGTCAACCATCAATTGACACTCGTTTGAATTATATTTCTGATTTTTCGTGTGGCTCTCGCTGCTTTGTCTCTTTCATAGATGGCCATGTAAAGGCAGTATTAGGTTCCAAGTAAAACGGCAGTATGAAAAAAATCAAGCTACCAAGTTTCCCGTGATCGGTAATACGCCAACTGCAACGACCTCGTGAAATGGTTTTGCAGCAGGGCACTGAGCTCAACTTTTTTAAAGAGTCTTCTGGGTTGCTAGTTAATATGCTTATGACTCGTACCACTAAAGCATTTTTTATTGCTTTCTCTCCTTTTATAGGCATACCACTTCTTCCTCTTGGCACAAAGACAAATGTACGAGGGAGCAATTGATGCTGCAATGAAAACGGTAAGAATTTCACGGCAGAATTTCTGCTGAACTGGAAATTGCCATTCTTTAAACTAAGCTGGTTTTCCGCCTCTCTCCAGGCCCTTCACTTGTGTGACTATGAAGATGTCCTGGATCCAGTATGCATTCACTCCCTTCTAGCACTAGTCAGCTGTGCCAACAGGGCATTCGGGACTTGCTCTAAGGTAAAAATTTTTCTTTTATGAGTGCACCGAGTATTATACCGCTGCGGCGTCGTTACGCTACTGGGACTAAAATTAAACTCCGCGCGCTCAGATTAATCAAAAACTATTGCTAATCGCACCGATAAAGCTTTAGCCATGTCACCATAAACTGCACTTTCTAGAGGTTTACCGAGCTAAAGGCGAACGATTCTCTAGCTTTTCGACTTTTCTCCTAAAAATCATGCGCGTGTTGTTACGTCGTTAGCTGCGATATGCATGTTTGGTCAATTAATTCATCACTTATAATAGTGCAGTTTGATCGTCCGGGTGAGTGTAGTCCTGAGAAGGACTGTTGTCGGTAGTGGTAACTGACGTTTCGACAACCTAAGCGGAAGTCATCATCAGAGTCAAGTGAAAGGTTGTTGTCAGTCGAATGTACTTAGTCCGGTTTGTGTACGCTGATTGGTCCATCACTGACCCGCGGACGATAATGACCTGGATTAAAGGTTTAAGCCGAGCATCCTTGCTGCCAATACCCCTGTAATTTTGTTTACAGGGACAAAATAATCTGGAAACTTGAAATGATCAAAAGCAATTGTTCAAGGCCTCACGTGAAAAAGTAAAACTTCGTGCAACGTGCTACTCAAGGAGAAAACTCTAGAACGTTAACTGGATTTAAGAAGTGGACACACATGATTAGGTCATGGCCTAGTATCCCAGATGCATTATTAAACCTTTACACCCTGACATCAGCATGCATATTCTCCATACTGTTCTCTATACATTTCCTAAGGTGCTGACAAGGAGAATTAGCTTAACTATCCAGAGTTTCTGTAGTTTTTGATCATTTCCTTTATTCTCATGACCTTAATGTGTGATTCAGGGTTGATATTATGAGGAGAAGTTAGATGCTAGTCTCTCTTAGGGGTTAAAGGGTTAGGCATCATTGTACCTGCTATTCATCTTACAGTTTTATCCCTATGAGTTGTAAGTATCATTATTTTATAGAATTATCATGTTGTAAATTAGATCAGAAAAGCCTTTAAACGAGTATCTAGTGAAGTGTTGCTTTGCACAAAAGGCAGTCTAGAGGTTGTTGTCGTAATGTAACACCAAATTCTTTGAACTTTTTGACTGTAAGAGCAGCTAGAGGAGAGAGTTACGAATCGAGGTGTGAAATTATTAGGTTAAGTTTGTTTCTGTATCTTTGCAGGCCTTTATAAAGTTGGAGTCAATTGATAGTCTGACTCAGGAACAAAAAAAATCGTATGAAGAGCTGGCCCTGGAAATATTTACAAAGTATGTGAACGTTGATTCTTTAGCGCGCGAGCCAAGTGGCACATCCCACAATAGCTTTTTCCGGTTTCCTCAGCATGAAGCGACTGGGGTTATTATTACCCCCGCCCTCTCCCTCCCCCAACCTCTCTCACTGGATAAGATGCCTGTCAATTGCAACTTTACCCTCCAACATTTCATCAGGCCTCCCTGACAGTTCGCCAGTGGAGAGAGCTACTGTGGGAGTAACGTGTTTTGCCCAAGAATACAATAGAATGACTCGGCGTCCAGTGCAATAAAGATAGGGTCACTGCTTCTCCCACTGCGAGTTCTGTGGAGAACTGATACTTAGATCTTGGAAAGTGAAATTGTTGAAATTCCACTGTTTCAATACTGTATGGCTTGGAAATTTTGCAAGAGTTTTGTTTGGGACAATTGCGTTTTTTTTGTGCTTCCCTGTTGGGAATTGGTCAAGTCTCGCATTTTTCTTCTACACTTTTAATGAAAAAGTTATGTGAAACCCTTTTTTCCGTGCTATGTTTTTAGACACTCACCAAAGGACTCACGTGGTAACAAGGCAGAGTGCACTAGCTGCGAAACCATGATACCCGATTGGTAAGTTTACCTTAATTTAGGGTGTTGTGAAGGAAAGGGTGGGGGGGGGGGGGAGTGGAGGGATGGGGATGTGGTGTGGTTGATGTCAAGCCTTATGGGCCCTGTGACTCATTATTTCCAGGGCTTATCCAGCTGTTTATATCGTGAAGAGACTGGGAAAGAGTCTGGCCAAAACCAGATCTTTCAGTCCCAGGTCCAGCGCGTATACTACCGTGTACTCCTTCATTCAGGGAGATTGTGTTCTTCTGCAGAGATGTTCTCCTTCCAACTGCATTTGCAATTTTCGCATCGTGGCATTCATGTAATAGTCGTTATTACGATGTACTCGTGCATGCTTCATGAATTTGAGTGACGATTTAGGGAAAAGAATACCTTGGGTACCTCTTAGAGAGAACTTACAGCGACCGATATTTGTTTGTAGGTTTGTAGAAAGATACCTGCTTAGTAATCTCATAAATGGAGTTGTTTGTGACATTTTTTTACACTTTCCTCCCCACACCTAGGAGCCAAATTTGTCCTAACTGTGACACGAAGTTTCCAACGTGCATTGTGAGTGGACGCCCGCTTATGGACTATCAGTTCTGGTTGTGTGGCACCTGCAAACATCGAGCCTACGAGCAAGAGATCAGTGCCCTCAACCACTGCCCACTTTGCCATGCGCAGATCTAGTTTATGTTGCATCGTTACTATAACTGAAAGACAGAGCTGAAAAACTTCTTTCGTGTTACGGAATTTTTTTAGGAGGAATTGCCATACAATGGCATTTTGATTCATGTTAGCGATTGAACAAGTTTGCAAAAAACAGCGTAAGAAAGTTGTGGCAATTCCTCATGGTGAAATACGGTAAAAGAGCTCTTTTCGATTGAGTGTCGTTAAAACCAAAACCAAGGCAATCATACCAGCCAATCATAGGAAGGGAAGTTCCACGAGGAGCCAATGAGAGCTTAAAGTAAAAACAAGCGAACTGCCTGTAACGCGGGAAAACGCGGGCGACCAAGTCGTGATTGATGTTAGCTTAAGTCTGATTGGTTGAGAAGGTGGTGCGAGTTTTCTGGACCACTCAGCAAACTGTCTGGACCAATCACATAACGAAATAGTCCTGGATTACTTTCGACGCTCAATAGAAAATTGCTCTGATGAAGTATTAGTGTTGATCCTAACCCAGCCTGCTGCTTTGCCCCACATTTTAATTATATCTTCTCAATGTACATACAGTGTAAACATTAAAATAGATCGCCGGAGAATAAGCAAAAATCACTCGTTTTGGTACACAGGTGTTGATCCTAGTTAACCTTTTTAAACATATCGTTTTTTTGGAGTTGTAGAGAAACACATGCGGTAAATTGTATAGTCAAGGCAACTCTCGCTAATTTGCACGTAAAGGTAAAAAACGAACTTGCACTCCAGGTCGTAGCAGAGACAAATACATCACCCTTGCTTGGTCAGTTTTTAATCTCGTTACTTCCCTACAGCAAGTAATTCAATCCTAGAAACTCATTTTAACAATTAGATTTTCCACTTGCACGCCACGGCAGCCATTTGCTTTCATAGAGTAACTACTTGATACAATTATTCAAAGAAAGGTGGATTAAACTTCAGTTACCTCTTCAGATAGTTATAAAAAGTGAATTGCCATTTTGTATTTTTCTCATCTCATTAATAGTGTATAAACCTGATGTACTATCTATGCTCAAAGCTTGAAAGCCTTTTTTCCCTTTCGTTCGACGCGTTTCTGGGCACTCTCATCGAACGCTGTATTTCGAAATCTGGTGAACAGAATTCATTTCAACCAAGCAATGTTGGAAACATGAATAAAGGGGTAAGTTTCTAAAAAAAACTGTGGTGTTGCGTCGGTGGGAGAGTATAACAGGGTAATTTAGTATTATCAAATGAGCCGATAACGTAAATTGACCACCGTAAAGAGTTTCGAAGATGAAGTTTCGAGCGTTCGCCCTTCGTCAGAGCAAATGTGAAACGAATGCGAATTGGAAACGTCGCGTTAAATAGAGAGAACTGCTTCAATTATAGTTACTGTGTAATGCTCGTAGACAATGCTTACCCTTTTAACTTCCAGGAGTGATTAACGTGTAACGTCTCCCTATAGTATCTAATCATTATCCGGCAAACAGGCGATGAAAATACTCCAACTTATCAGGTTTAAGTTGCTATCTTGATCCACCACCAAATTTTCGTAATTAATTCACAAGGAAATGTGTAGCAGCTAGAGGGGAAAATTAACAACCAGATCTTGAGAAGTAAAGGATTAAAAGACTTTCTCTGACTTTGTCTTTCTGTGAAATAAATCTATAGAGGGCTGTTAGTTGTGGTTACTTAAGGAGAATTTCTCGTTGAATATCATCTGCCAAAATTAAGCTTACTGCGTGTTCATCGATCATTCTATGTTTCGTCGTTGAGTTATAGGACCTTATACGTGCTATTTCCCAAGCGTGTGGTCCATATGGCCTTACGTCAGCCAGTTTCTTTTCATTTTGCGCTTTTGTATGAAAAAAAGAAGTTTGTCAGTTTCAGTCCAATTCGACTGAGAAGGGGTTGGTCAATAAAAGATTTAATATCTGACTAAAAGATATCCCAAAATGATTCATGAATCAAATCAAAGGAGTTCGCTGTACAGTTTTCGTTGTTTTGAATGTCTTTTGGACAGGCGGTTGGTGTGTTTGTGTCACTTGTTTGCTGTGAAATTATTTTTCGAAAGTTATAGTGTGTTAAAATCGCGAAGAACTTAGCAGGGTGAAGGCATTTATTTCGATTGAGGAAAATTCGCTTGGGTACCCAAGGAGAACAAGGGCTTTGCGTTGCTTCGCTTCGCTCGGTAACACAGCCAGTCAAAAATCTAAGAAAGACAAAAGTATGCCCAGCTTTAGCAGCACTTCAATCGCAGTGCCTGGCTTTGGGCAGTTGTTCAAAGTAATTTCTTTGCAGTGATTTCAGCTGTAAAGATTGTTATGAAAACTAATCGTCACTTTAGGGATCTCATCTGAAAAGTGAATGGAAAACGTCGCATAATGTGAAGTTTTGGATTGGTTGTTGTAACATACCATCTGCTTATCCGTGTCAAAGAACGAGATAATTTAGGAGACACATCAAAATTTTGTAACAGGGATCAGTAGGTCTACTCGAAAACCTCAAAATGCTGTGCAATTGGGCCATTGTTTCATGTCCCTAAGACACTCGTGTGCAAAATTTACGAGGTTATCGTCAACTCATTTGTGAAGAAACGTCTAACAGGTATCATATTTTTCTTGTGTATATTCATGTAAAAAAACAATTGAAAAAGTTTGCGAAGGATGATGACAGACAAATGAGGATCGTTGGTCGGGGATCATTTAAATTTAGGATTCATCCGAGACATTGCCAGATAAAACTTTGTTCATCACATACGCTGAAAAGTAATGTGCCGCAGTAAATGACGCGCAAGTCAGGTTGAGGCTAAAGTAAGCACTGTTTATACATGCAAGTATGTAAACTTCCTCAGCGTCATTCTTTCTTAAGTTCCAGTAGAAAAAACTCGATGAAAAAGCGGACTAGCAGAATTACTCAGATCTTTTTCGGGAGTTTAAGTTGATTCCCAATTGCCGGGATGAAAATTTTTTTCCATTTCAGCGCCTCAGCCCATTTCCTGGGATAAAATGTGAACAAAAGAATGATATTTGTCCCACGCTGCTTTACCGAACTCAAGCTTTACCATCTTTTTTTATTCTATTTACAAAAGTGCTTATTTGTTTTATTCAGCGAAGAGAACTTTATTCCTGCCTCGTCCATCCTCATAGGAGCACAAATAGCTGCTAAAGAACCGTCAAGCAAACTTGCTGAAATGTTGGCGGGGGTAGCCTGAACTAGACAGTTGGTATAATGAAACGCGATATTAATCGGCGCGCGAGAAGCGGAGGAGTGAAGAAACGAGAGAGGTCTGGGTCGGGTTGCTAAACCTCCATCGCTTTTTCACTTCTCCGCTTCTATATATCGCGCAGGTTATTATTTCGCTCCATTTTGCTGACTCGACGTCAGGAATATTCTAAGAATTCCAAAACCGTCCCTGCCCTTCTCGAGCAATCAGATCAAAACAGAACCGTTGGTGACCAGGTCGTTCGCACTGCAGCGCGTTAGAGATTTGTAAAGTGTGTTTAAATGAGTTTTCCCCGAGTCCTGGTAGCGTTGACCTTTTCTCTGCTGAGTCGTTAAATAAACATTTTATTTTTAATGAACCTTTTTAATCATTTTGGTTTCACAACGGTCAACCGTAAATACGAGGGGAATATTTGGAGAGAAAGAATAAATTAGTATCCAGAAGACCCCATATAAGGGAGATTGAGGCAGCTGCACGTACACGCGTGTTAAAGGTGCGTAATTACCATTGTAGGATCGTTACACGACAAGCTATTTTCTCAGTATGATGGGTTTTTACGATATTTTCATCTTTATAAAGGCTATCTTAGAAAGCCACCGAAGTCTCAGTGTAGGTCACTAAAATTAGTTAACTTTCATGTTCACTAAGGAGTATAAATCGATACACCAGAGGTGCTGAGGCAGGGAACAGCTTCAGAATTTTTTTCCTTCGTCATACCTCATGATAATTAATGTTTTCAAAATTTTTGTTTTGCTAAAACATCTTTCTTGAACATGAGTAATATTGATTGAATTCTAAAGCGAGTTGAGATGGCAATCGGAAAAAAGAAAAAACTACGTGGGGCGATCATTGCAATGTCAAGCTTGGTTTTAGTACAAAGAAAAACACTCTTTAACCGAAATGACAGCCACTACTATTACTGCCATTAAGTGAAACAGACAGAATGTATAAACACTGTCCGAGAGCTGTGCAAACATAGAATTAAATTGTTCATAAATCGACGCTTTTATGTACGGGAAAAAAATTTCAATTGACCGGAAAGTAGTTGTCCTACGGGGTTTAGCAGCTGATTTCATGAAACAGGGCTTTAGGAGTTGAAACGATACGCGAAACTCTTATTCGCCGCCTTTCAATTGGCTGACAACGGTGAATCAGCTGTTTAAGTGAGAGCAGGTGAAAGTTACTTGAAAGAAACAAGTTCAAATTACTTTCAATAGATGGTTTCATTTTCCCACGACACTTGATATGTTTTGCCATGCCGCGGTTCAACATTCACGTGAAGTTTAGGTAAGATTGGCGTTCGACGAAGACGCTGTGGAGGGATCGAGCAAAATTCAAGTTCGTGACTTCTAAAGCGTTTTCAATTATTCAAGAATCACTGAGATGAAATTTACATAAGTGGACATTTCGCCGCGAACGTCTCTTTTCAGCGAATCAGTAGAGCTACATAAACAAAGGCACCTCTCAATGTCGACTTTGAATGTGTGATAAACAGGTAATTGATCGATGAAATAAGAGGCAATGAAATAACTAGCTCTTTAGGAAAAAAAAAAAAAAAAAAGAAAAAAAAAAGGCAGAATGTGCATCGAAGAAAAAAACGTGAAAATGAAGTCAACTTATTGCCGTCTTTCCTGTGGCTAAAACATAGCGCTCTGTTTAAATGCTCCGTTCAAAATATATTTTTGAAAAATAAAGGTTTCCATAGCGATATGTTACCCCGTGTGCCATTGTTTTCACAGCCTTTTATCGTACGTAGTTTCTTTACAAAACAGGCGTGTGCTAATCATTATTGAACCAACGTCTAGAAATTGAATATCACATTGAAAGACCTATTTGCCCTTGACTCTCTTGACTTAAAGGAGTTTCTCCAGAGAGGTAAGGATGTTATCTTTGGTTGATCATTCCACCAAGAGTTCACACGTAAAAAAAAAAAAAATGTATCACACTTGTATAAAATATTCAAGGTGAGCCAAGAAAAAAAATATTCTCAGTGTGGTGGGCGTGCATGATAATTCTGTATGGCTTGTATATGAATGAATGAATGAATGAATAGAGACGCGATCCAATTTAAGCTTTTTGATTTTCTTCGCCAGTATATCGTGGACCAAACGTACAGTTTTTTTTTTTAAGCAGATCGTTAGGGTGAAGGAGGCCCTAAATCATACTAAACGTATCAAATTAGTTACACTTCTCTCAGATCACACCTGCTCCGTAAGTACTCCCTTGTACCGCTAAATAGATATTTTGCGTGTATCTTGCCCTAAAAAACCTGAGTAAAAGGATGTGAGTTGGATACTAAAATTTACGGGGAAAAGATAGTGTTAGACTCACGGTAGTTTCCAATTACTAAAAAAGCTTACCAAGCTTTGAATTAAAAGTGAGGTTATTACGTCATCTGGCGCGTGTTTTGGTCTCTCTTTGCTAAGTCAAAAATATACTTTGGACTAAGAACGTTATAAGAGGAATCGAATCGACACACAATTTCATTCAGTTAGCCCTAAATAAGTGGAAAAGTCAAAATACGAATAATTTATTATAATTTTTTTAGCTTTATAATTATTTTGCTACTTTTTCTTGGAGAGAATACTTTATTTACGGCAGAAGGTTTTATTCACAATAACAACTAGCCGGCTTTTTAAAAGAGCTTTTTATTTGTTTACATAGAGGGGCTTAAAACTGCATCATACTTTAGTGATACCATTATTATTGTATTCTCATTTCGAACAGATGGAATATTTTGTTGTGTATCTTAAAGACCACTGATGATCAAGGTTTTGATAGCTTTTGTTAATAATACTGACATGTGCAGTCAGAAGTAGATATCTTAGCGTCATGGCGTCATGGTCGAGTAATTATGATTGAACTGTAGATTTGACAGAAAAAAGAAAAGTTTCCCTATTTTCAGCTTTTATTAATATGATTTGCCACAGAAAAACTCTCCTGAATCAACTTAGTAATATTTCAAGTTTTGTTTTCACTGCGCTTTCGTACAGGGTTTTATTGCATCATGAATGCTCTTTGAGAATGCGAAAGCACACAAGCTGGCAATGACCTACAGAATCGAGACAGAATTTGAGTCTTCGGTGAATTCATTCAGCGGCTAGTTACTAGGCGACCATTTTGAGTGGCTATTAATGTATTTTACTCAGAGTATAAAACCTTTCTTCTGCTGTGATCTAAATCACTTGATAGTTATTCTTTGACTGACAAGGCCGAAAAAAAAATTGACAAAAGTAACATTCCCAATGGGTTGACCACTGAGTAGCGTGGAACGTCATGTGGTATTAAAAAATATTTATGAAGCCTATTATTTTCTCGGTAATTTTTTTTTTTAATGAAAATAAATTTGTATTGATGATAATACGTTTTCGGAGGCTAGAGTGCAAACCACGTCTAAAAAAGTAATTTCATATTTATGAGAATTTGATATTGATTTTCTTAAACTGAGCCAATGACTGGAAATTTTGTTTTTAATTTAACGGGTGTGTCGTCGTGCTTCCCATCTTGACAACGAGTAAAGCTAAGTGACGCACGAAAAGTAAATTTCAACGCGATTCGAAGTCGGTTCTGAGTTTCAATTCGTCAATCTCTACTATCCTAGTACAGTTTTGATAAGAACACCAAAATGCAATTTACTTGGTCAAGCAAAATCAATAAATCACTTCATGTTTGCTCTAAGCTTTCGTTTGATGGGCAAAAGCTCCCGATAAAATTGAATGCATGTAACCGTCGCCCCGTAAAAACTATTCACACTCAGATGAACGCAAAGGAAGTTGACAAGAAAAACGGTTGAAAACTTTCCGCCCGGCCGCCAGCTAGTCTAGATTTCTTGCCGCTGCTAGGAACTTCAAATCTATGTAATTATTCCAAATAAAAATTAGCTATACAAGAGAAAATTAGCTCTTTGTTCCAAAATATCAAATACAAAGTGTAAAAATACTGAATTACAATGAAATCGGTAAATGAATTCTTAGGTTCAATAACGTTATTTAAAATTCGTAGTACTGCTAAAAGAGCTTTTATATTCTTTGTCTAAGTATAACTTAGTACATAAAGATATTTTTTGATCGAATCTTCTTTTTGTTGCCAAATGCCGATGACTTGAGTTGAAACGCCAATGATCTGATCAAGTTAAATATTGGATTTTAAAGAAATATCTCCCTCGCTTCTATTTTAATGTGCTCGGTAGTGTGAACTAAAATCGTTTGAACAAGAATTTGTAAATGTGAGCTGTTAAAACTGAAAAACCTCGTTCGGCTTTTGTCGCAAATAGTATTCAAAGAACAATGACATAATTTAGATTCGAATTTCGCAAAAGCTGAGCAAACACCAAAGTATTTTGCATGTATTATATCCATGTAACCAACGAGAAACAATCTGTAAACGTATACTTGATGTTCCTGTGAGACAGGCAACACCTTTGAACTCGTTCATATAAACGAAAAAAAATTATTAAGGCTGTGAAGAGATCTTAAGAAGTGAGGGTAAGTGGAAAACAAGTTGTTTTAAGAGAATATTCCGCTTGGTGACTCTTCTGAATTTATCTAGGGCTTAAAAAGGTGACATTTAGCTGCTTCAAAAATTTCGGCAACATCGCCTACGAAAAAAGACTCACTCATTGTTTGTTGGAGACTTTCGATTTCACCTGTGTGTGTTCCATCGATCATAGTTGGACTTAATTATTGAAACTTTCAGGAGTCTCAATAAAGGCGGTACCTTCATGACTTCTAAATTCAATTTTGATTTCTAGAAATCAAGTACACTTAACAAGTGATCCTTTGATGCTGTAAGCTGAAAGGAAAGACTCTAGGTTGGTCTGAAGTTGATTAAAAGTTTGAGACAGTGAGATCGCGGAGGTGAGAGCGTTAAGATTTTTCGGCGTCTCGCAGACTGAACCTTTTCAATCGCACGAAAGAAGAAAAAAAATTGTCGTCTTTCTCAGTAAAAAATGGAAATATAGCAAAGTAAATAACATGCCGAAAATTTGCAAAGCATATATTGCTAGAAAAAGAACAGCGAATTACCGAGTTTTATCTCCAAGTAACTGTCTCCGTAGCCAGAAATATGTTCTTTCATTTAACAAAGAGTTATAATTATTTGCCTTTTGGTCCGATTATATTGTTGTCATGAAAGAGAATTGTTAATTAAGGGATGCCGTGCTATAAGTAACATGAATTAACGACTACTCCTGTAAATGAAAGAGGTTTCTTCATTGTCCACAAATTAAAGAAAATGTGTTTAAACTCTTCCGCCAATCGCAGTGTCCAGTAAATCGTTGTTATGTCAGCTGATGCAGATAAGTAAACACGGCTTAACCAAACTTGTATCATTCACCGTCGTAACCTTCTGAACTCCAGTACAAATCCGCAAGACAAAGAAGAAGTTTGCTGGTTTTTTCCGGTAAATAATAATCTGTAAGGGTTTGATAGGCTTTTATATTTCACAAGGGTCAGCTTTTACGAAAGGGCAGAAAGTGAAAAACTTCGAGAAATCCGGAGAGAGAAAGAGAGAGGGAGAGAGATCCGTCGGCTGTCCTGTGAATATGTTTGTGAGGTTTCATTTCATTCCCATGCCAAAATCAAATATGCCACGTTAAGTTTGGAAAGTAAACAGCCTTTGCTTTGCTCTTTTGCAGTTCAAAAAGATCCATCAAGATGCCAAGATCCTTTCTCGTAAAGAAAACGACGCAAAACTTCAATCTGAAAAAGAGGTCTTTCGATGTTGGGAATTCCTCAGTGGAAGCAACCTCACTCAGTTCTCAAGGTTAGTCCAGGAAGCTATTTCTTGATGCATAGAGTTTTCCTTTGTGGTTTTTTCGACTATGCATCTATCACCCTAGTCACCCTAGTCTGGTAAAACGATATAAATGAACCCCTGGCCTCAAAAATTTGCTCTAGATCTACTGATTCACGATATCAGTTCTCCTCCGCAAGTTTCATGTGCGAGCTTGGAGGTAGCTCAGAGTAAGACCGCGTGGTTACAGACAGTCTTCAAATCTTTATACTTAAGAGTTATGATTTTAAGAGGAAAACTGATACTTAATGGGTTCCCTCGGCCTTGTCTGGAATCCAAATTTGCTATAATTACGCATTTAAAGATTTATTTGAAAGCCAAGTGCACCACGGTGACAATTTTTTGACGAAAGAGCGCATTGAACGCATGAGAAGATCAAATGCAAGAGCGGATTTTCTTCTGATAAACGAAAGTTCCGAAAAAGTAATCAAAAGCGAGCGGTTCCATTTTAGGTAACTAATATTAGCGTGACAAACTACGAATTAATTTTGAGAAGAAAGTATTTCAGGTTCTGTTCCACTTACGACTGTTAATGAAAAGAGATTATCCTGAAAAAAAAATTCCGTGTTTTCTTTTTAATAAAATCCTTTTCAATTGATAGTTACTTAAAATCAGAACCGTTTTCATTGAAAGAGGAACTGTTTACTTTTATGATAGATAACGAAATTCTCGCCAATGGCTGATAAGGCAATGTGCGCCAGTTAGAGAGGAGAATCAACTCTTTGGTCTCGGTGGAGAATAGGTTAATATCAAATTAAATGTAAGCCGATTTTCCAGTTTATCCATTCGGTTAAATAAAGTTCATTAAAAAAAAAAAACCGGTTTAAAGGATAAGCCGCTTAACGTTTCTGGTTTTATACCATATCTTAAACAATGACTAAATTTTTAATTTAATTTCAAAGAAAAATCAAAAGGTTTCTTCTAACGATTTGAAACGGTTCCAAAGAATATTTAATCACTATTCACCGAAGTGGAGATGAAAAGCTGTTTTGGTAGACATGTACACTAAAAAAGTGAAATAACATAAAACACACACACACACACACACACAAAAAAATTATTTTAACTCATTTATTTGTGCAATTATTACAATATTTTCGGGCGAAAATCGCGCGCAGTTAGCTCAGAGGTGAATAACCAAAGATATTCGGAGTTTGAGTAACCAATCAGAGCACGCATTCAACGCCGTTTTCCATTTCAGAATATACTAAATTTTGATATTTGATATTTGACATTTTTTAAAAAATTGTTAACATAGTTAACACTTTTACTCCCAAATCTCATTAGTAATTCTCATAACTGTCTACCTTACAATTATTTTGATAGTGGTTTGGGGAATTGAAATATTTCCTTATTCTCATCACTTGTCTGTTTGACATGGTATCGATATGATATTTAAGGATAAATTCTGTCTTGGTCACTTATGGAGTTAAAAGGGATACGTCAACGACTCCTTTTACTCCAACAGTTCAGAAAACTTTGAAGGTTCTTCGAAGAAAAAAATAGCATGAAATGCACTCTTCCATCGAAAATATTTTCTGGGTTTTATATTTGTGTGTTTCCACATGCAACATGCTCTTAGATGTAGCGCCCAGTTTTTTCTACCTATGTTTAACACCCTTTAGAGTGACTGACATCTAATTTCTCCTCAACATATCACCTCTGAATCAAACACTAAGGTAATGAGAACAAAGGAAATGATCACCAAGCAAAGAACTCTTAATTGTTCAAAGGAAAATTCTCCTTTTCAGCACCTTAAGAATTTATGGAGATTAGTGTGGAGAATGTTCATGCTGATGTTAGGCTGAAAATATTGGTCAATGGAAAATTATGGTAGAAATCTTTACTCCATGATAGTCCAACAGAAGAAGCTTACATTTTCCTTTTCTTTATCTGTACAGAAGAAGCATTCATCGAAAAGCTGCCGCATGCTGAAGTAAAAGCGACCGAGATCGAAGACCCTCACACAGTTGACATCCAAGGCCCTTTCCTGAAAGAGAGAGGGTTGGAATTGAATCATTTTCAAAAGTCCTCAAATCTTGAGTTCCACCAATCAAAGGAGAGAATTTTCACAGCCAATCAGAGCGCCTTCCAGTACCTCAGCGCACCCATGAAGGTTGAGCGCGACTCTGTTGATATAAACTTTCACGGTGAAACCGTTGATGACGTACAACTGTTAAAGTCAAACAGCACTTTTGTGCCGTTGAGAATCAAACAAGAAGTCAGGGATGATGGAGACGATTTACAAGACGTAGAATTGGAGAGAGATGGCTGGGAAGGTCATGTTACTGAAAGTATTTCACGAGAGTTCTTTAACGAAAAGTTGGTGCGCCATCAATCAGATGCGGTAAACAGTGTCTCACTATGCAACTCTGCCTTAAGTGTCAACTTCGAAGAGGATGGAGACGGAAAGTTCGAACTGTCTTCTTTCCTTCAATTCAGCGACCTCGGTAGATTTGTAAAACAAGAGAAAACATCAGCAGTTCTTCCCGAGTATTCCACGTTCCTCCCGTCAAGTTCTGAAGAAGATTTGAAACTGGGTCCGCAGAATGGCGAAACTGCAAGCAATGTAGAGACGAATTTGCAACAAAAACCTGCCAAGACAAATGCTTCCTCCAGCAAGAAATACCGCTACACTTGTGATGTATGCGACAAATCTTTCAGCCGCTCGAATACGTTAACGACTCATAAACGCATCCACACTGGAGATAAACCATTTATCTGTGAGCAGTGTGGCCGCGCCTTCAGGCAGCCGGGAAACCTGACACGTCACCGACTGACGCACACCACCATAAAACCGTACGTGTGCGTGCAGTGCAACAAAGCCTTCAACCGTGCGTCTAACTTGCATACACATATGCGCACGCATACTAATTACAAGCCATTCGTGTGCGACTTCTGCGGAAAGGGATTCCATCAGAAAATTGACATGAAGATCCATCGCTACACTCACACGGGAGAGAAGCCCCACAAGTGCGACAAATGTGGGCGGGGCTTCAAGCAGTTGACACATTTGACGTACCATCTGAGAACCCATTCCGAGATGCGCATGTACCAGTGCGAGTATTGTGGAAAGGGTTTTAACCAGAAGGGAAACTTGCAGGCTCACATCTATGGCCATACCGGTGAACGGCCTTTCAAATGCCAGGTCTGTGGGAAAGGATTTACACTGGCTTCCACTTTGAACACGCACAAGAGAACACACGCTCCAAAGAAACCTTTCCAATGTCAGTTTTGTAGTAAAGCATTTTATCAAAAGAACGCCCTAAAGACGCACTATATTGCATCGCATCCATATGCCAACGGAGTGAGCCTTCTTTAAAATAGCGTTTTAGAGACTCGAAGTGCTCTCGTTTCCAACATAAACTGATAGAATCAAATCATCGTTAAGTAATAGCAAAACATAAATATATCATTAATTAGCAGTAAAAGCGCAGTTAAGATATAAAGCTAGTCTAACTTTAAGTTCAAGATTTAATGTCAAGCGTTTCTACTTCACAAGCAGAACGTCAAGATATTCATGGCACCAGTCCTGGTCACGAGTCTGACTTAGATTTGAGATACGCATGGACTTGAGCACCTTAGTGAATTAATCGATATTTCGAGCGATTTGGTAAAGGTGATGCTGTTTTTCTCTATTGTACAAATTAGTCGTAAGAAGAGCTTATTATTCCTTTAATCCTTAAGAGTGACTGGCTTCAAATTTCTCCTTACATTGTCTTCCTTGAATCAAATATAAAGTTCATGAGAATAAAGATAATGATCATCAATTCCAGAAGCTGCTGATTGTCAACCAAATTCTCCTTTTCAGAACTAGAGGAAATTTAAAGAGAACACTGTGGAGAATATTAATACTTAGGTTAGGGTGTAAATAGTTAACGCGTTTCATGTATATTTAGGGGAACACGTTTTGCACAACGAACATTTTTTGCGTATTAAGGCAATTTTTAACTCTATATTTACGAGAGAGTGCCAGCCATCGGGCCAATAAAGTAAATTAGTTTAAGTAATTCGACATCCTTTCACGCTTCATAAATCATCTCCACAACGAATGATGGAAATAAAATATTTGAACAGTTCTTCAGCTTCATTTTTTTAGTTATATTGTGTACCTGGGCCCAGTTTTGAAATCTGCATAGTAATTGTTGGAAAAATTTCAAACAATTGAAAAACTTGGCTTGCTAATTTACATCACTGAAACCTTTATTTTGACGTTTTTTAACTATTGATTCACCTATCACAATGCAAAATGTTTTGGAAATGTTTCAAGTTCATTTGAACGAACATTGTATTTCGTTTTTTCTGTAACAGGTAGATTGCGGGTGTCGTTTACATATGTCTAGTAAGCTCGTATTCGGTGGAAAAACTCAAGAATCAAAACAATTCTCAGTGGTGACTGCACGTCTATCTCCAGAAGTTCGAGGAAATTAATTTGCAAGGAATAACGGGAGCTTGTGCTGTTTACTTCAAGTACCAACTGCAAGCAGAAAAATCGATTTTTCATGCCAAAACAAAAGGATCACAGCCAAGAAAACTGGGAAGAAGATGAGGAAATGGTGCTCAGAGCACAAAGAGGTGAACTTTCGGTGGATTTCCTCATTTGTTGTTTCTTTTGGTGCTCCTGTATTTGGTGGGTCTAGAAACTGCAGGAATCAAAGAGCAGGGAAATACAGAAAACACCTCACCCACGATTTAACAAAGCACCTTTTGCAATATCACTCAGTGGGGATAAATGTACTCGTGCTAAAACCAAAAAGTTAATATCTCGTTGAATTCCGAATGTGGCAATTATTTGAGCTTTAGAAATGCAAATTATAATGATACTTTATTTCGCTGCCCGTCTTTAAGCCGTTTTTGCAATAATGTAAATTGAAGAACTTTTGTTGCTTGATTGGAAGTGTTTTGTATTTCTTCTTCGTGAGATGTATTTACAATTGCTGATATATGTACTGCTGTTGTGGCTTCATACTTAGCAAATCACACTATTTTGAATAAAAAAAAGTAACAACATTATTTTCCATTAGCCTTACATGGACTGTAGATGACAGAACATTAGTTCATGTCGAAGAAGATATCGCTAAAAATTTTTCGCCGAAAATTTTCACTTAAAAAAAAGCCGGCAGATATGTAACACAATCCTGATTTGTTATTCAAAGTTAACACGAGCTCCTATAACCTTACTTTAAAAACGTACGCGAAATTAAAAAAAACATGAATTTTATACATTTACTTTGAGATATTAAAGTAAAAGCAGCGACTAAATACATTCTAATCACATTTTTTTTGACGTACACGTCCCTTGATAGTGTAGTCTAATCGTCTGGGTGAGTGAATTCCTGAGAAAATTTCTCTGGTGTATTCCTCCAGATCCTACTGACCGCGCCTTCCCCCTTTCGTGCCTCCCTTGGTATTCACACCCCGCAGGCATATGTAATCTAACGGGTGTTTTTTTTTTTCCCGTGAGTTGTTTATCAACAAATGAATGACGTTTTTTCAAATTTCAACAGTTTTTAATTTTATTCAAAGCCTTTCTTTTATTTTGACGGATAGATTTTTATACCTTTGACTTTTTTTCTTCCTGAGACAGCTGCGTTGTAGTGGAACTGGTATGAGCGAAAACACATGTACCTTGCGCATTTTGCACGCCATGTATTCCTACATTTTATAAATGCTGGGGGACTAGAGCGAGTCATGCCCAGCATTAGCGCGGTATTTTAGCAAGATGGCGGGAGAATTGTAGTGGAGTGTATCATTATGCTTGGGTTTGTAGCAAATTGTTTCTTGAAAATGAATAGCCAGGAGAAATAAAGGAAATCTACTATTTAGGAATGGCGAATACTTCTAGTTCTATGAGTGAGAAACTCGCACCCATTATGGCGACATTAATCGCTAGACGAAATCCCGAAAGGTACGTGGAAATCGGTTTTTTTAATTTACCATGTTGATTTCGTTACATGTAGCTACCGAACATCAGTATTCATATTCTTCACACTGATCTGTCTACATTTCCAGTGGTACTGACAAGGAGATTTTGCTTAAGAATCATAAGCTTATTCATCGGAGATCATTGCCTTTATCGTCATGGCCCTTACATTTGCAGAAATTAGATGCTTGTCACCCGCAGGGGTGGAAGGTTTAAGAACGTGACTTGGGAGATGATGTCGATTGATTTGAGGCTGACTGTCGAAGGTGCAGACACAAGAGTGTTGATGTAAAAAAATGGGGACATGGGATTGCAATGTTTTAACTTGTTAGACAGTAATCCCGACGTTTGTAATAAAAACTGCGATTTAGTGAAGTAATCTTGCTGTATACATATCAAGTATTGATGAAGTTAAGTTTATATTTTGCTGACTCACGTGAGGTTTTTTTTTTTCCCTTTTTTCAATTCCATATTTATCCAGTCTTAGTACTCAAGAACACTATACTTCAGCAAACCAAATGAAGAAACTTCTGTGTGAGTTTGTGAATAGCATATTGACTGATCTTGACGCTGGTATGTACAATTTGTTAATTGGTGTAAACTTTTGCACTTTGATTAGTATTAGAGCTATAAGCAAGAGGGCCTATGAACTTAACTCTAAAATGCATCACATTTTCTGTTAGTCTTGAAAAAAAACTCAAGTGGTTTGGCTTGTTTTTTTTCTTCATCTTTTACACAGGCCATATTTGATCAATACTATGCTCAGATAGATGTATTTCTTATAGTACAGAAAAAGAAAGTGGAATAGAAGTGGAATTAAGAATCCCTTATTTACCAGTTTAACTTAAAATACAAGTGGAAATCTTGCTCATGTCTTTAATTTTTCCTTACTTTTGTAGAACTTGGAAAAATGCTACACAATTTACAATATATCCATGCAAATAAGGTGTATTTAAACTGATGTGGAAACTTGATGATTAATGGGGGAGGAGGAAAAAGGGGGGATGGGGGGTGGGGTTTTGAGCCAATATCCTATCTCCCACCTCCTACCACAGGAACTGGAATGGGCTATGAAAGCTGTCATTGCATTCAGTCTTTACCTTAATTACTGTTGTTATGACCAGTACAATCTCATTGGTTGCAAATATCTTTAATTTTTGTGTACTTAAATTTACAGTTGCTGTCCAGTTATCACGAAAGACTGGAGGTACACCTCATTCTGAGATCTTTTGGCAATTCTTACATCATTGCCTGGATGCATTCCCAGAATGCTTTGTTAGTTTAGAACCCCAGAATACAAATGATGGGATACTTGTCATTGGAACATCCAGTTCACAGGGTAACAAGATCTGCAAATCAGGAAAAGGTAAACAGAAATTTAAAGATTTCATTATTAATTCTTACTTGATTTCTTTTACAAACCCCAGTTTAATAAAACTGTGGCCTTTATCATTGCAAACTCCTAGAAAACCTAAAAATTTGTTTCCAAACTACTGTTAGGAAAACATAAGATGATAAATAAGGGAATGGTGTTATCATTAGTTTTTCTACCAATGGTAGACCTTGGGTCAGCTGTGTCATTACACACAAGTCTCTCTACACTGATGCACAAGCAGATATAAAGTAGTAAAAAATGATATTTTTAAGAGTTTGCATCATGTTACTTACCTAAATCTTCTTCTGACAGTTTTTACATCATGGATCCTCTCAAGAATTCTTTGTGTTCTTGCTGAGCCAGATTGCTCTCAGTTGCATGACAAATCTGTGTCTGCCATTCTGTCATTAATGCAGGTGAGTATGAGAAGTAGCTGTTTGTCTGGTACATGTAGATGCACTCTGCACCTAAATGCTTTATCACTGAACCACAAAGGATTTGATGGTGAGTTAGGCTGTTGCTAGGTTTTACACTGGTCTATTTGCTCAAATCAGACCAGCTAATTCTAGTATTATTTGGGACACATGCCACACACAAACCTACACAAATAGTAATGGCCAAACTGACTGTAGAGTTCTCTAACATATATTATAAAATCAATTTTAGAAAATTGAAGTGCCAGAGGTCTGAGGTTTGAATCCATATATGGGAACTCTGTATTTTTCCTTTGTCTATAACTTGTGACAAACCAAATAATAAATATCCTTATTCTACTAGCAAGCCAAAAATTCACCATCTTTCTAACTATATTGAAAGATAAACATTTAGTTAATGATTGTTTACATTGTATAACTCTCAATAATGAGTTATGTGTATGACTGGCACATTTTAAGTTATTGTGTTTACCATCACTGATCACCTCTATTTGTCTCCAACAGCTTGTGAAAGGAAAAGACCTTGTATATTACAACACATGTCTTACAGAATTTGTTTCACTTTGGGAGGGTAAGTAATAAAAAAGTCCAATGAAGATTGATTATCCAACAGCACTGTGTATCCAATGTCTTAATGTCCTGATAGTGGACTAACTTTTCAACTGTTAAACATGTTGGCTCTCTGACTGTGGATATATGAAAATCATATTAATATGTGAACTGTGGATTCTGAAATGAATTTGAAAGTGATCTTTGCAGTAGTGAACCCTATTTAAGCTGTAGTGAAAATAATGCCTGTTAACTCAGTTGATAGAGCATTGCACCAGTATGGCAGAGGTCATGGGATCAAATCTTGTACAGGCCTAAATTTTTTTTCAGGCCCTATTTTCACTTCTGCTTGATTAATAAGTAGTGTGCATTACTCTGAAGTTAATTTTCTTATTCATTTGTTGGCTCTCTGTTGGTCACACAGGTGGCTTACTAGCCTTGGACTTTTGACTAGTTAGTGACCAAGTATACACCAATTATTGACTGACTATTGAACGACTTATAGCTCAACCAATGATCACTACATTGGCCAGTAAATCAAGTGAGACCACAAATTGTACACTTGATTTGATTGTTGGGAAGACCTGTACATTTACTAGCTAAGGGTAAGACTTCTGTTTTGACTGATTGTTTATGATCATTTTATAAATTTCTCACTTCAGATCTTGTAATGATTGATGAAAAATTGTTTTCATCTGGCACCTGTCCTGTTGATGCTTTGCCTCTCTATCTTGGCCATTTTCAGTACATAGAAACTTGTGATAAAGAGGTATGGTTATTGTATTTGAGAGGTCCATCACATATTTCTAAGATCAAGAATGAAACAAGTGGTGACTCTCACATCAGAGTAATAATAAAAGGTTGTTAAATCTTAAACTAACCTGAGTAATTAAATGCAGTTAAGTTCAAACCTACATTGTACATTGATAATAATTGATACTGACTGGTTATGAGCCTTTAAGCTGGGTTTTTGATTTTATTCACATTATCATTTCACATTTTAAAATAATTATGTTTATCTTTTTATAGGAGGAGCTCAACATGGTAAAGAAGTTCATTTGTATCAAGCATGCAGAAGATTGCCATACTTTACAAGAAGAAACAAGGTTTGTTGTTCACTGCAGATGTTAGTACAGTATATAGAGTTATAGTTTCGACTCAGTTAGAAGTAACGGTTCATGTGAACTTCTCATCTTCCTATCAAAGAAACTGAGGTCAACTGAATGCATGTACTGATGAAATTTGATACTAATTTTTTTGACTGACATAATGGAGTTAAAATGCAGTTTTATATGGCTAGCTATAAAACTGATGTTACATTCAACACAAATCAAATAAAGTAAGATTACAATTGACAAGAAAAAAAAGACAACAACAGATAACTTTATAAGATCATGCATGACCAGTTGACCTTGTTGCTTAAAGAAGACTAGCAGTATGCAGTTGAAACATCGTGATCTACATCACACATGACTACATCATGAGACAAATGAAAAACAGTTCATTTTAGTGTTTGCGGATTTCATGAGACAAATTCTTTGAGAACATTTTTTTTATTCCTATCTAAAACTAAAAATAATTTTTATTTCTTGATTCTTTTAGTAAAATTATCAGCCATTTGGTTTGTGATATGTACCAATATAATCACTGCAGTGTGACAAGTTTATGGACCATCTGCTGCCACCTTCTTCAGACTGGTCTATTTCGCATTAAGCAGGTTTGTTTCCATGAGTAATCATCTAAAATTAGAGTTCATTTTCCCATCCATCCTTTCTAGTAAAACAATTTATGCATAGTATTAATAGGCTGCTACAATTCTTTTAAGACTTGACCAAAATTTGAAAGGTGTAAATTTTTTTTTCTTTTCTTTACAACAGTGTAGGCTACTGACAGTATACAATATATGATTTATTCATTAACTCTCTTGCAACACATTACTTACAATACATTACTTACAATGCATTACTTACAATACACTACTTACAATGATCTGCTTACAATGAATTTCCCACAATTATCACCTACTTGCAATGCTAATATTAATCAAATAATTCATTACTAGCATCAGGTTCATAATTTTTAACTCTGTTAAAGAGTTGCTTGGCATACTTGAAAAATGCAGCAACAGAAAATTTATTGCTTAGCATCCATTACAAAATTTGATCAAATGTTAATTTTAATACTTCTATTGTTCCATTACCTGTAGAAGGTATCTTTCTCACCCTTTTTGTTGGCTTGTTGATAATGTAGAGTTGTCAGGCATTTTATTTTGATTAAGTGCCAGTAAATCTTTTTAATTCAGGCAGCACTAGATATAATAACAGGTCTGCTACCTTGGAGTGGACTTCCCAGTGTACCTCTTCTGGACAAGTTTGTCAAATGCCTTTGCTCTTTACTAGAGCTTTTGGTATCAGGAGTTGTCTCTAAAATCCCAGTAGATGGGCGGTAAATATGTTTTCATGTCTTGTTGAGTATTAATATAGTGAAAGACAGTTTTTATATTGTAATAAAAGAATGTGGAAGCCCTCTTATCATTCTCGTAGACCCTATTGCTCTATTTCTAGGAAAGCAGGTTTAAAAGAAGGAATCAAAATAATTATCTCAGCCTTATTTTATCCAGGGCTCTTTTAGGGTTAGCTTAGCAAACACATGTATTTATTTTGGAAGTTATTAAGGTAATGCACTGGAGTTCCTTTTCTTACCAAATATTGGGAAAGATTGACTGAAGATATCCATGAGGCTGCACTGGACTGCCACTCCATTCATAAGGGAACCTCATACTTGCTGGAGAACCATGTATAGTCTTATGTAATCTTCTAAAACTGTATGCAGACTTAACTTTCCTTTCCCCTCTTAATGTCTACAGAGAAAAACTCACCACATTGGAGGTCAGTGTAGCTAATTGCTTAGATGTCCTATCAACAGACCTTCCATCTGGGAAAAGAGATCCATTGCAGCTCACAGGCTCAACATCAGAAAGATCTCTCAATGCATTTCCTGCATGGCATGTAAAATATTTTCTTTTGAAGCTTAGAGGTGTTTTTCGTGGAGGTGGTCTGCAGAAATTTCTAACCAAAGAGTTAAAGGTGCAATACTTTTTTTTAATAAAAGTTACATGTAAATGAATGGAACCAAGTCAGTTTCAAGCAGTGCCTGAGTACCGTTTGCAACAGTTGAGTGACTTTTCCTTCTTGCCGAGAAGTCACCTGCTATGGTAGTAGCTGCAACCCTTAACTAGTATGCAAACTATCAGGTCCCACTTGTAAGGAAGGTGGATGATACTATTCAGTGGATAAATCTTTATCCAGTGGATAGTGCAGTGCATTTAGTGAACACTTAGTTGTTGGATAGGTATTTGTCCATTAACTCTTTCACTCCAAGGATCTCATTAGTAATTCTCCTTACAGTCTGCTATACAATTCTTATGTTGTTAGTTTGGAGAATTTGGTATTGTATCAGCTAATCCCCTAACTGATATTTTTCTTTATTCTTTTCACTAGTCTGCTTCACTAACATTAATAATGTAAGGAGAAATTCTCTCTTGATCACTCATGTGAGTTAAATGGTTCACGATATCTTCCCTTTAAATTACTAGGCCCAGTTGCTTTGTCTTACACTTGCTAACTGTATGATTGTGTTTATTTTCATGTTGTCAGGTGGCTGTATGTCAGTTTATTTCTGGCATTTACAAAGATGTGCCCACCAATGCTGGAAGGACTAGTCTTTTAACGCAACACCATGTCATAGATGACATAAATAAGTGTATGGTTAGTTACCTTGGCACTGAACAACAGCAACAGGTAAGTGCTTTTATTTGGAAAAAGTTCTGGGGAGATGGACATGCACATTCAGCACCAAACATGAAGGGAAAAGAATTCATTATGATATTCTCATGATTAAGCCATCTAAGTCCAGCTTGTGACATCTTATTTACAAATAAATTTTCCATTCAGGAGAAATAGCATCGAGGGATTAATTTTTTTGTTATTATCTTGCACCATGTAATTCTTTCACAACACCTAGTGATGAAGCTTTAACTTTTTTTTTGAGAAATGTCATGATTGTATTTTTTTCCTATAGTTCTTGGTTAAGTGCTTATTTGAGGCAGTGATTGCAGATAGGTGCAACAAGAAGGGCACAACTTGTGTCAAGGTAACTGAAAACAATCCTTGAATACACATGTACATATTGGTCACATTTCTAAATGTCAGTCTATCAGGGAGAAGTGACCTAAGGTTTTAAGCCATAAACTATGGTTTGAAAGAAATTCAAGTATACATAACACCAAAACCATTTTTACTAGTAAAATGGGCATGTCATTGCTATAATGTCTATGGTGTTATCTTCTTCACCCGTTCCTTCTTCGTTTCTTTTATTCATCGTCTTTGTCTCCTTTACCAACTTTTTGTTGCGTCTCCACCTCCGATTCTTCTCTTGTCCCAGTCTTCATTTCCGTCTTCTTCGATGCCTTTTAAAATATCAGTCCTCAACCATCCCTTTTCTTAAAGTGTGAACAAGGAGTATTTATTCCCTGTAGCCAATGTTTTCTTTTTGATCTTTTAGTCTGATGCCTCAGGAACAAATGAGGTCTCAAATGAAGAAACAATGGAGAGGTTTGTGACAACGTTCAATCATTAATATCTACCTTCATCATATAGCTTGGGTCGTCTGTGGGTAATATGAAGCGAATCCCGTCGTATCATTGGCTACCTGAGCAGGCAAGACATCCTCTCTTGCCTGCTAGCGCAAGAAATAAAATTTAGTGTGGAGCGGACTTAAAAAGTTCGCAAGTTTTGTACAATGTAGGCGATGAAGTCCCTAAAGGCAGCAGGAGTCATTGAAAACAAGCAACAAACATAAACGACTCTCGTGGGTTTAGTGTGCTACAGGTACAGGTGGATTTCTTTCCCGGCTCTCGAATACTTGATTCTAATTAAAGTAAAATAATTATGCTATATGATACAACCTTTATTGACCAAGTTTGATCGTCAAAAATTTCTGGATATTACCCTCGTTTCCTTTTGGTGTTTTTATGGCCCTTGACTTCGTCTCGGTGCTTAAAAACGACCGCGGTCAATATTCAGTCATCTTGACCCTATGCTTGCTTAGTAACGCGTACTGTACCTAACTATCCAGTGGTGATGTTGTAATAATTTGGGTGCAGTTCAGTGGCTTTAAGTATTCTTGGCACAGTTTATAAATAGTTTTGTAAATGCTTTCTCTCTTGCACAGTAAGACTAGCTCATCAAAGAAAAGAAAAATGACCACCAATTTACAGCCTTCTCTGCCAAGCAAAAAGAAAACGAATGACTCAAGTTCAGGAACAATGAGAAGACTTCTTGAAAGAATCAAAGCACTTAACATGTCTATAATACGTAAGGGAGATGAAAAGGTACCTAATTTGGTAAGTTCGAATTTATTTGCTTTTTGTTTTGCGTGGGATTGGTTGGTGGGGGAGGGGAGGGGGGGGGAGGGGGTGGGTGGTAGGGCGGAGTCAGAGGCAGAGGATTCTACCAAAAATTGCAAACGTATCTGCTATACTACAGCGCTGGTCTTACTTTATTTCGAGTGGAAACTAAACTGAAACTGTTTAAAAAAAATCTTTCTCGACCCTAATTTGTTTGTGTACATTTTTATCGTAAGGATGAGTTCGCCTGTGAGCTGGAAGGCGTCAGAGTCATTGTGGAAGTGATGGTTCACCTTTGTAGTCACCAAACAAGGAACCTCAGCGCGGAAAATCCAAGTGGCTTAAGTGAGATTAAAGGTGATCTTGTGAAGCACACTATATGGCAATTTGGGAAATTAACAAAAGTATCATTCACTTTTGAAAAGTTCTAATCTCGTACTTTTCATTTACCATTATTGTATCTAAATCAATGTCTCTAAAGGTTTTCATTTTTTTTAAAACTTGAAAATACATTTTAAAACTTGAAAAGGCACTTGCAAGATTATTTAGCGCGGGAAAGATATCTGATGACTGGCGCAAAAAGTCGCAGCCTGTTAGTCTCCAGCTATTAAACCTTTTGCCCCCTAAGAGTGACTAGCATCTAATTTCTCCTTACAATATCACTCCTGAAACACACATGAAGGTCATGAGAATAACGGAAATGATCACCAACTGAGAAAGGCTGTCGATTGTTAAACAAATTCTCTTTCTCGGCACCTTTGGAAATGTATAAAGAACAGTATGGAGAATATGCATACTGATGTTAGGATGTAAAGGGTTAAGTTGCACAGGGGAGTATTGTTATGGGTTGACGTCATTTATACGACTCTCCTCTAGAAGATCATAAGTAAGAACCCCTCAAAATTCGTACGTGATTAGTTAACCCTTTCACTCCTAAGATCTCATTCGTAACCCTCCTTACCGTCTTCCATACAGTTCTTGTGATGTTAGTTCAGAGAATTTGGTATTGGATCAACTAATAGTCCCTTGACTGATATATTTCTTTATTCTCGTCACTTGTATACTTGATATTGTATTGATATTGTATTGTATCGTGTCTTCTGATTTGCTTTATTGTTTTGTAAATAGTTTTCGAGTTTGTCACTTATTATGTTTAAAGATGCAGACTTTTCTACTTCTGGTGTTCACTATGATTCATGTTGTTGGCTGTCGAGATGTAATGTCGCTGTTATGCCGTTAAACTTGTTTTTACCGCAAATTTTGAGCAAAGTCGCCTTCATCGAAACATCGAACATGTAACTGAACAAACACAGAGTTGACACAAAACATCCTTAAACCATGAAACACACCGTCCTCAATGGAATATGGCAGCTGAATTACAGATAATTACATTTAAGTAGATACATAAAACAACTTTGATTTCCGTTTGAATTGAAACTGAGTTTTTCTTTTTTAGAGTTTTTTACAAGCTTGGATCTCGGCCACCTTTTCTCCATGTTTAAAATATCTCTTCAAATCATTGTCCAGACTGCAGAGCTGTCGCCGCAAGACACAGGGAAATTTGATATCCTTGATTCGTCTTTTAGAAAACTTGTACAGCTCTGCGGAGCATTGTACAGCATATCAGATGTCATTCACATCCCTCTGGCATTATGCCAGTTCTTTATATTTCTGGTATCCATTCCTTGGCTGTCAAAGAGTGATCCTCCGTGGGTCGATCTTCCGCATGGGTTTGGTCTCTCGCTGGACGGCATGGTCAGAGTCGGGAGGTCACTTGATCCTGTGATTGACAGAGACAGTAGGGTCGATTGTCTTCATTTAATGGCAGTTCTGGATGCAGCGCCAACCTGGAGAATGCAAGTGCTTCTTCTAGTTCTTGTAAGGGGTATTTCTTTCAAAGATTTCGTGCGTGAATGATATTATTAAGTGATAGCACTCATTTGTTTGAGGTTCAAAGGAAAGTTTTTAAATGAATGTGTAATGTTCAGGTGGCTCCGACAGGTATCGCCTCCGTTTGATTGGAGTGGCAGACTTGCGTCACTCTCACGGCAAATTACAAGTTAGCATGAGAGTAATTATGATTTGCGCGCTGGTATTTATCGACGCTTAAGGTCTTCTACGTCTTCTCACCTTGGCCTTCCGTTGGCGCCTTTAGATCCTGGCAGTAGCTTTCATTAGGATAGGCCTTAATAATGGTGATTTGTGTCTTTTGAAAAGATTCTCGTTACTTTTTACTCACATTGTTTCCCCTTACAAAACAGTAATACATTGCACGCTACAATTTATTTTCTCAAATGAAAGAAATTTCAGTTGACCTACGGATGAAAACTAAGCAAAGAAATCATAATCTTCGCATTTCCTTTGCTTGGTTTTTATCTGCAGCTCAATTGAAATTTATTTTAATAAAAATTACGATCAGATTCCTTTATGAGAAAGATGAGCCCTCGAAAATTTATCTCCCTTCCATCGTGTGGCTTTGCAGCTCAGTTGATGGTAAGCCCAATCCCGTCGAACCATGAATTTTTTAGGCTTCTTTTTCTACAATTACTTAAGTGCAGTCCACCTGCTAGGATCATTTCTTTACTTGAAATTCAACATTGCTGTCGTTTATTCTTTTACACAGAAAGATACAAGTGACATGAAGATTGTGGCTCTCAAGTATTTACCTCTGTTGCTGTCCTCTCTTGGCTCCTACTCTTTCCACTTGATCAATAATATTCTTCCTGGGCTCCTCTCCTGCGGTGAAGGTGTCCAAGTAGAAATTGCCAAAACTATTGGCTCATTAGCCTGCGTGCTTACAGAGAATACAGTAATAAAGAAGTTGAGGAACGAACTGCCTTTTCATAAGTCCATCTCCGGCAGCATCACATTTCTTTGCCCTGATTGTGATTCTGTTATTCAAAACAAAGCAGGTAACAAATTGAAATAGTTTTTGGTATAACGAAATAGTTAATGCTGTAAAGAAAACTCATGACTTAAACGACTTTAGACTTAAGAAAGCTGCTTTTCTGACTCAGAACAGACTCTTTTCAACAGATTTCAAGCATTTTTATGCCTTAACCTCTATGCAGAACCAACTTCTTGACATCAAGAACAACGGTAACCAACGAACCGAACGAGGAATCTTGACCAATCAAACTGACCAATGAGTTGAAAGAACGCTCTTGAGTGTATCTCCAAGGCAGAAGGGGCCAATCGGTTTTAAACGAATTGGATCTATACTATTTAACTAAATCACGACATTTACATGTCATTTGACTGCGGAAAGGGACATGTGACTATGCTTTGCAGTAATGTAATTTTGCCACCGCGAGCCCTTTGTTCTGACGAAGGGTTCACGCTCGAAACGTCAGCTTTATATTTACAGTGGCCAAGTTACATTATCAACTCAGTCGACAAAACCAAATTATCATGTAACATCCACACTGACGTAGCACAGAAGTTTCTCTAGAAACTTACCCTTTTATTCCTTTCTAGATGACATGGAGGGAACTAAACCTCATGCCATAGTAAATGCAGCAAACTTCATTCCTTACCTTCAACTTATCTCTCCTGAAGCAAGCTCTTCCGTCAAGTGTGCTTTCATTAAGAGCATGAAAAGAATGTTTACACACGTGGCTGTGGCACCTGATAATGAAGCTCAAAGATCTATAGTTAGTGCAACGTGCTTTGATCTTATCGAGGACCCCGATTTTGAGGTCAGGATGCAGTTTAGGTCAGTGATAGAAACCTGTAAGCTTAACTGATGGGAGATGTGGTGGCTAAATGGAATACGCGGTGAACTTCAGATTAAACAAATGAATAAAGGGGCTAAGTTTCTAAAGAAACTGTGGTGTTGCGTTGTTGGAAGAGTATAACAGGGTAACTACAACTACTCGTTTCAGTAGTGTTCTTAGCTGCGAGGATCTCTTAATTTCATCTCTTCACCGCAGTGCAAATATATGAATTTCATATATCTAAAATCATAATTCATTACTTGGATGGTTTATTTGGACCCAACACATTGACCAGCTCCTAGTTGGCTTGTTAGCTCAGTTGGTCAGGTAGAGCGCTGCACCGGTATCGCAGAGGTCATGGGTTCAAATCCCGTACGGGCCTGAATTTTTTTCAGGTCCTATTTTCAACTACTCGTTTGAGTAGTGTTCTTAGCTGCGAGGATCTCTTAATTTCATCTCTTCACCGCAGTGCAAATATTTGAATTTTATATATCTAAAATCATCATTCAGGGTAATTTGGTATTATCAACTGAGTTGATAACGTAAATTGGCCACCGTAAAGAGTTCAAACGCTGACGTTTTTAACGTTAGCCCTTCGTCCATTGTTCCGAGGAAGTGCTAACGCCTGAAACATCAGTTTTTAAACTCTTTACGGTGGCCAAGTTACATTATGAACTCAGGTGATAATACCAAATAATCTTGTTCAGATTAAACAATCTCGACTTGTAAAATGTTCTTTACATTTGAAATGTTGGTGGCTACCAACGTCAACGAAGTGGTCAAATGCCTGCGGATGCGCGACGGTTGTATTTGCAAGGAGGTGTACTCTCACATAGACAGTCAGAGCACATTTGTCTCTCAGGAGTGATAAACAGCCGCACAAGACAATGATCACGTTGTTTTAAAACAGTATAACTTTTTTGATAGTGCTCAAAACGAGTGAGAAAATCAACAGGATGGCATTAATTAAAGAACTTTTGAGTTCGACAAGTGTCGAGGTTTATTTTCGTATTTTTTTACTTAATTTTACAGTTATCTTTTGAATTTTTTTCTTATGAAATTTGCGCGGGGAATTGGCGCACGATCGGCCAAAATCAATCCAGCCGCGCATGCCCGACATTTGGCCGCTGAGTTACTTGCGTCTAATAGGCTCTTACCTTATTGTTATAGAAACAGGAATAATCGGTATTAATGCACTATCGATCACTATACCTGTGTAAGACTGTAAACATTGAAATTCAATATACTCGACAGTTGCAAATAGTTTTCTTGATGTTTGACAGCAACGTCGTCCCTTATGTTGTTAAACCTGGAGGAGCCGATTCAGATGAGAGCACGCAACAAAATGTCATTTCCAAGCTGAAAAAAGTGTTCCTTGAAGCGTCCTCGCAAGGCAACTGCAAACTGCAGGAGACGGTAGTTTTAACAATTGGTCAACTGGGAAAAGTTGCCGAAGGGGAGCTATTGCTTGTTGTTATTGTGAGTTTGCTAGAGAGCCTGACTGCGCACTCTCAGCTTATTAGAGCTGCAGCTTTCAAACAGGTATGTATACGAACAAAGGGGGTAAGTTTGTAAATAAAATTTTGTATTGCGTCGTTAGGGTATAACAAGACCATTTGGTTTTATCACATGAGAGGGTAATGTAAATTGGTCACCGTAAAGATTTTCGAAAGTTAGCCCTTTGTTAGGGCAAATGATGAAGGGCGAACACTCGAAACGTCAGGTATGGATTCGCTTCTTTGGATGTTGTGTTCATCCAAAAATCTGCAACTGCGAACCCATTTTGGATAATTCTATTAGTTACTTTGGTTTTATTGTTAAGTTAATGTGGTTTTCTTCAGGAGAAGAGACATTTAGTGCGTTTGTACATGTAAATCTTTTCGTAACTTTGCTACAGCAAAGCTCATGTCTCTATTCGGCGTCTACTTAATGAAGAAACTTTGTAGCCTGTACTATAAGATGATTGATCCTGAGGATCGATTCCTCACGGGGACTTCAATGTCTTTCTTTGTCTCACGCTCTTGATAAGTCGAATAAACGTTTTCTCAGGCTCAAGGATAACGCCTTGTTAACGTCTTTTGTAAATCCTAAATTTGCTAAAAAGGAAGATTGTAGCCTCCAAGTGGTCGCGATAGAACACTGTCTAATTAGAGAATTTCATATTAATTGTAATTCACTCATGGTTAATGACTATGATTGTTGTTTCTTCTAGAAGACAAGCACAGTTCAATGAGCATTTCCAACGTTACGCTCAAAATTAACCCTGGCCTTTTTGTGTTTCTATAAGGTCCAAGAGGTGGCCAGGTTTCAGGGCAAACAACTCAAGGATTTGTTTGCTGGATTCAAGCAACCGATTTGTAAATTTGTGGTAGATGCAATGGATGAAATACAAAGCTTGAATCCCTCTTCTAAAGTTTCTTTGGATGTTGTCTCAGAAGTTGCCAGTGTGTTTGAGTTTAGGGATGTCCATTCATTTCTAAAGGTAATACAAACATTTCACGCTAGAGCGCTCTTCGACTGAGTGTTGTAAAACCGAAACCAGAGTTATCGCAACGACCAATCAGAATAAGGGAAAATACCCATAAGAACCAATGAAAATTCAAATTAAAACCATGCAAACTTCCCAAAGCGCGGGAAAATGCGAGCGACCAAGGCGTGATTGGTTTTCGTTTGCATCTGTTTGGTTACGAGAGTAGCGCAAGTTTTCTGGACCAATCACAGAGCGGAGTAAATTAAAACCCCACGCAATTCCGGATTACTTTTGACACTTAATTGAAAATTGCTCTATCATGACCAAGTGCGAGAATTGTGGTTTTATTTTTCTTTTTTTTTTTTTTGTCTAACTTTCATTATTTGGGATCTATTCTCCATTTTTTACAAGGCTTAGAAAATATTCTCTTACTATTGTCCTTTACACTTAAAATGATTCACTGAGTTATGCACACATTTTGATTGATTCTTCCCTATAATCTATTGGAGGACAGACACATAGATGACGTCACCTTAACCTTTTACATCTAACATCAGTATGTATATTCTCCATACTTTTCTCAATACATTTCCTAAGGTGCTGACAAGGAGAATTTGTTTAAAAATCAAGAGCTTATTTGGCTGGTGACCGTTTTCTTTATTCTCATGACCTTAATGTGGGATTCAGGGGTGACATTGTAAGGAGAAATTAGATGCTAGTCACTCTTAGAGGTTAAAGAGTTAAGTAAAATATATTGCTTTATTGTATAAAATAACTAGATTCTATGTTGCTGTGGGTTTGTTCTATAATAGATGGCAGAAAACGTCAAATTATGGCAAGAACATCAGCGACTCACTCAGGTGCGCCTCATGTGCAACTTTTCTGTCCTTACCATGTTTTTACGTTGTCTGTGATTTATTACAGAACGGACGCATGGCAACATGGAATCGATTTATTCAATACTGCATTTCTAAATTTCTCTGTCCTACAGAATACACTGCGTTTTGTAATCCCCTACTTGGTCAAGAAAGCATCGCCTTCCTCATCGGCAATCTTAAGACATATTGCTAAAGAGCTGAAGATGAACAGAAGGGAGATGCTGTTGGAGAATTTCAAGTTTATTTTTTCTTTCCTTGTGAGAACATGTTCAGCATCTGAGCTAGAGAAAGCTCTGGGTTATGTACAGGTAAGTCAGTGTAGTATACATTTGGGGACCTACAACTGGGTGCAAGCGAACAAATTTTTTGATAAAGCTTGGAACAAAATGACGAATCAATAGGATATTCGTACTAAATGAGCTTTATGTCCGTCAGATCTCGAGTTTCCTTTTCCTAACTTTATAGTTGATGTCAGGGGATTTAAAAAAAAGAGGCCTAAGAGAGGCCTAAAAAAGGTCTCGAGTTTCCTTTTCCTAACTTTATAGTTGATGTCAGGAGATTTAAAAAAAGAGGCCTAAAAGAGGCCTAACAAGGGCACTAAGTAGCACTCTCACTACACTTTAGGATTGTCATTAGATCATGATAGGCTAATACCAATAGCTTATCGCTACGTCAGTCATAGTCACAAATCGTGGGGTCGGTTACTTGCTACACACTGATTTTAGAGGTAGGGAAGGTGTTTTTGGGGGTACCGATTTGAATGGGTTCAGAAACGACAAATTTACGGAACTGCTCAACCAAATATTATTATCCATTAAAAGGTGGGAGGTTTTATCAGAGCTCATTGACTCCCCGATCGACCTATAAACTTCTTGCAACTGGGAGCTCTTATCAGAGCAGCGCCATCTTTATGTCGTTGTTTCCAAAACCTGTGGAGTTGAACTCTGTTTCTTAAGTCTGCTGAACAGGACAGGAAAGTTTTTCGATGTATCACTTCGCAGAAGGTACTTATCTCTACTCTTTTCTGTGGTAGATTCCTCACAGATTGTGTGTGCGGATATTACGTTGTTACTTTCCATTGCAAACTACATTAAAATCTTATGTGGTATTACTCCGCAAAGAGAAAGCATTGGGACCGGGTTCTGTGAATACATCTTCTTCCCTACTCTCTTGAAATTTCTGGGCTATTGCAGCTAGAAAGCTGTACTCAATATGAAATCCTCTAAAGAAATTATAACTTTCTCTCACCCTTCAGGGTGTCCTCTGAATTTCATTTGCCTTTGTATACAAATCAAGACCAATGGTAAGGTATTTTTCGAGTGAACAGCTTTTTTTTTGCTATATTTTACAAAATCTCGATTTTACTTGGTTTCCATTGCAACCTTTGCCATAGTAACGGTCAACCAACCAAAGTTACATCACCTTCCCAATTTTTTTTTTTAATTTGGTTGAGTAGTTCCGGATGTATTACTGAAAAGTTATTGAAAACTTAACTATTAGCCGCCCCTAATAGCAGGTCACTGACCCACAATTTGTGTCTACAACGAACGTAACGATGATCTCTCGGTATAGTGCTATGATAATCTGAGGTCTGACCTTTTGTGTTTTGGAGCCTCTACGAGGTCGACTTTTGCCGGCTTTTCCTTCACTATTACATGTAGTTCACTTCTAAAGATTTCTATGAAACTTACCATATCTTTTTTCGTACTGATTGCGTGATAGTTGTTTCTAAAATTTTTCCTTTGGATTTTCTGGGCGCGCCTGGCCAAAAATACTTTACTTGCACATGACCGATGTTTGATCATTACGTTCGAAAGACCAGCATGCAATTCAGGAAAATCAGCATACCTCCGGTCGCTTCATGCAATAGAAACCGAGATAAGCTCGGGCAGTAATGCAAGTCATTCTCTAAAGCAGACTGACCTTGCTGGTACAGGATATGTTTTGTTATGCGTTGTTTATTTCAGAAAGAGACGGATGTAGAGCTTGGTAGCCTATTGAGATCGGAGGCCCAGAGTGTTTATAATCAGCTTTTACTGTATCTAAGTGTTAGCTACAGCAAGGTGTTTAGTGGACTGGCAATGCTGGCCTCGAAGGATGACACTTACTCTGGGCCAAAGGACCTTAAAACTGATCAACATCTGGTAGGGGCTTTACTATCTAAGTGTTGTTGAAGCCAAACCACAATTCATCGTTTATATAAAATAATGCTAAGAGAAAGTCAGGCTACGATCTTCAATCGGCAAAAGTGTAAGACCACTCTTGCTTTTTTTGCTATTAGCAACAACAACTTCTTCAATCTCCTCCCTTCCCCATACCAACAGGGAAATAAAGGAAAATATTACGGCGACGGCAAATAAAAGATCTAATGGTCAGAACAATAGCTCAGCACGTGCGTTTAAAGCTGTGTTCATTTTTAGCTGTCCAATGCAAAACAACAGCGTGAAATCACCAAAATTTGCGTGGTCCGAAAACAGAAACCCCGAAGATAAATTATTTAATTTTCCATTTAATCAAAATATAAATTCATTTTTTATTTGACGTCTTCCTCGCCGTTGCCAACCTGATTGCCCAAGGTCCCTAACCTGGCTTAAAGGGAATTCCAATAGAGTATACTGGGATTTTATCATTTATCTGTACGTCGCAGTGTGATTAGTCCAGAAACTTGCGACTCTCTTTCGACCAAGTAAATGTAAGACTTAAACTATTCGTGACCTGGTCACCCGTGTTTTTCCGACCTTCAAGCAAATTACTTTTACATACTCGGTGGGCGTGTCCGAAAACTTAGACGGTAGACGATAGACGATAGACGATAGACGATAGACGATAGACGATAGACGATAGACGATAGACGATAGACGATAGACGATAGACGATAGACGATAGACGATAGACGATAGACGATAGACGATAGACGACAGACGATAGACGACAGACGATAGACGACAGACGGTAGACTGTAGACGATAGACGATGGATTGTGTGACAGAACATAAACACGAAATTCAAAATTGTCACGCGATCTCTTGGCTCCTCTTCCTTGTCCTATTTTTCTTCGCTCTTATCTAGATGTTCAGAAAGGTGCTTTCGCAATCAGAAGAAAAATGAAAGAAAAATTTTATTTTCCTCATTTTCCCATAACAATATTTGACCGTACCATGAATCTTGACGTTTTAACCAAAATTAATAGTTTGTGTGCAGAATAACACCTACATTTTCTTCCTCTAGGCTAATTTTCTGCAATCTAGACTGCTGGGTATCCTGGCCTTCTACAACACTGTACTTCTAACAAACACTGATCTGGAAGAGAAGAGATTAGCTCTTCAGAGTCTCACCAAACTGATGCAAGTGATGGGGCGGAAGTACATCACTTACGTACGAGTGAAAGTCATGGGTATCCTGCGGTTGTGTCTGAGATTCCAAGATGAAGGCTTTCCTGAGCTATCGTGTGATGCATGGGAGAACTTTGTGCGGAATGTTGAACTCTCAAATCTTGGGCCCATGCTGAGCCAGATCATTGTGACCCTTTTACCATATCTGAACAAGCTTCCAGCAAGAGTCACACAGATTTTCCACTTTCTGATTGTTGAGAACAAAGCTGCTCTACAAGGTTATTTTCATGAGATCTATTTTCTACCCGATATTCCCGAACTACGCCGAGTCAGTGCAGTGCTGAGGACGTGTAGTGGGAATGCTGCCAAAAAAATGGACTTGCGAGCTCAGTTGAGACAATCCCTGAAAGGAATATCTCATGAAAGTGTTGATGTGCAAAGGCATGCATTGTCAAAACTCAAACAGCTGCTTCATGATAACCAGGTAAATTTTGCTTTTCAGGCTTTTCCCATCCAGATCGTCGCATCTAAAACCTTCAATATTGATCTTACACCGCTAAACAAACCCTCAGTTGCTCATCCCATCGGCTCTTTTTCTTAAACTTCTGAGCAACCTGTGGAACCTGCGGAACCCGTGGAATACGATTTTTTTTAAATTAATTCCAGAAAAAAAGTTTGATCAATATCAGTGTCAAAGCAATTGGGCACCTACTCCACCCCTAACCCAACAACAGTCTACTGATAACAATTAGGGTTGATGGTGGGTCAGGGAAGGGATAGGTTCATAGTTGCTCGGACATTGACATTGACCGAAAAAGTTCAAACTGTTTTTTTTAAAATTTTTTTTTTATCTATTGCTCAGCTGTTTGATGCGCCGTATTTTCGCCGACCCGTTTTTCAAAAATTCAGCCACAGCTGTGTACTTACATGTGTGTTCATACATGAATTTGTCCATGGTGTTCTTTATCTTTTTCCAGGCCACCTTACATGGTTATGTCCTTAATAATGAAACCGTCGATCCCATCATCCCGCAGCTTATTAGTGTGGTAAGAAACGATAGCTTGTTGACAATCCCTACAACTCCTGTTTGTAGTTTTAACCGGATATAAAAAATGACTTACATCGCATATGATAAGAGTTTTAATTACCATGGTATAACTGTCGATTTTGGACATTTTTCAAAATGCCCAGTTTTATTTAAGTGAGTCTTAATTCTTCAATTCCCCGCACCCAAAAAACTGACAACCAGAAATGCGGTGCGGGATAAGCAGACAATTCTTAGCCCATTTATTGAACTAACCAACTAATCACAAGACAAAAACAACTGTTTACACTGTTTAGACACCAAAAAATTAAACAAACTCTATACGTTGGACGCGGCCAAAGTAAATTGAATAAACAAAACCACTTATAATGACTGTCAATCATCAGGAAAGCACAACTAAAAATCGTTACGAGGAAATGGATTACAGGATTTCAACCAAAAAAAAAAGAACAAAATTTAACCGTCCGCTTGTAAAAATCCACAATGAAACTTGTTTACTGTTCAGCGAATATATACTTGCTAGTTTACATATCACACTTCTTTCCCATAATCTCACGCCGGCACTTAAAACACACTGCCGACAAATGCACTCGTGCTCGGGAATTCAAGAAACCATTTATCTTTTGTTTCATTACGCTTCGCTACATTCAGGCAAAGATAAATGAACAAGTATTTTTGTCAAAGATGCGACTTTTAACTGCACGACCGGTCTTGATTCTTATTCATAATCAGGCGACAAAATACACAATGAAACATAGAATTATGGGTTAGTTCTTGATTATCTGAGCTCAAATGATGTGTGTAATTTGCATCATTAATTCCCATGGCTGACCAAGAAATAATTCCTCTTAACAAAATCAATACAATAACAAACAGACAAGTGATGGGAATATAGAAAATTATCAGTTGGGGAAGAGTTATCCGAACTAATATCAGAAGAATTGTATGGCAGACAGTAAGGAAAATTACTAACGAGATCTTGAGAGTAAAAGGGTTAACATGATGTAGAAACTGAACAACATCTTGTATGACAAAGAAATTTTGATTATGAACAGCTCATGTCCAGTTGTCGTGTGACTGATGCTGAAGTGAAAATTCTTGTCGCTGAATGTCTCGGTGAGCTGGGGGCTGTCGATCCTGGCAGGTTAGTTTACATTTGATCTTGTTCATGTGTCTTTCTTCCCAAGCTAGTTACATTACTTCATACGTATGTGCTTAGATCTGCCACAGAACAGCACGCCCCAGTTGTTCGAAGATTGGATAATGTTTTCCAACGGATAAATTGCTAACCACTGGATACGTGTTAAGAAAATGTTCTGTGCTATCCATCGGATAGAGATAACATTGTCCACTTTTCGAACAACCAGGGTGGTTACTAAACCAGAATTGATTAGTTTTAATGTATACTCCGGGTGTGGCATGATGTGAAAAAGAATCCCTAAAAATAGACACACACCTCGCTATCATTAAGACGGTGTTCTTTTGTGTGCATTCTGAGAGAACCTTACTCACCGAAAATTCCAAGATCAAGCTTTGTAACCTTCACCATTTTTGTTTCGTCTAATTTATCGCTGATTTTCAGCCTAGTTAAATAGTACTTTAAGCATTGTTATTAAAAGATAGCAATTGCTTTCCTATGTCAAACTGATGAACCACAAAGTGCTTGTTTTTTGCGCCATGATTAAGATGATTAAGTTAATGTATTTCGTTGTTAGACTGGATAAGCTCACACACGATCCTGTGGATGAACAAACAGTTTTTGAGGTAATGGACATTTGCTGTATGCCCGTTTGTAGAAAGTGCTCCTCAAGTACTCAGAGACACACATTGCATGATTATTGTATTATGGAATTATTGTATTGTGGTCAGGAGCGGTGGCTCTGTTTGAAAGGTAATGTTTCCTCAGTCAGTGACACGAGCTTGAACGCTAAATTTACCTTGTCCAGAAACGTCCGGCACAGTATTTTATCACACAACGAATTTACGAATTATACTCAGCCGAATTAAAATATGGAAATAATTGTTGATCGGCGGAAGCTGGAACAGCTTGGCTTAGCGGTGATGAATTTAGCGTTACGGCCCAAACGCCGTGGTAGGGAGAAGGGAGGACTTTTCTTTTCTCTGCGTTCCTCTGGAAAAACTGAGTGGGAATGAAGTGAACGAATTTTCTTGGTATTATATTGAGCTCTAACGTAAGCAGTGCGAGGAATGATCACCAAGCCGATAAAACTTAGATGTTATTGCGTAATTTAACTTTGCATATCGTTATGAGCGTTGAGAATAGTGACAGAATTTAAAGTTAAAGCTTTGTTTTCTTAGAAATGATACTTTTGATTATTACCGCCTCAGGTATACTTGGACAGAGGCATACTCAGAATAAAATACCTCTGTTTAGCTAGTTCCTTTAGTATTTATGTAAAATTGATTTTTTTCTATCACTAAATCTGTTTACAGAGTGGTTGTGATGATAAGGAGTTTGCCGTTGAGCTTATTAATAAGCTGGTACAGGCCTTCTTAGCAGCTCATGATACAAGAGCACAGGTAAGAGGAGGCCACAGGAATTACCAAGAACAATTTATGATTGCGTTGCTTTTTCTTCACTTTTTCCAGCGATTAGTTAAGACCACCTGGGTCATCTTTTTTACTACAGCAATTTTCAATTGAGTGTCGAAAATAATCCGGAATTGCTTTGATTTTGCTTCACTTCGCTCTTTCAGTGGTCTAGAAAACCTTCATGCTACGAATCAGATGCAAAAAGATCATGACTTGGCCGTCCGCGTTTTCCCGCGCTTTAGGCAGTTTGGTTGTTCCTTATCGGCTAAAGTAATCGCATGATTAATTTTTTGTCCTCAGTCCTGAGAGAAACTATAAACGTTTCCACTGTTTTTTGTGATGTTCTTGTATTTACAATTTAATCAGAAATTCGTTTGGTTGTTTTAATGCACGTGCGTTATGCATTTTTGTTACCAGGACTGCTCTGCCTATGCTATTCAAGAAGTTCTGTTAACGTATGGCTGTAGTGAATCAAAGAAGGACGGGTGAGTGTTGTTAAATTTTACATAGCCCACCCTTCTGTATCGTTCTTTTAACAATCGCTTTCAGCCCAAACGACAAGACTTTCATGAGATACAGGTAAATGTTGGTTATATGAATTGGTCTAAATTTTTTCAGTGAAAAACGAAAATAATCCGAGATCGCATTTGTTTCGCTCTCCTTTCGTCAGTGACAGGTTCAACCCCTAGATCCCTAAGAGCCGTTGACTTCTTTTTTATCCTAACAGTATCACTCCTGAATTAAACATCAAGGTCACGAAGATAATAGAAATGATCACCAACTAAACACACTCTCGATTGTCACGTGAATTCTCCTTGTCAGCTCCTTAAGAAAATGCATAGAGAACAGTATGGACAATATGCTTTTTGATGTTAGTTTGTAAAAGTAAAACTCATGATGACTTGATCTGTGGCGTTTACTCCCGCTACAGGCAGCTTTCCTTTTTATTGCTTTTTATTCATACTCACCTTGGCTGGCCCATCCTTGTGGTATTCTATTATTTTCTTACATTTCATGTTTTGGTTTTTTGCGGCACTAGATTAATCCGGAATTGATTGTAGAAATGATAACACGATATCTCCTTGGTTAGCAAGTTGTAATTAAATTGCTTTAGGTCTCTAAGGAAACGTATCAGGTTTTCATAAACCTTTTTACTCCACATAGGGCTGGCTATGACCTGTGGCAGAAATTTCCAGAGCATATCCAAGAAGTTCTTCGGCCTCACTTATATTCAAAGTAAGTAACATTTTTATTTGAAGAAAGGACCATCCTCTTTCACTTTTTTTTAACAATTTGTTTTTGCCTTAAGCAGTTATAAATGTCAAAAACCGTTAGTATGATTAAGATAATAAATTGTAAATACATTGTACTGTAGATATTAAAAAAACAATCAGATCGTCAGACGTAAATTTATATCTTTGGGTCATATTTGTGAACAAGTGGCAATTCGATTCATATCTCTGTAAACTGTCATCTCCTATCCTCTCTGAATTAAGTTCTTGTTCCAATAACAGATACCTTAGCTCCAGCACTCCCAATTGGTCTGGTCTCCCCAAACCGATCTACAGAAGCACTAAGGGCAGAGTGTATAATGAGTGGGTCAGCACATGGACATCATATATGATCACCAAGGTATGCTTTTAACAGATGCCGACTTTAAAGGTATATCTGTTGGTTTAGACCAATTTTGGGATGGGAGACAAATTGAATTGTTCGTCATTTACTCTGTTTTGATTCATTTGTTGGTCTTTTTTTAGGTCAAAGGCCAGAAACCATCCCATACATTCCAGGCTTGCAGTAAAATTTTTAAGGTAGACCCTGTTCGAGTAGAAAATTATACCGGTCTGTTTTCCAAACATGGAAACTTTTTAATTTGAAAGCGATCTTCGCAGTAATGAACACTACTTAAGCAGTAGTAAAATAAGGCCAGAAAAAAGTTCAGGCCTGTACGGGATTTGAACCCAAAACCTCTGCAAAACCGGTGCAGTGCTTCCACCAGTTGAGCTAACAAGGCGTATGATTTCATATGTGTAAAGTTATATATGGAAATTTCTGTTAACTTCTTATATTTTTGTCAGATGACAGAAAGTATGTGAAAATCTGTTAATCCTTTGCACCCATTGTTTTTGCAGCACGACGTTAAGACCGCGTTATTCTTGCTTCCCCACGTGCTGCTGTATGTTCTGTTGGATGGCACAAAAGAGGACGTCGAAGAGGTGAGTAGGAGGATGCACAATCAGCTATTAGCAGTCGGATCGGGGAAAAAAAGATAAAGAGAAGTTCAGCGAAACAATTTCTTGTTCGCAAAAGTATCTAACATAGAGAAAAAAAAACTGATGAAAGCGCAACTTGTCCTTAAGAGCTAAGAAAGTCTCTCTTCACTTGTAAACAGAAAAGCAACATAAGAGCCTCTTTCAAGCTCGGTTTTACTTACGTCATTTCATAACCAGGTTTACGGAGAGATCATGGCAGTTCTCACTCATCTCCAAAGAAACGAAGAGCTTCCTGCCCCATCCTCAGGTAAGTCTGCCTGAAAGAGCGCAATGCTCTTTTTGTGAAGCTTTGTTTTAAAGAATAGAATACCTAATAGTTAGCGCGCTGGAAGCTAGATGTAACGGTGCAGGTATGTGCATGTATGTGCCTAAGATGGCTTGTGTATAAAGTCCTTGAGAAAGGCACCTTTCTCTCACAGTTCTTCTCTCTACGCGGGATCTACCAATTTTTTTTCTTTTTTCCTTTTATGGCGGAGAATTCTACTAGGGAGGTAGAGGGGGGAGGGGGGGGGGGTGCAGTACTCTGAACTTTAGAAACCAGATTTTACTCCGACAGCTATTTATATCTGGCTCTATTAGAGTCTTTGTGTGTTTGAAGATTTCCGCCAGATGAGTGCTCAGACAATATTTTCCGCCTTGGATTATTTGAACCGTTGGGCAAGAGCAAAGGCTTACAGATTGGTCTTAAAGAAACAGTTGGTGACTTCCAAACATCGAAACAGTCCGTCAGTCTCAGGTACCTATATATCTTTAGCTTTCTTTTGTGGAATATGTGTCTTCGAAGAGAAGGAGCAATTCTCAAAAGAGAGGGATTTCGTAAGTTTTCTTCAAGTTTCTCTCTGATTGGTCTAGAAAACTTGTGTTCCTTCTCGACCAATCAGACGAGTGACAAGCTTCTAATTTCTCCTTACATTATCACCCTTAAATCAAATGTAAAGGTCACGAGAAGAGAGGAAGTGATCGCCAATTTAAGAAGCTCCTGATTGTCAAACAAATTCTTCTCGCTAGTACTGAGAACAGTGTGGAGAATGGAAATTCTAATTTTAGGTGGAGGGGCTTAACAGTGCTTGATTGTATATATTAATACTGTTAAGTTTAAAAATCCCGTATTTTCCACTAATTTACTTGCCAAGTTGTTATCGATCAGTTTGTTACGGGACAGTTTGTTATGGAACAGTTTATTGTCAGACAGTTCAATAAGCCAAGCACATGCAAAGTTAAAGTTGAAATCAACCAATCACATTCAAAGTTATAGTTTTAATCAGTTGTAGTTTAAGTCATTTAATGCAAAATTTCCCTTTCTTTCATAACTTGGCTATTCTTCTCAGAAATTGTAATTTTTATGATTACTTGGTGTCGTCTTATTCGGTCTGTAATCAAACTCGTGATCAACAAATGTTATCACTCGTACCATTACAGACCGCATTGGACTACACTCAGTCCTACTACCATTACAAAGTATGTGTTATGTATGAAGGAACCTTGATCAGCCTAAAATGTACTTCCATCGTGATGCTTTCATATCTTACGTTATCGCTCGGGTGAGGATATTCCCGAAGAAAAATGTCGTAACTGTCAAAGAGTTATATTTTCGGAAACTGAGCGGAAGTTTTCACCACACTTCGTCCCGATTTGACTTTTAATCAAGGAATCAAATCGTCAGTAAGTGTTACCGACAACAGCTCTATGACCGCTCCTACTTGAAAGTTGACATTACACATTCCGTCATGTCTTTCTCATTTCCGGGTTCACGGGAGGCTAAATAGTGTGAATAAAAGAATATGTAAAGTAAATACAGCCGAAAAACTGTTAATCGTAATAGTTCAACATGCCTATTATTTTATGCATTTCAAGGTATCCAAGATGAGCAAAAAGCCGTGGAAAAGTTCCTGGAAAAAATTCCCCAGGTAAATCAAAAAGTGGCTCACATCCTTTGAAGGATTTAACTTTCAACGGAGGCATTGGTATCACAATCAAAGAAACTTGAGAGTTTGTCTTGGATTATAAATTCACCACTTAATGATGCTGAAATTCGAAATTAGTTTGTGGGTGAAGTGAACACGTTCAAGATACAAATGCTTTATCCATGGATGGAATCTGTGGGAATTTACTTGATGCGGTTTGGTCGCCAGGATTGGGAGGAAAGCGAGTGAAATAAGAAAGGCTTTTTGATGTTTGTGTTTGCAGTAAAAGTAATTTGAAACCTTTATTGTGTTACAGGATGTGCTGGCCTACGCATCATTCCACTGCAAGGCATATGCCCGTGCTTTGATGCACTTTGAGGCATTCATCTCAAGTCAGAAGCAGGATGTCCACCGCCATTTAGGGTTTGTTCAGAAGCTTTACATAGTTTTGGACGAACCTGATGGAGTAGCTGGGGTTGCAGCCAGCAGGAAGCAGGAACCCACTCTCCATGAACAGATCCTCGATCAGAAAAGCTCAGGTAGGACCCAATGAAGTATAGAAGACTCCACAGCTTCGCGCTTGTAAGAAGCTAAGATGAGGTCATACAAGGTCATTGTTCTTAACTTGACCAAGGCAGACTTTCTTCCTTCAAGATCAATGAACAACAAGCATAGAAGTGATGTTGAAGAGAAAAATGTCAATTTGTGGATTATTAATTGATTCAATACCAAATTCTCCAAACTGACATCATAAGAATTGTATGGTAGATACTGAAGATGTTTGTTTTGACGTTGGTTGTTGAATTCCATGACTGAATAAATCCATCTTACAAATGTTGGTTGAAAGTGCAAACCATTAAATAGAAACTTGCACAGCAAATTTGTACCAGTATCTAGATAGGCATTACCCTAAGGCGTTAATTTTACAAAGCGTTTTCTGGTCAGGTGCTGTTTTAGTCGGTAGAAAGTGAGTTTAACTTTGAAAAGGATGAATCAACATATATTTTTGTGTTTAGGCTAGCAACCTTTCCTTCTTAAAAACTGTAGGAAAACTTTGTGATGTTTCCGCCCGTTATGAGAGAGCAATTAAAAAACGTTGGTTTAAATTTAAAAAGGATTAATAAAAAGATATTTTTATGTTTACACTAGCCTACTTTCTCATCTGAATGGTGTAGGGAAGTTGTGCGATGTTTCTGCTCGTTATGAGAGAGCGATTCAAGAAGAACCAGATGAGATTGGACATCACAAGGTGAGGATAGAGTTTGCTGAAGCTGGAATTAACAGTCTTTCATCTGTTTCAAAAACGAGTTCTGTTTCTGGGCAATTGCAAAGAATAGTTGACACCGTGATTTTCAAGTGAGGACAGTAAATTAATATTCATCATCCTAGGTAATTTTTAACTCTCAATTAACACTTTTAGAGTCGTTGCGAGTGTTAAATTACTAATCTTAGATACATGTTATCAAAGAGTCGCTGCAGTCCAGCTGTTGTAACATCGGATAGTGAAATCAGAGCTGGCTGAGGTTGGAAAAATCAAAGGGAACTTATTCTATACTTTGCCACACATTGGACCACATTTGTAGCAACTTTTCGCAAAGAGCAGTTTTGATTGTCATTTACACTATTCCTCATTCTTTTTCAAGGGTCTGTTACAGTGTTTTATTGATCTTGGTCAAGTGACGACTGCTCTCACTCATGTGGATGGAGTGGTTACTCGCAGGTTTGTTGAAGCAGTAACTCAGATGAAAGTCTGCGTTATGTGAACTGTGCATAAGCTGCATTTTATATTGCAAATTCATACTCCCACAGTGAGTAATCGCGCCTGATTTCTCACCGTGGACTCCACACTCATGGCAAAGGTATAACTCGAAGTTTCAAAGCTTTTGCAAGCCTGGTATTTTATTGGTCTCAGAGTTAATACTTTATTTATTCATTTACTTAATCATGGGCAATTCATGAACTATTTACAAAGAATTAAAAACTATTAATTATTATTGATTATAAGAATACTATTAATTTCACTATATTATTGCTTTCCATGAATACCGTGCTTTAGAGAGCTTCGTTGATTTTGTCGTTTGAACGACACGATGGATTCCATGCACCTAGCCTCGCGAGAAAGATTATTCCACGATGTGGCGCCACCATGACTAAAACTATTTTTGAAATAATTTGCGCGTGGTACATTAAGTCTGCGCTCGGATTACCTCAGGTTTTATCCGCTGTTAAGGTGTTTTGTCTTTATATAGTCTAAATACTTCCATAAAATGTATTCAGCCATTCATGACCTTCCAAGTGAAGCTACCCCACCTACTAATTTTTTTCTTATTATTTTTCTTACCACTCTCTTGTAAGCTGACCATGATGTGTTACTTTGTTTGTTTTTCTATGTTATTCGGTATCTAATGTTTTTTTAATTCGTTTATATTAGACCTGAATGGGAGAAGTCCCTGAATGCGTACCGTGTTGAGGCTTCTTGGAGACTAGGACAGTGGGACTCACTTGAAAGTTATCTTAAACTGGTATTATTCTTACTAATACAGAATGGAACTCCTATGTACAGAACTTGTACAACAGTAATGTGCTTTTTAGGCCACTTTATTTTACTTTTGCATTCCTTTTTTTTTAATGCGCTTATCTATGCAATTACTTAGCTTTTTTATGGTTATTCTTTCATGGATTTTATAATCTTTACTTGTATTTAGGAAAGAGGTGTTGGTGACTGGGATGTTGGATTAGGACGGATCCTGTTGGCTGCTAAAGAAAAGGTTTGAACTAAATTTTCGCGATGTGAATCTGTGAAGGAATAGTAATTGTGTTTTGGGTTTTGTGTCGACTATTACATCATTTATCAGCTTCTTCTTAAAAGGCGTTGGCCTCGTAGTTACTTTCCAGGAAGTTGTGGAATAAGCCCTCGACGTATCATGGTGTTGTGTTATTGGGAAGGGCTCTTTATTCGTACATTGGTAAGGGTATAAATGGCACTAGTGATCTGTCAGCGAAATTGAACCAAGGAATATTTATTGCTTTCAACAATCCAATATTCAAGTTATCTTGGGCGTAATGAGATATGTATTCAAAAGCGCCTCAATATTTGGAAAGATTTATTATCCTTTTCTTTATTTATTGATATCTATATTATTTGTTTTGTCACCAGAATGAGAATGAATTTAGACGTCAACTAAAGGTAGTTCGCAGTCAACAGATGGGATTCTTGTCCGCGGCAAGTATGGAGTCTGGGTCCTATCAACGTGGTTATGAACACATTGTGAGGTATACAGTGATAAGTTACTCGAAATAAAATAAATAATATTTTGATCTGCGGACGGAATAGAAAAGAATTTAAGCTGCTGTGAAAGAAATTGCAGATGAAAGGCCTGGAAAAATTAAGGCCTGAACGCCTCTACATGTAGAATCTCCTCGAAGCACGAGTTTTCTTGGGCTGCTTCCCGACGGTTTTTGTTAATCGCAGCTCAAATGCAAAGATCAGTTCTGTACACTGAATAGCTGTGAATATTGTCTAAGCCTTCATCTTGGTCGGAGCTTCTAGGGAAACTCAGCTGAAATTTTTCAAGATCTTCCTTCTCCATCAATTTGTGTGTGCTATATTTTTCCGTTTTAAAAATGCTCCGATTTTGACAACAATGTTCACTTCTATTTCCTTCTCAACCGAACGGAACGCTAAGGCTGCACATGCTTCGCGAGGTGGAGGAGGCAGTGCAGAGGAATTTCCTTGTAGCAGCTGATGGAATCGATACCATAGGCGTGACAAGTAGCTGGCAGTCACGTTTGCACATCTCACAGGTTTGTGACAGCAGTTCATCATTATTACAGTTTATAGAGGAGATGGTGAATAGGTCCGAGTCTCCACTCGGTCTCTAATCGCACATACGAGTGATTAACTAAATCAGACATCTACGAAGCGAGAGTCCAATTTGCTTATCAAGAATATGCTTACGGACAGAATTGGACGACACAAACCCCTGTTACTAAGAAATAAAAACTATGGTAGAAACACTCATCGATCAATCGTGTTCATCGAAAATAAAACATAGCAGCTGGCTTGTATGTTGTTTTCTTCTAATGAGAAAATGAACTTAATAGTCTCTCCAACTGCGGCCGTAAAGGTCCCGTACCGTCCAATTACATAGAGAGGTAAGGTAAAATGAGGTGCTCGGCCATTGGAAACACAAAAGGACAATATGGCAAGTTTGGACAACACATGCGTAAAAAGTATTTATAAAAACAAGAAAAGACGCGAGAATCTCGTTAAGTTTTCGCTATGGAAAATCTAGTATTTCTTGCAACGGTAAATTATGGAAATCTGTTAACTCTTTAAGGTCGTATGGTTCGTATGCAGTAGAATTATTGAAAGGTGATGTTATTCAGTGCATGACGCAGGCGTAATCGGAGAAAAAGAGCCCCTAGTGCTCCGAACAGGAGTCGAACCTACGACCTTCCAACTAGTAGTTCTTTTCACCGAGTATCCCTGTGACATTCAACGAATACATTATCTTTTACTGAAATCACATATTTACCATTCTCGTTATGTCATCAGCAGAATTATTGTTTTCTTATTTTTTTGTTTTTACTCAGAGTACTTTAGAACTGCTTGTGATATTTTAGTTATGAACCTTTTTACATTTCTTTTTTCTCATATACCAACTGAATGACCTACTGTAGACATCATTTCGCACAAGGGAACCAATCTTAAATTTGAGACGAGTTGTTTTAAAACTGTTACCAAGGTTAGTGTCTCCTTGAATTAAGAGTTAAGTTTTCAAAGAAACTGTGGTGCTGCGTCAGTGGGAAGTAATCCCAGATAATTTGGGGATATCCATTGAGTTGATAATATGAATTGGCCACGGTAAAGAGTCTCTAAAGCTGACGTTTGGAGCGTTAGCCCTTTGTCAGAGCAAACAGAGGAATTGTGGGTTGTGTGCGTGCTTATATGCCGAACATGGAGCTTCGCTATTGGTGGGAACATTTAAGAGTTTTACGGCTTTCCTAACTACCAGGCAGACGAAGTTCTAACGCTCGAAACCTCAGTTTCGGAAACTCTTTACGGCAGCAATTTTACATCATCAACTCAGTTGATAAAACCTAATTGTCCCCTTGAATAGGTTTATCAGCATATTGTTGTTAGCATTGGTTTTACTAGATATCTTAACAAGGGAATAACGTAAACGAAACTTCCATTTAACATTAATGTTCTTTCCCCTTCCCACTGATTTTGTCTTTCTCTGTAAGGTGTTTGCTGGAAACCAGTCTTCTACATTTTGACTATAGATTAAGACTGCTTTTATGAGCTGAAATTATATACCGGCAGTTGAATATATCACACAGCAGATCCCAGAGGATGTGAGGACGATTACCAAGACAAAGAGTGAAGTTTTTGAAATGATGTTTTGTGTTTTTAAATTGTCTTTAGTTCTGAGGAGTTACAGAAAGAACAAGGAAAAAGCTGGCTTCAAAGTGCAAAAGCAGCTAGGGTGTAAGTGTCGCTCCATTTTTTCAGTCAGTTGCAGTGTATTTAGGGAGTATGCTGAAGAGCCTCTTCGTGTCATTTTTTTTTTCTTTTAAAAAGACGGAATCTCTACTCTCGGGTTTGGTTAAACTTCTACTAAACGACCACTCCCAAGTTATTATCCTTGTAATGAATGTATCGGTCGACAGTTACTTCGAAAAGTGGAATTTACTCTTTATTAATGTTTTCTTGTGAAGAAAAGTATGATAGACTTCAGTTTACAAATGATGAGGACATTTTATTCTTTCCTTTAGAGCGGGTCACGTCCAAACTGCTGACAGTTCGCTTCTAAGTGCTAGTGCCTTCGCTTTGCCAAGTTTATGCATTGAACGTGCGAAATGGATGGCCAGCCAGGTAGGAACAGCGAATCAGTCTTCTTATCAGTCTTCTTATCAGTCTTCTTATCAGTCTTCTTATCAGTCTTCTTATCAGTCTTCTTATCAGTCTTCTTATCAGTCTTCTTATCAGTAAGATATTTACTTTGTGGATTGTATACTAGAAATGCAAGACTAAGGAGGGGTCGCTTTTGTTTCTTGATCACTTGAGAGTCCCGAAGCTCAACCTCTTCCATATGGCGACCTAAAGTCAAATAGCATTTTAGTCGTCAGAAAAAACCACATCGCCTGTCTTTCGGGTAAGCATTATGCCTGCCATTCGTTTTCGCTGATTCATGTGACTCAAGGCATATATAGAATTCGGGGAAGCGAGCAGAAAGAGGCATTTTTTTTTATAGAAGGAACAAAGGAGATTGAGCAATAATTTTAATTAAATATTTGTCCCTCTTAGACTTCAGGCCATGAAAACTAACTTATGAAAACGTCGAAACTGAATAATGTACATGACCGCCGAAAACAGATCACGAATTCGACGACTTATGCTAAACTCCCCGTCGCCAAAATTTTATTGTATTCCCCACGGCGACCAAAATAGCCGCTCCATATACAAGAATCTTGGAATTATAAACTTTTGCATTCCGTCACGTTTTTATTAGTGCCCTTTTTCGACAACATTCGATTACAAGAGGCGAGGGAAAACGTAAGGGTTCTATCACTGTACAGTTCCATGTAGAACATTAGTAATCATATTTGGGTGTTATCTTTCTAACTAAAGGGTTGGGTATCCCTTTTGTTTTGTCATAGGGTGATGTTCATAACGCTCTGATAAGTTTGCAACGGGCTGTCAGGTAAGCTCTGTAACATTTTGTAGTTATATTTGAAGAGAGTTTTTCCCTGTTTCCGAATAGTTGGTAAATTTGTAGTCAGTTTTAGGATAGCCACTCCTGTATGCGCAGTAACTTTTTGAAACACCTTGCTGGTACAAAAAACGATGTAGAAGGATTCGGGCAGAATAAAAGCTATAAATCCAGAGGTTATGAAAACAATATTCTCCGTTCGCTTTCCTAATTTGGATTAATTTTTTTAAAAAGTAGACTCAACACATCGAACGAAAGTTTAGAAAATTATGGAATAAAATTCACGGAATCACGATAAAACAAGATATTCCGCACTATGCCATGAGGCCTGGCAGATTTTTTCCTTTTCTATCATGATCAGGCGATTTCACTAGTCAGAAACATCCTTTCAAAATAAACATTATGGTTTTTGGTCTTATTTCTTAACAGTGAACAGTGGCCACATGGCAGCAGTACAGTGTCAGATGGGGGACTGGACAGATTCATCCATGCAAAGGTTGGTAGCTTTGTGGACTTCGCCTCTCTGTTTTGCGCGCGTGTGCTTCATTCCTTAGTTAGAGCGAGATATTATTAAAAGTCTAGCGCTTGTCTCACCTCGTGGTTCCTAGAACGAAATAATCCTCTGGTGCCCTCTTCAATGGATAACGATGGAATCATGTCGAGTGTAAGCTACGTGTACCAATGCTTTTTAGCGTTTCATGGTGTTGTCAACTTTTTCGTTTACATTGCCTGACGAGTTCGTGACAAGTTAACCTAGCAACCTCGCCTCATGCAAATTAGTTTACCTCAAGTTCAAACATCTCGGGGACGTTTTCGGGTTTTGGAAGCGAGGAAGCAAGAAAGTTTTGTTGTTAAAACCTGATATTCGGAGACCTTTTGCAGTGAGTTATTGGGTTTTTGACTAAATCTCGTTATACAAAGACCGGAATTATCACAGGAGCCGATGAGAAGGAAGGAAAATACACAAGAAGCCAATGGTAGCTTAAAGTTAACACAAACAAACTGTCTGAAGTGCGGGAAAACGCGATCGACTAAGGCGCCATTCGTTTTGGTTTGAATCTGATTGGTTGGGAAAGTGGCGCGAGATTTCCGGTCCAAACAAACAAACAAACAAACAAAAACTGAAAATCAAACTGGATAGAAAGTTTTAAGCTATGAAAAAGCAGACCACAACATTAACATTATTTTTTTCGTCCAGGCCTTGCTACTTATCGGCCGATGGATAGAGGAGACGGCTCATTATGCAGCTAATCGTGCCATTCAACAGTACAAGGTAATGTGATGCCTTTCACTTGGTCTTAATGAGTAACTTGCCACGTCCTAACACTTACGACCATCTTTTCATAACAAAAAGATACAAGCCGATAGTTGAATCGGTATTGGGTCACTCATTTTCAGATTGGATTCAGTAAATGCATCCCAACCGCTATTCAACCTCTGTCTCCTTAAAGACAGGTCGGAGGATTTGTTGTTTTTGTTTTTGTTTTGTGCGAGTCCTAAAGCTCTGCAAATTACTTTGATTGCAGTTTATTAATGTGTATATAATTGCCCTTACACAAATTACTCCTCCAATAGACCAGATTAAGACTTAATTTGAGTGTTAACTGGTTCTTGCTCATGTGCCTACATTGTGCACCCGTTTCTTTTTTATGAAAACCCTGCAGAGGTCATTGTTACCGCTTTTATCGTAGGAGGTGACTTCACTTCATGGTAGCTGGGAAAATGGCCATTTCTATTTGGGAAAATACTATGACAAGCTGATGTCAGCTTGTCCGGAAGGAGAAGAAAAATCGAACAAAGTTTATGTGTAAGTAAAAGTAATTTATGTGCTATTGGTATCGTAATTGTCTTCAGTTGTTTTACTCGCTTTGTTTTATAATTTATGTTCCCCGCCATACCATCAAGATCTACTAGAGGAAAAGCTGTGGTGTAGTTACCATGGTGACTTCCTCGACGCTATAGAAATCGCTGTCCTCTCTTCTGCTACCTTAACGACATCTACCCTGCATTATTGTTGCTCCGGCCTTTTAACCTTGTTTAACAGTTTGAATCTCTTTAATGCTTATTCTATGCTTGAATCATTATCTTTCCAGGGACTTCATTCCATTTGTTCTTAAACATTACGGACTGTCTCTTCAGTTTGGAAACAAATTTATCTATCAATCCATGCCTCGTCTCCTAAGTATTTGGCTTAACTTTGGCGCTACAGTTTCTGATCAAGGTAATGCGTCTTTATTTTAAAAATGAAAAAATCGATCAATTAAAAAAAAAAAAAAAAATTATGGATACAAATTATTATACAGCAGCGTGCGGGTTGGAGGGCAGCTTTTCACAATTGATTTTTCAATTTTTCTTTTTCATTAACTTCATGTAGATACAAGCTCACAATAAACTTGACGATTTTGACAGAAAGGCGCTTCCTTTTTTGGCGTAGAGGAACACTCTCTATGGCTCAAGAGGTTTCAGCATCTCTATACATATACTGAATTTACATACACTGTATACATGCACTGAATTTATTTGATATTCACCCATACTCATGCTTGAATCCATGGTAGTGTTGACGAGAAATGCACAATTGTTTCAAAACAGTTGATTGTTTAACGTGAGTTCCTCTGCCACAACTCTTTTTTTTTTCTACTGTTCATACCTTTGTTACTCACTTCAGCGACTGTTTCCCATGAAGCTCAAGTTAGTAGTTAGTAGTCCACAAGACAGCTACTTACGCCATGCCATGATGGAACTGTTTCTTGTTTTGAAAAGATAAATAATTTTGATCTACTGTGTGAACTTTGCTAATGTCGAACTTGCCAACATTTTTATGCTCAACGAAGGTCGACAGACCAAAGCATCTGATAGAGGAGGAAAGAGGCAAAAGTTGGCGGATTGCAACGAGGTTTGAATGACTTTTGTTCACCATCGTTACTTTTTCGGTATGGGTTATATTTTGAAACAATGGAAAGCAAACCGTAAACCATGAATGAAATTTAACCATGACGCCCGGTAAATTTATTAAGACATATCGTGATCGATTATTCCTATATTTTTTCTTTCTTGCTCTTTACTACAGATCATGTCAGATCTGACCAACAAACTGCCGGCGTACCAGTTCCTCACAGCGTTCTCTCTACTTATTTCTCGTATTTGCCATGCGAACCAAACGGTCTTTCATAAGCTCGAGGTAAGTAGCAGTGAGAAACTGGCTCAATATTGCCCTTCTCTATTCAGTAGTACATCTTCCGTACTGTTCTCTATCCATTTACTAAGGTGCTGACAAGGAGAATTTGTTAAACAGTCAAGGGCTTCCTTGGCTGGTGATCATTTTATTTATTCTTGTGGCGCTAATGTGGGATTCAGGGGTGATATGGTAAGGAGAAATTAGACGCTGGTCACCCTCAGGGGTTGAATGGTTAATTCACCATATCGTATAAAACATGATGTAGCCATGCATATGCTTGAGCAGGGTGGGTTTTACTAATGTACCATTTTGTGTTGAGTGGTATAACATCTCGTTACCCTATTTCATGTCCTGTTATCTTTAGACGCAGTATTTTCAATCATTAGCGCTATTAATTTTTTTGCTTTGTTCTTCTGTGGAAACATTTTTGCTTTGTTGTCCTCATTCTTCCTTTTTATTGTTTAGGAGATCATCGCCAAACTGTTAGTGACGTACCCACAACAAGCGATGTGGATGATGATGGCTGTTTCAAAGGTTAGTCATTACAGGGAGAAGTTCAAGAAATTCCATGACCCTCGCATTTGGAAATAACTGTGTTTGGAGATCATAATTTGAAGTATCGATGTAAATGCTGTATCTTGAAGAGAACGTATGCGCATAATCGTCTGCTTGAGGGTCTTCTAGGGGTCTGGTACCAACAATCAATTGTAGACCCGGTCCAGACCTCTTGTTGGCTCACGTTGCTCACGGCCTCATACTAACCGCGGCGGAGAAACACGGTTGCGTTTATTATTAGGAAGAAACACCTAATTATGAGGAAGAAACACCGAAGCGGTAATTATGAGGACCTTCTCATAAAATATTGGCAAATGGAGAAGATGCTATCATAAGAGACAACCGAGGAGTTGTTTTGAACAGTTTGTCACTCGATTAAATAAGTCTTAGCGAAAACTGATTGTCAAGTTTCGCTGCATTAACAAAGTTAAGTTGCTCTCTTTTTTTCTTGATGATGGCTTCATTTCAGGTTATCGAGACGTACGTAAAGCCAAACAGCGCGAGTTAAAAATTATTGATTTGCTTTTTCCACAGTCTTCTTTCGCCATGAGAACAAAGCGTTGCTATCAAATCTTTCATAAGGCAAGGTGAGCTGAGTTTCACTGTTTCTCACTTACTGGAACCACGTTTTATTTTTGTTTAGTTGAATTAAAATATTGTGCGCATTTTTTGTTCAGAAAAGTGGGGTTATGTTTTGAAATTTTTCCACGCTTTCTGATTAGGTGATGAAAATTCATAACCTTCTCATCCAGAAAGTTACTTTGATATTGCAATAAATTATGTTACCAATCGATAAGTAAATGTGTAACAGTTAGGCAAGAAAATTTTTCATCAGATCTGGGAAAGTAAAGGTATAATGCATAGGTTTATACTTTGCCATCAGTAGTGTATGTTTAACGAGCAGTTGCTCTTTTTTCATGATTTTTTTTTAGTTCGCGCGACATTACGTTGAAAAAGTTCCTTGAGGTGAGTTTTTGACGTAGCACTCAACCATTTTTGTTACTCTGCTTGCTTTGACAATGAGTCGGAAATTCCAATGCAATTAAGTTTTTACCTTTTTGTATTAGCTGTATACACAAGGCCTGTCCTACTTGAAGTTGGTGTAAAGGCCAGCACACTTGCGAACTTTCTGAAGCTTACTGGTAGCTTACCCAGCGGTAAAGGTCTGGGTCCGAGTTTCCATCGTTTAGAGAGAGTCCTAAGAGGGAATTAGACCATGGATTTTCCTTGCTTGTGGCGAACGTGTAAAATAAACTCAACAATTTACCTCAACGTTTCTTAGTCTTTCCCTTAAAGATACAATTTTTGTATCTGAAGGGCCAACGAGTGAAAGTTAAGTTTGTCATTACCTCTAATAAAACGAAGAAGATTATTGAAGTCACCTTAAGAGAGACACGTTTCGACTGTACCATTCAGTCGTAGTGATTTTCGTTGGTGAGATGATAGTAAAACACCAAAACGGGAAATAAGGTTGGACAAGGTAAGCAAAGACTGCAAATTACCTAATGAAAAATTTACTTTAAAGGTGGTTCAACTGATATGTATTGGTTTGTCTATGTCAGTAAATGTACGTGACCTCCTGGTGAAGTTAGTATACCTGTGGTAACATGCTTTTCTTTTCCACTTCGCAGCACTCCACAAGACTAGCTGACAGACTGCTTGAAGTTTGCAACAAGGAAGTATCTACCAAAGGTCCTTCCAAAGACAAGTTGAGCATGAGTCATGACTTCTCTGTTCTCAAGAGGCTTGTGTCTGATGGGTGAGATGTTGAACTCTGCTTCCTCGTTATCATACACTTGCTGGCACGACCTGATCGCGTAACTTTGTTAATCATTTGCCATTTAGTTATGATAACAAAAGCTTTGACTGGCCCATCTAGTGGATAAGCTTGTCCGATGTGTCAATTTACCTTGCATAAATCAAAGAATTAAGTTTTTTATCCTTGTGAGCCTTTGAGAAAAAAAGCTTAAATACCCCTAGAAAATGGAAATACTTGTTTGGTGAAGATTATAGAATTCTAAATTGAAATTATTTTGATTTAGTCTTTGTTGTATTTCGTTTTCAGAGATTTTAGTCCCATTATAGTTCCTCTCCAGTCTGCTATGACTGTGACCTTGCCTTCGGGAGCCGGAAGCCATCACGATCACAATCCGTTCCCAGGCTCGCTAGCTTGTATCATCGGCTTTGAGGACACGGTTAGTATGTGTGTGTTGCGTTCCTAGCCAAGATACGTTGCAAGTCATTTTAATTTTGGAGCGACGAAGACGATCATTACATTTCAGTGATAAGCATTTTGGAAGGTCGTTTCTTTGTTTTTGTTTGTTTTGTTGTTTGTTGATTTTTTTCCTTTGCTTTTGCTTTACTTTTGCTCTTTCGTACTTGTATTTTTTTTTTCAATTTTTTGTATCTTTTATAATAGGTTGATGTTCTAGCGTCTCTACAGAAACCGAAGAAAATCACTATTAAAGGCAGTGACGGAAACTCGTACACCATGATGTGTAAACCCAAGGTTTGTTCTTTGTCCTTTTAACAAATTTAAAAAAAAATGTGGTTTTATAGCACAGGTATGAATATTACCGTCCCTTTGGATAATATCGAGGCAGTTTTATCAAATTTCTCAAATAAAGGTCCGCCGTTGCATTTTACAGGGAATGATTTCAGTCTGAGTGGAGAGAGGTACTATGTGATTGTTATGGAGGTTTTTAACCTGAGAGAATAAATTCATCATGATAAAATACAAAAAAGACAAATGTGCTATGCTAGTTTTTTTTTTATTTTATTATCAATCTTGTAGCTTAATCTCACGTAAGAAAATTGCACAGTGACAAAACATTTAACATAGCTCAAGCGTCTGTAGTAAACAAACTCTAAATTCCACCATCCTCTCTCAGTCCTTATTTGCTCTGTATTCTATGACAGGATGATCTTCGAAAGGATTGTAGAACAATGGAATTTAACGCCCTCATCAACAAGGTTTGATCTTTGCTATAACAATTGTCGATCTTTGTATGACAAATTCAGTACAGTCGGTTAGTCAGTCATTCAGTCAATCAGTCACTCATGCAGGCATTCATTCGGTTCATCGGGTAGCCGTTCATTCATCGAATAGATTGTAGCTTTCTAGTTATGTATCAAGGATTATTTGCAATTGATTCTGTTTTGTAAGTATTCGTCAATCTCGGTGTGATAAAAAATATTTTCATAATATTTCTTTTCTCATTTTAGTGTTTAAGAAAAGATCCTGAATCTCGAAGAAGGCAGCTGCACATTCGTACTTATGTAAGTCGTGCTGTTTTAGGTAAATTGAAGGTGTTTTAGAAAGGAGCAATCAAAAGAAAAATCAGTGTGTTTTCCTCGAAGTGCAAATTTAGTTGCTTTCATTTTTTTATGGAAGTTGTTATGGTAATAGTACTGAGTTGAGTTCAATTCGGTCTGTAATCATCCGAGTGGTTGACAAAATCGGAAGACCAAGAAGTGAACGACATTCAGTCCTGTTACCAATTTATCAAAACTATGACAACATCTAAGAAACAATTTAGCCATCGGTTATGCGTTTTCGTTAAAAAAAAAAAACAAAAAACAAAAAACACCTGCATCTCAGCGAGGTGCGTGATAACAGTGCGCTTACATGCGACCTATTGAGAAATTACACAAGCATGACACAAACCATTCACGTTCGATATTTCTGCTATAGTCTTGATTCCTTTAGTTAGAATGACTGTCAGCTTCTTGTTGCTATTGTCATTGATGTTGTGTATGTTATTTCAAACATTTTTTTTCCTCTCTTTTATGGCATGCCACAGCGGAACATTCGCCATACTTTTTCCCAGTTCAATTATGAGTTCCTTTTTTTCCCCAGGCGGTGATTCCTTTAAATGAAGAATGCGGACTGCTAGAATGGGTACAAAATACTCATGGCTTAAGAAACATACTCACGAAAATTTACAAGTAAGGACGTCGTTTCTCCATTTTGTCGTTTTATTCCTTTAACCCGTGAGTGACCGAGGCAGAATTTTTCCTTACATCATCAATATAATAATATTGTAAATTTGATAAATATTAAAAATATTATAATTAAAATTTAATATGATCAAGTATGCAAGTGTTAAGAATACAGAAAAATATCAGTCAAGGGATTATTAGTTGATCCAATACCAAATTCTCTGAACTAACACCACAAGAACTGTATGGCAGACGGTAAGGAGAGTTACGAATGAGATCTTGGGAGTGAAAGGGTCAAGCGTGTCTTAGTGGTTTGATCCAATACTCACGAGTTGACAGAAGTGCACAGAGGTTCATGATCAAATAAATCAGGTTAAAAAATTTGGTCAAGGAAACTAAATCACATCTTTGACTACTTTCTATTTTTACAGAGAGAAAAATATGTATACTCGAGGAGCGGAGCTCAAAAAATTAATGGACAGAGCAGGGAACAAACCTGAGTGCGTCTTTTGTTGGTGTTCATTTTTCTGCGTGACTGTTTTCTTGTTGTGTTCTCTCTTTGGTTTTCTTTTTCTTCATTGGTGTTGAGAAAAAATTCTGTTTCTAAAGAAAATCCAAAGTAAAAGCAAGACAAAAAATAGAATAACAGAAACAAACAGTATATAAAATTATTGTAATCATTTCTTCTGACCAATTGTTTCATAATGTTTTCATGTGAGGAACATCAGACTAGTTCAACCTTAGGGGAAATGATATCTAGAAGAGAGTTGAATTGAGTACGAGTTGATAGGAACTCAAAGTACATACTTGTCGACAGCCTGAGGCACAGATAACGCAAGTGATCAAATTAATATTGCTTAAGTTTTGAATCTGATCGATCGAGATAGTGGCCTTAGTTTTCTAAACCAATCACAGAGGAAGGAAAGCAAGATCAGTGTAGCCATAGGTTACAACACTCAACTGAAAACTAATTCGTTATATGCTTGCTAACTTTAGGGACAAGAAACGTGTCTTCTTGAATGAAATCCTTCCCAGGTGTGTATCTATGTGAACTTTCTCTTGTGGTTTGTGTAATTTTTGCAATTTACAGTACATGAAGTGAAATGATGACATTGCCATTCCACCTTTGTTCACAAATAGGCACCCTTCCGTTTTTCATGAGTGGTTTCTGAAGACGTTTCCTAATCCAACCTCGTGGTGCGTATTTTTTTTTAAGTTCTTTATGGCATCATTCGATCCAGAGGTTCTGTTCTTAAAATATTATAAAATGCAATTAATGTCCATTTCTCTCTACTCTTTATTAGGTACATGAGCCGCCTGGCATACTGCCGAACGTCAGCGGTTATGTGTATGGTGGGTCATATCCTAGGTCTTGGTGATCGCCATGGTGAGAATATTCTGTTTGACGCTACCAGTGGGGCCTGCGTCCATGTCGACTTCAACTGTCTGTTTAAAAAGGTCAGTTCCTTTTATTCCATATGCGAGTTCTGTCACGTTACGTCTTACTGGTTGTGCTAATGACAATATTGAATCTCATTGATCCCTCGTTTACTGCTTGGCACGGCTGCTACTGAACCAGAATTGTCCGATTCAACCCGTCCGATGATCAGAGGCTAATTCTGATTGGACAGGTCAAACCAGGTAGTTTTAAAACTGGCCAATGAGAGTTAATTGCCTTGCACATGCTTGTCTCTACTCTGAGCGCTTTGTTTAACTCAGATGTTTAACCAACTGTTTAACACTTTTATCTTAGAATAACAGTTATAATTTATTGCACTTTTCATTGAGCTTATTATCTGGTAATAGGATTTTGTCCCTTGCCTTTTAGGGATAATCCTGCGGTAATTTTAAATGAGCCGTCCGATTTACATTACTAATATGAATTTGTCATGTGGGTCAGACTTAAAATGGTCACCCGAACAACTGTCCGTAGTTGTACATAAATATGGTGCTCACAAATTTTGCTCTCTAGCTTGGTTACAAAAATATTTTGGTTGCATCGTTGACTGTGATGTAGGCGTAATCCTTGTATGCGTTGTAGTTCAATTTTATCCTTGGTTCTTGTTATATTTTCCTTTGTTTCAAACTTACTATCATACTTTGCAATACCCAAAAACAAAAGAAATAAAATTTGAACCAAGGATAAAATTTAACCACAACATTTGCAAATTACTCTCAAACAGAAAGAGAGGAATATTAAGGAAAAATGTGGAAAATTCAATTTCTCTGTGACTTAGGTGTACTTCGTTTGATAGGGAAGGTTCACCGCGGCAGTAACGCTGATCTTTTTGTGCGCCATTTTTTTCCTTTTTCGCAGGGAGAAACCTTCGATTGTCCGGAACGCGTGCCATTTCGATTGACACATAACATAGTAAATGCTATGGTAAGCGATTCCAAAAAAAAATGATATCTTAAAAAAGGATACGAACAAGCGAACGAAATATGGCAAGTGAGGTCTCGGTTTTCTGATTTTGAAGACAGCCGTAGTGCTTTTAACTGAGATTTATTTTTCATCTTCATATTTTTTCCTTTGGTAGGGTCCTCTTGGATACGAGGGAGTTTTTCGTCGCTCTTGCGAAGTTACCTTGCGTCTTTTGAGAAATCAGTGCGATTCTTTGCTCACGTGAGTTCGAAAATTTTTTGTAACACTACTCAGGCTTTACGACCGAGTGTTTGTTGAAGTAAGTCCTGGGTAATCACATTGGCCAATCAGGCGTGTTGCGAATAAACAAAGATGGGTTCAATTAGAAACCAGAGTACATACAAGTATTGAAATTGCTTAAAGCTCGGGAGTGACTGAGTCGTGTTTGGGTTTCGTTTTGAATCTGAATATTTTAGAAAGTGGCGCGAGTTTTCTGGACCAATCACAAAGCATAGTAAAGCAGGATTACTTTTGACCCTCAACTGCAAATTTCTCTTAAATGCGCCGATGAAGTGACGCTCTAACCTTTGCTTCCTTTCATAGTGTCCTCAGAACCTTTATATATGATCCACTTGTGGAGTGGCAGAGGACTAAGGGAAGGGAATTACTTTCCGAGGCTTCAAAGAATAAAGAAACAGGGGAAGTTACAAATGAAGAGGCGAGTATCTTAATTCACAATCTTCGTGTAAAGAATGTGCAATTTTATGATATCTATAAGAAGATAGACAGCTTCATTTAGTAAATACTTGTACAAGAGATAGTCATATGTTATTCAAGGTAGTCAAATTATGGAGCCAACAAGCATCTCTTCTTCCAATAGGAGCCTATTCCATTTTCCATTTAAAGTAGTCCATCCAAATATTTCCGTTGAACCCTTGTGAGTTAACATATAATTCTTAAGAGTGCTGTAAGACTGATTTTCGCAAAAGCAAATGCAATGTAATTTTTAGCGGCCGAGCAGGAGAAAGAAGAATGTCAGACGGAGCCAATTGTCTCTTCTCCATTTTCAGGGTCTTAAGATTCTGAAAGATGTGGAAAGGCGGATCAAAGGCTTTGAAGGAACCAGCAAGATCATGATTCCTCTCTCGATAGAAGGACAGGTGCATTACCTGATCGAGGTGAGGTCGCTTGATTGTGTGTTGATTTTGGTTTGTTGTTTCATTCCCATTTTGTTGTTGTTTTTTTTTTTTCCACGAATAAAAGCTGCTTTTTCCTCAAGTAGTTGAGCAAAGTGTGGGAGAAAAACTGCGTGTGAATCATTCAAGCGAAAGTTCTAAAATTATTTGTGTTATAGTTAGGAAACTGGAACCTTCTAGAGAGGTCTGGTTTCCAGACCTTATGTCATGTCCCTTGGGTGGACCCTTTAACCTAAATAACCCTTCCACCTACTTTTCTGACGTTATCAAGATGATGGATGTTTTTTTTCCATTTTGCAGGAGGCCACAAGCGATGACAACTTATGCCGGATGTACATTGGATGGGCTCCTTTTCTCTAACGAAAAAGGGAAGATATGTAAACAAGAGATCTTTGTAAACCATGGTAAAGAAGAAGGTTTTTTTTTTTTCAACGAACTGACTTGAGTAGGAAACGCGTTATCGGAATCCAAATATTTGTTTGCGATATTTTTAAGATAGCGGCGATACTGTAGGTTGAGTTCTAAGGGCAATGTTTTCCCCACATATCTTCATGCCTTAACGAAAAACTTAAGAAAGGTCACCGTGGATAAATGTTTTGTGACAGAATTGTTCAAATGATTATGACTTGACTTGCGTTTCTTGCTTCTTGTTAAAGAGATATTGGGTTATAAAATCACAATTCTAGAAAAATAATCTCTGCTTACCTCATTTATTTGAGTTACAACAGTGCGCTGATATTTATTTTCTAGTTGCCCACTGTTCCTTGAAAGCTTCACTCAGAGCGAGGATTAGGGCCAAGTCAGGGTTCCGCGTGGCGCGCCGACCACATTTTTTTCTTTTTTTCTTTTTTTTTTTTTGCGCACCTTTTTTTTTATTTATTTTTTTTATTTTTTCGGACTCGCGCGACAGACTTGACCGAAAAGGAGAGACTGCCTAATGTTTAAGATTTGATGCGTTTGCTTCCCTTTGCGTTTTTGATTTTTTTCCCTATCTCGATTTACTTGTTTTTTTCGAGAATGACTCGATGTTCTAAAGGAAATAGAGGAAAGCAGCTCGCGAAACGGAATAGCGGTAACTTATCTTCTCGCAGAGGGTCATGGGTTTTTTCTTCTATCGATCAATTTTTGGAGAATTTTTTTTTCTATCTTTGCGATAATTTCGCAATATCTTTGTTATAATTTCGTGATCTCTTTTCCGTCGTCGACAGCACATTTCAATTGAATACCTCATGAATTCAGCGTCATTTTAGCGTCATGTCTTTCAATCAAATTACGAACAGCTGCTCATGTATTTTTTGTCAACACACTCGCAGACACACGCTTTAACACTCTCGTCAGGTTTGTTTTTCCTTAAGACTCTTAGTCATCAGTCTACAAATTATCTAACCCGGAAAACTGTCACCATTTCTCGACAAGAATAGAAAATATTTCTAAATGTTTTATGAAAAAGTGTTTTTATCCTCTCTTCACACATGACTAATTCAATGCACTGTGCTATTTTTAATTAATTTATACTGGAAAAAAAAAAACGATAATATAAACCATTTCTTCTTTTTGTCGGTTGATCTCTCAAAAATGTATTTAGACACATTTTGCCCGCGGGAGAGAGAGATCTTGAGCGCCTTAGCGTCTGGATATGAAATTAATAATTAGATTATGGATTTTATAGACGAACTAAAGTTACGATTACTAGAGTTTTATTACAGTTCTCTTTCCTGTCGAGATAACCGGATACATCTGTGTGCTTGAATGAATTTGTTTACTACAGTAAGAGACATTTTCTTTCCTACTCTCCACACTTGAAAAAAATTCGATTACTTATCAACAATTTCCACTCCACTAGATTTAATTATGTTGCCCGTGAAACTGAGATCATTCGAGGCGTAGGGGTACTTTATATTCAAATCTATGTCCTATTGGAAACTGTCGGAAAGAACTCAGCTGTTTTCATCGTCCTCTTGTACAAAGTTGTATGATATAGATATCGATGAAATATCAGAATTTCTGTTTCGAAAACATAATATCTTTACCAAGCACGGTGAACGTTCCGCTTATCTCTTTGCACATGCAGATGGAACTGACATCATGGCAACCCGCTTTACCAAAATGGCGGTTTTACTTTTCACGAAGGGCTTTTTTTGTGTTATGAATATCAAGCCTGGTTCAACCTTAAGTTCATTGGAAAAAATTATTTCGTGATATTTTTTCATGTCAAAATTAAAGTTTCTTGTCCACGGGCTGAGTTACCGTGCAGGTGTCTTGTGCATTCGGTGCTCTTCAAGTATATTTTAAATTATATGTGATCTAAATGAGCGATCGTTATCCTTATAATAAATGGCAAAATAACTTGATTAAACTTTGCTTGATTTTAGTTTGGAGGCAGGGACAGCTGTACACTCTTCATTCATCTTATTTTTATTTTGCACTATTGAGGGCGCGGTCCGCAAGAAGGCCACTGACTTGTTCTGACAAGCTCAAAAGTATAGGTGTGTTAATTTGAGCAATAACTTTAGAGCTAGAACTATCAGATTTGTAAAGAGTTTATTTTTTTCGTAAAACGACAGGATATTTTGCTTAGATAGGATAAAGGAAACAACATATTTTTATTATTGGATGAAATTCAGACTTAACATGTGTGAACTTATGCTGCAAAAAGCAACCCTATATGACAACAGGGCTCTGTGAAGCATGAAATTGAAAATGTAAGAACGTTATCCTATTTTCTTACAATACTCCACATTTATTGCTCCTGCCTCCTATGAATGTCACTACTCAGTAACAACGCCAGCGGTCCTCCTATCTCAGCTGACTAACAATTAGATTCCGTATCTTCTCCCTCAACCTCAACCAGCAGGCGAGTGGGATCGGTTCGTAATATTCATAGTTCTATTTCTGGCGTTCGGCGGTTTCTTTTTTCGATTTTTACCATCTTAATGGCTGGTCCCCTCTTTGTACAACACAAGCGCAGCGCTTGCTGAAACTCAGGAATTCTGAATACATAGACAATCGGATTGACAAAAGAGTTAGAATAATTTAGAATGATCGCCATGTGATAAAACTTCCATGGTATTGATTTCTTAGTTATATAGATTAATATGTTCAAGATGATTATGGGAAGCCAACATAATAAAGCCAGTACGGACACCAGAAGTAGGGTCTTTGTTAAGCGTCTGTTTCGGGAAGCTCCATTTCGATGCTGTGAGTCAACACTCTTGTGTTGAAAATTTCTCCAGATGGCGATGTTACAGACACGTATGATGACTGTTATACCCAACAGAACGGGGACAGAGACATACAAAGCCAATCCAATTGAACTTGAAACATAGAACAAAGTTATTAATGTAGACAACAAGACAGCGAATGTCCAAAGAAAGAAAATGGTGATGCGGTATGTTCTGGTGGATAATAAACGGTGTTTAAAGGGCCAAAATACGGCATAAAATCTCTCACAGGAAATAGAGGCTGCAGATATGTACGAACCAAACAAAAACATGTTATCGATACTTGTGTAAAATATTTTGTAGGCCATGTGTTCAAAGTCATATTTCGCTGTCCAAAGCTGATAGTAGCTCCCGACAAAGAAAATGTAAAAGGGCAGACTGAAGGCTCCTAACATAAAATCAGCAAACGCCATATTCAAAACTAGGAATAAACTTTTCCTGCGAAGTGGTTTGGCAACTGCAAAGAGAACCAAAGTGAGCAAGTTTCCTGCAATGATTAGGACAGAAGATAAGATGAAAGCGCTGCATAGTGCGAGGCCTTCTGATTTGGAAGGAAAACTTCTTGTGGATGCAGATGCATTCTCCAGGGTTTTGTTCACTTCCCACGAGTCAATCATTATTAACTTATGACCAAATGAATTATGGTAAACAATTTTTTGTCTGAATAAAATGCTTTTTTTCAAAGAAGAGGAACTCGATCTTCTGCAACAAAACCAAACAACAGTAGCTGAAAAGTTATTTGTATCTCGCGGTAATGGTATTCAAGGTATCACGTGGTCCGGATAGACAAGACATCTCAGGTTAAACGAATATCGTCAATAAAACGGCTGTTCATCAAAGAACGTATCAGCATGTTTTTTCCTGCTATAACGACAAGAACTGCACAGTTTTACGCTTGTTTAAGTTTTAACAAATTTCTTGTCTGGCTCAAAACTACTGCACTAGTGGACTGGAAAGTTATCCTTTCTCAATGAGATAATCCTCATTAGTGATAGACGAAAGGTGTAATAATACTTCAGGATAATTAGCTCTAGACACATGCTGGTAGATGCACTGTTTAATTTTGCATAAATGAATAAAAATAAAGGAATCGACAATCGTACATTGCGTTGGCGCTAAGGCTCAAGATGGAAAAATGCGTTGAATCATGATTACAAAAGCAACATTGGGGGTCATTTTCAATTTACAAAATTCTTATTTATTGAACTTGGCCTTACCGACAGGTTTTCAGGTAGACGGCCAAAATCGGCCTGTGGCAAATCGCAAGAAACGCTATTACCAAAGCCATTGAATACGTAACTTTCGGTTTTTCTTTTTGTAAATTGGTTTTCTTCCCCTTCAATAGGAGGTTGAACGTCAATGTCCTTGAGCAAAACGGATTTATAAATGTTCTAGTCGCCATAATCTGAGGAATTTCCGACAAACTACCTTGTATTGAGAATCGTGAAGGCTTTGCCGTTTATTCATCAACCTGACCGAGTGGTGCGAAAGGCGAGTGACGTGTCAGCAGCTGATTGGTGATATCAAACACACGTGAAAAAATATCGTATTTTTTCACATGTGTTGTCGCGGCTTTTCTCAGGGCCGGAAATCTTATTATAACACCGTAGTTTATTTGATAAATATATTTATCGACAAATGGAAAATTTGCCATTGGCTGATTTTGGCCGTGTTCTTGAAAAGATTTCTTTCAACCTTAAGTTCAGAGAAAAAATATTATTTCCTGGTATTTCTTTATGTTAAAATTAAAGTGTTTTGTCCGCGGGCTGAGTTACCGTGCAGGTGTCTTGTGCATTCGGTGTTCTTTAAATATGTTTTAAATTGTACTTTATCTAAAGTCGGTAAGATGGCCATTGACGTGTCCTGACAACCTTAAAAGTATAGATGTGTGAATTTGAGCAATAACTTAAGAGCTGGAATTATCATATTTATAGAGATTTTATATTTTTATAACATGACAGGATATTTTGCTCAGATAGGATAAATTAAATAATATATTTTTATTATTAGATGAAATTAAGACTTAACTGGTGTGAACTTATGCTGCAAAATGCAACCCTACACAACAACAGGGCTCTGTGAAGCAAAGAATTTAAAATCTAAGAACGTTATCCTATTTTTTTTACAATACTCCACATTTTTGGCTCCTTCCTCCTATGGATGTCACTATTCAGTAACATCGCGGAAGGTCCTCTTATCTCAGCTGACTAAAACTTAGTTTCCATATATTCTCGTTCAACATCAACTTGCAGGCGAGTGGGATCGTTGTGGAGTATTCTTAGTTCTATCTCTGGCGTTCTAAGTGCAGCCGTTCGGTTTCTTCCTTTGAATTTTACCATCTTAATGGCTGGTGTCCTCTTCGTGCAACATAAACGTAGCGCTTGCTGAAACTCAGGAATTCTGAATACATAGACAATCGGATTGACAAAAGAGTTAGAATAATTTAAAATGTTCAGCATGTGATAAAACTTCCATGGTATTGATTTCTTAGTTATATAGATTAATACGTTCAAGATGATTATGGGAAGCCAACATAATAAAGCCAGTACGGACACCAGAAGTAGGGTCTTTGTTAAGCGTCTGTTTCGGGAAGCTCCATTTCGATGCTGTGAGTCAACACTCTTGTGTTGAAAATTTCTCCAGATGGCGATGTTACAGACACATATGATGACTGTTATACCCAACAGAACGGGGACAGAGACATACAAAGCAAATCCAATTGAACTTGAAACATAGAACAAAGTTATTAATGTAGACAACAAGACAGCGAATGTCCAAAGAAAGAAAATGGTGATGTGGTATGTTCTGGTGGACAATAAACGGTGTTTAAAGGGCCAAAATACGGCATAAAATCTCTCACAGGAAATAGAGGCTGCAGATATGTACGAACCAAACAAAAACATGTTATCGATACTTTTGTAAAATATTTTGTAGGCCATGTGTTCAAAGTCATATTTCGCTGTCCAAAGCTGATAGTAGCTCCCGACAAAGAAAATGTAAAAGGGCAGACTGAAGGCTCCTAACATAAAATCAGCAAACGCCATATTCAAAACTAGGAATAAACTTTTCCTGCGAAGTGGTTTGGCAACTGCAAAGAGAACCAAAGTGAGCAAGTTTCCTGCAATGATTAGGACAGAAGATAAGATGAAAGCGCTGCATAGTGCGAGGCCTTCTGATTTGGAAGGAAAACTTCTTGTGGATGCAGATGCATTCTCCAGGGTTTTGTTCACTTCCCACGAGTCAATCATTATTAACTTATGACCAAATGAATTATGGTAAACAATTTTTTGTCTGAATAAAATGCTTTTTTTCAAAGAAGAGGAACTCGATCTTCTGCAACAAAACCAAACAACAGTAGCTGAAAAGTTATTTGTATCTCGCGGTAATGGTATTCAAGGTATCACGTGGTCCAGATAGACAAGACATCTCAGGTTAAACGAATACCGTCAATAAAACGGCTGTTCATCAAAGAACGTATCAGCATGTATTCTCCTGCTATAACGACAAGAACTGCACAGTTTTACGCTTGTTTAAGTTTTAACAAATTTCTTGTCTGGCTCAAAACTACTGCACTAGCAGACTGGAAAGTTATCCTTTCTCAATAAGAGATAATCTTCATTAAGTGATAGACGGAAGCCGGTGTAATAATACTTCAGGATAATTAGCTCTAGACACATGCTGGTAGATGCACTGTTTAATTTTGCATAAATGAATAAAAATAAAGGAATCGACAATCGTACATTGCGTTGGCGCTAAGGCTCAAGATGGAAAAATGCGTTGAATCATGATTACAAAAGCAACAATGGGGGTCATTTTCAATTTACAAAATTCTTATTTATTGAACTTGGCCTTACCGACAGGTTTGTCAAGTAGACGGCCAAAATCGGCCTGCGGCAAATCGCAAGAAACGCTATTACCAAAGCCATTGAATACGTAACTTTCGGTTTTTCTTTTTGTAAATTGGTTTTCTTCCCCTTCAATAGGAGGTTGGACGTCAATGTCCTTGAGCAAAACGGATTTATAAATGTTCTAGTCGCCATAATCTGAGGAATTTCCGACAAACTATCTTGTATTGAGAATCGTGAAGTTTTTCCGTTCATTCATCAACCTGACCTACTTGTTCTGAAAGGCGAGTGACGTGTCAGCAGCTGATTGGTGATATCAAACACACGTGAAAAAATATCGTATTTTTTCACATGTGTTGTTGCGGCTTTTCTCAGGGCCGGAAATCTTTTTATAACACCGTAGTTTTTATGATAAATATATTTATCGACAAATGGAAAATTTGCCATTGGCCGATTTTGGCCGTGTTCTTGAAAAGATTTCTTCTCATGTAGTGAGAAAGACAGTCACCGGGAATTTTGAAAGTTACGCGCATTGTTTGTTTTAATTCAACGCATTTTGAGCCTTATTGCCAACGCACTTTATCACCTATCTTAAGGGAATGTGGATCCTACCTCAATAAATTTAAAGTTGACTTCTCTTTTCAGTAAAGGGCCATTGTGTTTATATAATAAACAATATGATAAATGGTTGCTTGCAGATATGGAATTTCTTCTCTCATGTTCAACTAGAAATCTTACAAGTTTACTGCGCTCACTCGTGTTCTATCGAGTTGAACACTCGAAAAAAATTCCATATTTATGCGCACCCTGGATTATTCTCTAGAGATATTGATGAAATGCCAGAATAATATTCATCTTGTTTCGAAAACAGAATATCCTCACAGCGCGAATTACCATAGCATTTTTCTTTTCACACACGACGACACCTTTACTCATGGCAACCGGCTCATCCAAATGGTAGTTTTTTTTTATTTATTTCAAGATGGGTTTTATTTTCATTATTATTTTGCAAACAAAGTTTTGGCTTAGATCAGCTAACAGTTCGGAGGAAAAAGTTTATCGTATTTTCGCAAAAAAACCCCATCTATATGACTTCAACTTTTCATGTCTCTCTCTAAGTAATATCAATACCGGGGGTCATCTCTTCCCCTTTCAAACTCTTCTTACAGGCGAGTGGATCGACTCCTACTATTCTTAGCGTTATCACCGGCGTTCTAAGTGCAACCGATTTTTTTTCGATTTGTTCCGTCTCAATGGCTGCTCTTCTCCTCGTACAGCAAGAACGTAGCGCTTGCTGAAACTCAGGAATACTAATTGCATTGTTAATAGTTGACCTTGTGGACATATCCCAAAGTGTTGATTTATATAATTCAGAACTACGAAGTATATTGGATTTCCACACACCACTCTCGACTCGCACAGTGACAGTTCGTCCAGCCGCACCATGGTACTCCAATCAAATCAAGATTAAAGTGGGGAAAAAAAGACAGCTGGAAAGGCTTTGGAGGAAAAGTCGATTACCGCAAGATCGACTAAGTTTCACTGGACATACAGCAACATACAAAGCAGATTCAAATGTAAAAAACACCAATAGAAAAAAAGTAATATTGTAAACAACAAGGCAGCGAATGTCCAAAGTTTGAAAAAGAATCATAATAATTATACGGCAGACAGTAAGGAGAATTGCTATTGAGATCTTGGAGGTGAAAGAGCTAAACGATCATGACTCACCTTGTGTTTACTGTGTAAAGAGTTATTGGGTTATAAAATCACAATTCTAGAAAAATAATCTTACTAAAGTACCTCATGTATTTGATTTAAATCAGTGCGCTGATATTTATTTCCTAGTTTCCCACTGTTCCTTGAAAGCTTCACTCAGAGCGAGGATTAGGGCCAAATCTTGTTCGCGAGTCCAGAGTTTTTCGAACAGACTTGACCGAAAAGGAAAGACTACTTGTGGTCTAGAAGAAAGCCGAGTGTCAAAGATTTGATAGGTTTGCTTCCGTTTGCGTATCTGATCGTCTTTCCCTTTCTCGATTTTCCTTGTTCTTTTTAGAGGATGACATGAGCTTCTTAAAGAAATAGAGGAAAGCAGCCCGCGACACGGAATAGCTATCTTCTCGCTGAGGTTTGGTCATGGGTTTTTTCCTCTATCGATCAATTTCTCTTTTCCGTCGTCGACAGCACATTTTAATCGAATACCTCATGAATTCAGCGTCCTTTTAGCGTCATGTCTTTTCATCAAATTACGAACAGCTCCTCATGTATTTTTTTTTACACATTCGGAGCCACACACTTTAACACTCTCGTCAGGTTTGTTTTTCCTCAAGTTTCTTCCTTAGTCATCAGTCTAGAAATCACCTAACCCGTAAAACCGTCACCATTTCTCGGTGAGAGGAGGAAACATTCCTCAATGTTTTATGGGAAAAAAAGCGTATTTATCCTTTCAGAGAAAACGTGCTTCAGACATGTGTAATTCGATGCACTGTGCTATTTTTAGCTATTTTTACTGAAAAAAAGATAAAACCCACATCTTCTTTGCGTGAGTGCCTCAGGGTCTGGAAACATGAAAACAATAATAAAGTTATGGGTTTTAAAGATGAACTCAAGTTACGATTACTGGACGTTTTATTAGAGTTCTCTTTCCTGTTGAGATAACCGGACATATATGTGTGCTTAAATGAGTATATTTATATAAATAAGAGATATTTTATTTCCTAGTCTCCACACATTAAAATAATTCGATAGCTTATCAACAATTTCCACTCCACTAGTTTTAATTATGTTGCCCGTGAAACTGAGATCTTTCGAGGCAAAGAGGTACTTAATCTTCAAACCTATCTCTTATTACAAACTGTCGGAAGGAACTCAGCTGTTATCATCGCCCAATTGTACAAAGTTTTATAATATAGATAGCGATAAAATATCAGAATTTCTGTTCGGAAAGTATGATATCTTTACCACGCGCAGTGAACGTTCCACTTACCTCCTCGCACGTGCAGATAACAGTGACGTCATGGTAACCTGCTTTATCAAAATGGCGGTTTTCCTTTTCACGAAGGGCATTTTTTATATTACGAACATCAAGCCTGATTCAACCTTAAGTTCAGAGAAAAAAGATTATTTCCTGGTATTTCTTTATGTTAAAATTAAAGTGTTTTGTCCACGGGCTGAGTTACCGTGCAGGTGTCTTGTGCATTCGGTGTTCTTTAAATATGTTTTAAATTGTACTTTATCTAAAGTCGGTAAGATGGCCATTGACGTGTCCTGACAACCTTAAAAGTATAGATGTGTGAATTTGAGCAATAACTTAAGAGCTGGAATTATCATATTTATAGAGATTTTATATTTTTATAACATGACAGGATATTTTGCTAAGATAGGATAAATAAAATAATATATTTTTATTATTAGATGAAATTAAGACTTAACTGGTGTGAACTTATGCTGCAAAAAGCAACCCTACACAACAACAGGGCTCTGTGAAGCAAAAAATTGAAAATATAAGAACGTTATCCTATTTTTTTTACAATACTCCACATTTATGGCTTCTTCCTCCTATGGATGTCACTATTCAGTAACAACGCGGAAGGTCCTCTTATCTCAGCTGACTAAAACTTAGTTTCCATATATTCTCGTTCAACATCAATTTGCAGGCGAGTGGGATCGTTGTGGAGTATTCTTAGTTCTATCTCTGGCGTTCTAAGTGCAGCCGTTCGGTTTCTTCCTTTGAATTTTACCATCTTAATGGCTGGTGTCCTCTTCGTGCAACATAAACGTAGCGCTTTCTGAAACTCAGGAATTCTGAATACATAGACAATCGGATTGACAAAAGAGTTAGAATAATTTAAAATGTTCACCATGTGATAAAACTTCCATGGTATTGATTTCTTAGTTATATAGATTAATACGTTAAAGATGATTAAGGGAAGCCAACATAATAAAGCGAGTATGGACACGAGAAGGAGTGTCTTTGTTAAGCGTCTGTTTCGCGATGCTCCATTTCGATACTGTGAGTCAACGCTCTCGTGTTGAAAGTTTTTCCAGATCACGATGTTACAGACACAAATGATGATTGTTAGACCCAACAGAACTAGGACAGAGACATACAATGCAGATCTAATTGAAGTAAACACCGATAGTAAAGTTAATGTTGTAGACAACAAGGCAGCGTGTGTCCAAAGTATAAAAATGGCGATGCGGTACGTTTTTTTGGACAGTAATCGGTGTTTAAACGGCCAATATACGGCGTACAATCTCTCACAAGATATAAAGACTGCAGATAGATATGAGCCGAACATAAAAATGGCATCGATGCATCTGAAGACCACAAGATAAAAGCCGTATTTTGCTGTCCAAAGCTGATGGGCATGTCCAACAATGTAAATGTAAAAGGGTACAGAGAAGGTTCCCAACATCAAATCAGCAAACGCCATGTTCATAACTAGGAATAAACTTTTCTTACGAAGTCGTTTGGTAACCGTAAAGAGAACCAGAGTGAGCAAGTTTCCTGCAATGATAAGGACCAAAGATAAAATAAGAGCGCTGTATAGTGCGATCCCTTCTGCCTTGGAAGGAAAACTTCTTGTAAATGTAGATGCATTCTCCATGGTTTTGTTCACTGCCGACGAGTCAATTACTATAAACTTATCACTAAATGGATCACGGTAAGCAGTTTTTTTTTTTCGGAAAAAAAAGCGTTTTTTCAAAGGAGAGGAACTCAACCTTTTGCAACAACACCAAGCAACAAAGGCTGACAAGTTATTTGTATTTCGTGGTAATTATATTCAAGGAGTCACGTGATCGAGGAAGACAAGACATTTTGGGTTCAACTAATACCGTCAATAAAAATGGAATTTACGGCGTTTGAGTGGGTACGAATGAACCGGAAATGAAATATTTCTGCGGCACGGGAGCAGTGGGGACTGTTGCAGTTGAAGTGCAGCATGGGTAGAATGGAGTGCTTTAAAAGGGATGTTTATCACGTGGGAAAGCATTCAAGGCCCGACACCTCGTCTCGCTCACATTATTTTTTAGTATATACTTGATTTACTAGTGACAGTTCGAGTTTCGCAAGGGTTTCTTAGCTTGTTTGCGTTTCCTAAAATTATTTATAGCTTTCCGTGCTTTGTTGGAATACATGTTTAGTAAATAAGGGCAAAGACCTTCCAGCCGTGTAGCCTTCGTAGGATGGGCTTTTCAGAGCATGAGCCTGGGTCTTACCCAGATTTCCTGCTGTGTTTTTTTCCCTATTGGGGTTTTTTCCGGCAGGTTATTTCTGGCCTCTGTTCTGACAGTATTCTGTGTAAACTGTCGCTCAGCTCTGTTCTAGTTTTTCCACCACGTGTTTGAACGTGATAGAGGTTGTTGTACAACGTGTTGTTATATGCGCGGAGCTCGGCCGAAACAGCCATAATAAACCTAATGGTTTTTCTAATCCATGTTGTACTGCGTAGTGGAGCCGAAATTGGCTGTTTATCAAAAAAAGTAACAGTTGTTCATGTGTTTTCCTGTTTAAACGGTTAGAACTTCACAGTTTTACGCTTGTTAAGGTTTTGAAAAATTTCTTGTGTGGCTAAAAATCTCCACACAAGCAGACTAGCAAGTTATCCTTTCTCGATGAGAGATTATCAATTTTTGAGCAACGTACAGTCAAAGAACCTAGCCCTTAAACACTACTCCGCTTAGCCAAACTAGTGCTAATAATAGCTTCCAGTTGAAGTTGTCAAATATTTTTCCAATTCTCTTAACCCTTTACCTCCCATAAGTGACTAAGAGAGAATCTCTCCTTACAATATCAATACAATATCAAGCATAGAAGTGATGAGAATAAAGTAAAATATCAATTGAGGATTATTAGTTGATCCAATACCAAATTCTCCAAATTGACATCATAAGAATTGTATGGCAGAAAGTATGGAGAATTACTAATGAGATCTTGGGAGTTAAAGAGTTAGGTAGCCGGTGGGATTACTCAGTACATACTCAAAATATCAATAGTAAAAGAAGCTGGGCTTTAAAAAGCGACTTGCTGATGTCGAGTTTTCTAATTCTTGCTGGGCGTGTATGATACTGTTGAAATCGATATTTTTAACTGCCGCGCTATTGATCTGTCTCTATTACTCTCGACAAAGTATAGCTCCATAAGAGCTCTATGTGGCAGGCATTGTGAGGAACAGGAAGTGATGAATGAAAAGAAAATAAACCCGCGGCTCTATTATAATTTACTCGTTTGCCAGTTAATTTAAAATTCTTTATTAAGAATCAAAGTTAACATGAACTGCGACTCTCAAACGATAACAAAAAACACAAAAGCCCTTTAGTGACAAGAAAAGCCGCCTTCATTAATGAATGAAAAGAATCGACAATAGCTCACTGCCTTGGCGCTAAGGCTCAAGATGGAAAAATGCGTTGAATCATGATTTCAAACACAACAATGGGCGTAATTTTCAATTAATAAAATTCTCATTTATTGACTTTTTCCTCACCGAAAGAAGAAGTCTTTCAGGAAAACGGCCAAAGTCGGCCTGCGGCAAATCTTCCAGTTGTCGATTTTCGTTCCCAGCCGCGAGAAAGGCCATTACCAAAGCCACTGGATATGTAACTTTTGATTTTTCTTTTCGTATTTTGGTTTTCTTTCCCCTTTAGGAAAGTTTGAACGTCACGCAAGACAGATTTTTCAATGTTCTAGCCGCCATAATCTGAGGAAGTTCCGACAACCTATCTTGTATTGAGAATCGTGAAGGCTTTGTCGTTCATTCATCAACCCGACCGAGTGACGCAAAAGGCGAGTCAGATCGTAACAGATACTTCTAAAAATAATGTTTAACAGTTTGTTTCGAAGCCTTTTAAGTCACCCTTATCATTACGCAAATGACAGTGTTTCGATGAAGCCTCTCTCTTTAATTTGCATTACCTCTGATCTATTATAAGGTTACTTCCCACCTTTAGAGGCCGAAAAATCGATTTTTCTTTTATTTAACAAATCTGAATTCAAACATTTAAACTTACCATTTACTCACTCAGAAATTGTTAAGTTTATGGAAGATCTTGCCGTAATTTCGAAAAGAATTTCGTTAAGTTTATGGGAAAAATAAAAATGTTATTCACCAGCCTAGGTCGGTCCGTATTTGGAAAAACCTCTTTCTTCAGTACCGCCTGAGGCCTACTCTTGACCTCGGGCACAGTTTTTCCCAATACGGACCTCCCGCCTGGCAAATAACATACTATTATCTTGTTTCGAGAACAAGATATCTTCACCGTGCGAATAACCATAGCATTTTTCTTTTCACACATGAAGACAACTGTCGTCATGGCAACCGGCTCATCAAAATGGTTGGTTTTTTTTTTTCCAAGAAGGATTTTATTTTCATAATTTTTTTTTTTTTTTTTGCAAGCACTGTTTTGGCTTAGAGCAGTTACCTCTGAACATTCCTCTTAAATCGATTTTATTTCTTTGAAAAAGGATCTTTAGGAGTTTTGAAGGCGCCCTTTCCACTTGCAGGCGATTAGGAAGGTCCAAAGGGATGTTATTTGAGTAATTACATTGGGGCTAAAATTAGAATACTTGTATTATAAGACTGTTATTCGTTGGTAGCATGGTAAATATTATACTCAGAAAGGATAAATGAAACAGCATATTTTAATCCCTGAGTGAAATTCAAACTAAATGTTAACAAACAGGTAAGAAATTTACGTATTTTCGGACAAAACACCATCGATATGACTTCTACTTCTAATGTATCTTACTGATTAGTTTCGATGCCGAGGGTTCTCCAGCGTCAGCTGATTGAAAATCTTTCCCTTTCAAACTCTTATCTTAGGCGAGTTGGATCGACTCGTAATATTCTTAGTGTTATCAATGGCGTTCTAAGCGCAACCGTTCGATTTCTTCTTGCGATTTGTTCCGTGTCAATGGCTGCTCTCCTCTTTTACAGCAAGAACATAACGCTCGCTGAAACTTAGGAATTCTAATTGCATACACAACTGGATTGACAAAAGAGTTAGAATAATTTAGAATGTTTACCATGTCATAAAACGTCCATGCTATCAATGTCTCTGCTAAATAGATGAGAACGTTCAAGGTGATTAAGGAAAGCCAACATATAGTAAAAGCCAGTATAGAAACAAAAAGTAGGGTCTTTGTTGGAGGTCTGCTTCGCGAAGCTTTGTTTTGATGCTGTAAAAAAACAATTTTGCGTTGAAGTTTTATCCAGATCCCGATGCTACAGGCACATATGATGATTGTTAGACCTAACAGAACAGCTACAGCGACATACAAAGTAGATTCAGATGAAGTAAACACCAATAGCAAAGTTAATATTGTAGACAACAAGGCAGAGTATGTCCAAAGTATAAAAATGGCGATGCAGAATGTTTTGGTGGACTGTAATCGTTGTTTAAACGGCCAACATACAGCATTAAATCTCTCACAAGATATAATGGCTGCAGATAGATATGAGCCGAACACAAAAATGGCAATCATACATCTGAAGACCATAATATAAAAGCTGTATTTTGCTGTCCAAAGCTGATAGACATGTTCAACCTAGTAAGTGTAAAAGGGTACTGAGGCGGGTCCCAACAACAAATCAAAAAACGCCATGTTCATAAGTTGCTTGTTAAGTTTTTCAAAAATTTCTTGCCTGCCTCAAATTTCGTCACAATCCAACTCGGGCGTTACCTTCTCACAATGAGACATAATAGTTGTTAAATGATCCGGATAATTTTCTCCAGACACATGTCCCTCAATGCAATGTTCAATGTTTAATTTTGTAGTCAACAGTCATCCTTCACCGTTCAATTTAAAGAGGCTACAGCAAAGAGAGAGAGAAATTTACAATCCTTGTGTGAAGAATGTGCAATTTCATGATTGGTGTATTAGATAGACGGCTTCACTTAGTAAATACTCGTACAAAAGATAGAGTCATGTGTTATTCAAGGTAGTCAATTTATGGAGCCGAGAACCACCCCTTCTATCAATAGGAGCCTATTCCATTTAGCTTCGGAGACGCCAAACTCGCCATATTTATTTGTTTCCCTAAACAAGGAAATAATTCCACCCAACTACTTCCGGCATATAACCCGTGAAAGTTAACCTACAACTATTAAGAGCGCTTTAAGCTTGATTTTGCAAAAGCAAAAGCAAATGCAAAGTAATTTTAGCGGCCGAGCAAGAGAAAGAAGAATGTCAGACGGAGCCGATTGGTTGGTTGTCTATTTTCAGGGTTTTAAGATTATGAAAGATGTGGAAAGGTGGATCAAAGGCTTTGAAGGAACCAGTAAGATTATGATTCCTCTCTCGATAGAAGGACAGGTACATTACCTGATTGAGGTGAGGTCGCTTGATTGTGTGTGTTTGTGTGTTGGTTTTGGGTTGTTTTTCCACGAATAAGAGCTGCTTTTCCCTCTGGTAAATGAGCAAAGTGTGGGAGGAAGATTGCGTGTAAAGTATATAAGCGAAAGTTCTAAAATTATTCGTGTTAAATGGAAAAAGGAAAATGGACCCTTCTAGAGAGGTCTGGTTTCACGTCCTTTGGGTGGACTCGTTAGCCTAAATAACCCTTTCGCCAACTCCTGGCGAAAGGGTTATCAAGATGATAGACGTTTTTTCATTTTGCAGGAGGCCATGAGCGATGATAACTTATGCCGGATGTACATTGGATGGGCTCCTTTTCTCTGACGAAAAAGAGAAAATATGTAAACAAGAGATCTTTGTAAACCATGGTAAAGAAGAAGGTTTTCTTTCCAGCGAACTGACTTGAGTAAGAAAACGCGTTATCAGAATTTAAATATTTGTTTGCGTTATTGTTAAGATGGCGGCGATACTGTAGGTTGAGTTCTAAGGGCAATGTTTTCCCCACGTATCTTTATGCGTTAACGAAAAACGTAAGAAATGTCACCGTGAATAAATTTTTTGCGACAGAATTTTTCAAATGATTAGACTCGACTTGTGTTTCTTGCTTCTTGATAAAGAGATATTGGGTTATAAAATCACAATTCTAAAAAAATAATCTCTGCTTACTTCATTTACTTTTATTTCGAACAAAAACAGCAATACCAGTCCGGTCAGTACAAAATGCAGACCGGGTACAAAATGCAGATTGGGCACAAAATGCAAACTGCAGACTGCAGACTAGGTAAGAAAATGCAGACTGAGAATTTATACTGTTTTTTCGGTTGATACTTGATAACATGTCATTTTACAACTTACCGAGCAACACGCAATCGCGCTTTCCCGCGATCATCTTTCACGATTATTTGCACTATTGTCAGGCTGCCTGCACTATTGTGGAATAATTACTGACCCTCATAAAATCCTATTGTTCTCTCTCAGCATTATATCGGCGATTTCAGCCTGAGAAAGTATTCATATTCCATATCAAACTCTTTCCACAGCGCGAAGAACATTTGTTTTTCTCGGTTCCAAGTGTACGCGACCACTAAGCCTTAATGCATAAACATGTTCTCTGTTGCGAATTTTCAAAATGGCGGACAGGCTAAAGAGGGAAGTAAAAAAGGCAAAGCGATTTTTCAACAAATACTTGACATAAACCCCCGTTAGAAAGGCGAATCCACAATAGAAAGATACAAAACTGTATGATATTGAGATTAGGGAGGTTGACAAAATCAACAAGAGAGGTTGAAAATTCATGACGTTGGCTCACATGCTTCGATGAATGGACACCCTTGAGGGCCGATAGAGGATCTGGATATTTTCCGTTTGTTCGCAGCGAAAAGCTGTTCGTTCCCTCGGAAAACTCTCTAGAGGATAGAAAAGAATCGTTCCATGGCCAACTTGCTCGTGAAATAAAGAAAAAGCTTTGGTCTGGACGGCGAGAGGACCCTGATATAAACATAGACCTTAATGTTGACCAAGATGTTTTCATGGAAGGTGTTGGGAGTGTTTTGCCCGGCGTTCTTCAACGAGGGAAGATAGTTTACCAATCGGAGTCAAATAGGGTGCTTGATTCATATCTGGGGCTGAAGTGGGATGAAAGAATTTTAAATGTAGCTGAAGATTTTGCCTATGTAATTCCAGGAACTATTTAGTATCGGCTGGGACAAAGAGGTCCAATCATTGAATACGAGCTCATCGTTGTAGGTGTTCTTAAACCCTTTCATAACCTGTTGCCTCCAGGAACTGAATCCTGTTTTTCTTCAGAAACAGTTGTTTGAGGGCATCAACCCCTTTGTGAATTGTGGATCTGAAGAAATCTTTAGAAGCTCTATTATTGTATTTTTCCAAGCCTTGCTGTGTGTAATATGCTATGTTCTGATAAAGTGACAGGAACTCAGGAACATGATAACATAGTGCATGTATGTAGGGAGTGACATCTTTTGCTTGGTAAACTTTGAGAAAGTGCTCAAACCATGATTTGCTATTTCTTTGCAGTTCAAGAATACCCTCTTCAGATGTAAAATCTAGCCTCAAATCACCAATTATGTCCATAAATTTAGCCCAGATCACTTGTATGTCTTTGTTTTGACAAGCATAGGTCAGAATTTTTATATTCTGAAAGAGTTTCAACTTTTCTGGTTCAGTAAGATCTCTATATTCCAGCTTTTTGCTCTCTTTGTTGATTCTAAAATTAAAAGTGATTCCCATACTTTTGATAAATTCTTCATAACATGCCATGTGTTTATATTTATCTCTTGGGAATCTATCAGAGGTTTTTTTTCTTGTAAACAAGTTAATCAAAACATCTGAAATCCTCAGAAAAAATGTAATATATCTATGATGACAAGGTCCATAGGTATAAAATCAAATAATGGTTGTGCCTTACAGTTTAATTTCCTTCCAGTGGAAAACCTTGCTATTTCGGTGACAGTTCTAGCACCAAATTTGGGGTCATTAATTGACCATGTTTTGCTTGTGTCCCACCATTGCTCCCTGGGACACTTGCACCACACACAAGCATAATCCTCATTTGCCCTGCCTAAACCACATACCAGTGCTAAAAATTTCAAATCTCCACCTAAAAAGTATTCAATTTTATAGGTGCAATTATTTGCACTTATCTCCTTTAAGTTTGACATTTCCATTTGAAGGTCTGCTAGGCTGTCTCTCAGATTATGATATGTCTCTGTAGTTTTTATAACAGCAAGTACATAATTTCCCTTCTCAGCCATTGCCACATCCTTTTCATTGAGAATAGTAAATGTGAAGTTGACAACTGTAAGCCGCTTTCCAATATTTGTACCATCACCGCTAAGCTTGATCTTAATAGTTTCTCCATCATTGATTTCTCCATTCTCCTGAAGCCTAACAATGTGCTCTTGCAAACTTTCTGCAAATCCTAACTGAACACCTTCAGCATCTCCTGGTGTTGGTTTCAAGTTCCATTTACTGTTTAGCTCATTAATTCGCTTCTTGATGGAATATGTATTGGGGAGACCATTAGCCTTAGTGGCAATTTCGTGCCAGGCCTCATTTGAAATATTGAATTTATCTTTGAGGTAGAGCCACATATTTATGTTATCAATGTCATAATTATCAAGGGCCTTTGGGTCAGACTCTGTAAATGGTAGCTCTCCCTCTCCAACAAGATTGAAAGTTTCATATTGATTAGTCTCAGTGTTGAGGACTTCAATTTTGGTTGCAACAAAACTGTACAGCCCAAGAAAAGAGAGTGTAGTTTGGCACTCGTCCTTCAGTTGGTTTTTAATTCTCTTTTGATGGTGCTTAGAATAGTCATAAAACTTCTTCTTAGCAGGGCCTCTACCTTTTTTCCCATTTTTAATCACTTTTTTGGCCAATTGAATAAATTTTTTCTTGTAGAAGGCCCCTTTCTTCTCAGCTTTCTCGAGAGCTTCTCGGGCTTTTTCATCCACTCGCAATCGCTTTGCCTTCTCCTGTACCAAACATTCTTCTAATTTTCTTTTTTCTCCCCTTAACTGGCTGTTCTCATCTTTAAGCTGATGCACATCAACCTCGTTGTAATACACCTTAAATCGATACCGAGGGCCCGCTTCCAAATTGCTAAGAAGTGCATTTAATTGCCTTCCGCCACGATTACTAGCTTTCTTGACAGCTTTCTGAAGGCTGAATATTTTCTTTCTGAAGACTTCTGAAATGCGGCTATTGATTATTACACCTCGTATACCTGATTGCTCAAACACTTTGTTTACGATTGTTGAAAGGACCGACTCATGGTTTTCTCCGTCTTCGTCTTTACATTGCTTTGAAATAGTATAGATTAGTAAGCTGAAACGAAGAATTAATCGGGGAAGTTTACGAAAAATACAGCCAACAAGCTTAGAAGAGGCATTTATTTAGACTTCATACTGCGACAAACTTCACAAATCTTACTTGTTTATCTCGTAAGTAAACGATGGCAGATTAATTCCCGAAGCGCTCTCTGATTTTCCAGAGCCCTCTCCTACTGCTTTCACGCTTACAAAACAGGAAAAAATCAAAAGGAGGAAGATACAGCTGTTTTGAAACGCCATTTGACGAGGGTAAATCTGCTTTTTGTTCGGCACTATACATATCAAAACAAAGGAAATTTGTTACTCTTTTTGATTCTGGCGGTACATTTTTAATTTGCGCCTGCGTAAAAGAGGTATCGTTTGAAACCTTTCGCTTGGTTGTGTTTTGATCAAAAACGCCTTGTTAATTTCACGCAACAGCTCGGAGAAAAGGTAAAAATGACGGGGGTAAATCTGCTTTTTGTTCGACACTTTACATATCAAAACAAAGGAAATTTGTTACTTTTTTTTATTCTGGCGGTACATTTTTAATTTGCGCCTGCGTAAAAGAGACATCGTTTGAGACCCTTCGCTTGGTTGTGTTTTGATCAAAAACGCCTTGTTAATTTCACGCAACCGCTCGGAGAAAAGGTAAAAATGACGGGGGAAAAACTTTACCTTCAAGTTAGAAAATTAGCGAAATAGAAAGCCAAAATATTATAGTTTAAAATTTCAGAGGTACATTGAGTGCTTTTTCCGTAGAGAATTCGCACGATGGTAAAATATTCGAAAATTACACTCGATTTGAGTGGGGCGTTAAACTGGGCGTGGTCGCTATATTCATGTTAAGACTATTTGTACCCCATGAGTTTGATATGGTCAAGTCTAACTGTCTGAGGAAAACGGTGGCGGTCCTTTTTGGTAGCAGGGAAATTATCAGGGGTAATCCTAAACGCACTAAAACGTTCAATATTGCAGTGGGCTGGCTGCACTGCAATATTTTTAATAATGCAGCCTGCTTCCAGCAATATTTTTAATATTGCTGCATGACTGTGGTATTTACTTCGTTACTTTTCCACTCAGTAATTTTTGAAAATTCGCGAATGTCCGTGCATAATTTATGATGAAGATCTGAAGTTAAAAAGTAAATGAATACACCATGAGAAGTACCATTCCAAGAGACGTACAGACGAAAACATTTTACAGTTTATTTAGGGCACATCTGACAATGACAGTCTTTCTCACTTGTAAGAAATAGCAATTTTCGTACTGTGAGTACTAATTACAACTGACTGATTATAATCTTCGCTCTGGTTTTCGTCTAAAACCTTTTCGCTTAACCCCTGTAACCCTGTTTCTTCCCTTTGTCCATCATATTTTTGCTCAACATCATTGTTAAACAGTTTTTCATTTTTTTCCTTGACATTTTCCGACCTCTGGCTCTGCGTTATGAAAATGGCAGATTCGTCTTCCGAAGAATCCTCCATCAAGCTTCAAAACAGTAGCAACTCTTTGCCTTCCAACAAACAACTCAAATAACCAAGTGCATTGCGTTAATATACAATGCAAATTACGTTTGCATGAAATTCAATCACACACCTGAAAGATGTGGAAAGTTACATAATATTTACAAGGATTTAGCAATGACTAAATTCCGGGAAATGAAAAGGGTTATGTAATTTGTATAACTACTAGACAATACGTGCTAATTGCATTGTTGGAGAGAGAAAATAGTAGGATTTCATGAGAGTCAATGATTATATCATCTTTGCAAGTAGTTAACAATGGCTGAATTGGGGAATGAAAAAGGATTATGCAATTTGTATTATTACTGGACAATGCTTGCCAGTTGCATTGTTGGTGTACCAAAACATCAATATGAAGGGGCGACTGAAATCGTCGATGTAATGCAGAGAGAGAACAATAGGATTTTATGAGGGTCAATAATTATAATAGTTAATTACTGAGGTTCGCAGCATTATTGGGTATATATTCCTTCGACTTAAAATACAACATTTAGGGGTGTACACATACTGATTTTCACATATGTGCTATATATTGTTATTGGCTTACAAGAGGAACCAGCGAATTGTTATAGGGAAAAGCGAAGCGTTGCTTTGGTGACTGGCCATTTGATTACTTTTCTTGTGGTTTTATCTCCCATCTGTTTGATGACTGGTGATTGGCTTACATGAAGAACCGGCGAATTTTTGTAGGGAAAAGCGAAGCGTTGCTTTCGTGACTAGCCACTTCTTTACTTTTCTGGCGGCTTTATCTCCCATCTGTTTGGTGACTACGCAACAATTAATATGTGAAAATCAGACGATGTGAAGGCTTAAAATTCTATTAAGAATGATTGTAGCCGCTTTGTTAATGACCAAATGCAATGGCCGCTTTGTTCAAAACAAAAGATGTCAAGAAACGGGCAAGGAATATTTCACAATAGTTGAAATGAACGTAAAAGAGCAATATTTGATGCTTGATTATGCCAAACCCAGCCCACCCTACGCCCCACAAACACACACATACCAACAAAAAGGACACTGTCTGCCTAATGATCTCTGCCCATCCCACACCGCATTTTTTCGGTTCCCATCACAAATAAAAGAAAACATTTATTTTATTCCATAAGTAATTCAACTGTATCTATGTTCAAAAAGTCCAATAAAGCAATACAAACTTAAGCCGTGACATGAATGAGCAGGATCAAAGAGCCCTTTGATTTCTATTCCATTGCCGACGTTGTCGAAAAAATTACGAATTTTGTCATTCCGCGACAAGCGTTTTTGTTTCTTTATTTTCTTTCTTTCTTTCTTTTTTTTTTTTTTTTTTTTTCACTTTTTTGGACTCGCGCGACAGACTGGACCGAAAAGGAGAGACAGCTCGTACTCTGGAGGAATGCTTATGTCGAAGATTTGATGGGTCTTCTTCCGTTTGCGTATCTGATAATTTTTTCCCTTTCTCGATTTTCCTTATTCTTTTCCGAGGATGACACGATATTCTAAAAGAAATAGAGGAAAGCAGCTCACGACACGGAATTACAGTAACATCTTCTCGCAGAGGGTCAGTCACAGGTTTTTTCCTCAATCGATCAATTTTTGGAGATTTTTTTTCCATATGTGGTGGTCGTGATAATTTCGTGATCTCTTTACCGTCATCGACAGCACATTTTATTTGAATACCTCATGAATTCAGTGTCCTTTTAGCGTCATGTCATTTCATCAAATTGTAACAGCTGCTCACGTATTTTTTATTAACACACTCGGAGCCACACACTTTAACACTCTCGTCAGGTTCGTTTTTCCTTAAGACTCTTCGTTAGTCATCAGTCTCCAAATTACCTAACCCGTAAAACCGTCACCATTTCCTGGCAAGTAGAGAAAATATTCCTCAATGTTTTTTGAAAAAAACGGCGTTTTTATCCTTTCAGAGAAAATGTGGTTCCCGCATCTGTAATTCTATGCAGTATACTATTTTCAGTTATTATTTTATGATATAAACCATTTCCTCTTTCGTCGGTTGATCTGTCAAAAATGTATTTAGTCACATTTTAGCCGAGGGAGAGATCTCGAGTGCCTCAGGGTCTGGAAATATGAAATTAATTATTAGATTATGGGTTCATGATAGACGAACTAAAGTTACGATTACTGGACGTTTTATTAGAGTTCTCATTCCTGTCGAGATAACCGGATACATCTGTGTGCTTGAATGAATTTATATATTAAAATAAGTGACATTTTATTTCCTAGTCATCACACATGAAAAAAACGATTGCTTATCAACAATTTCCACTCCACTAGTTTTCGTTATCATGCCCATGAAACTGACATCATTTAAGGCGTAGAGGTACTTAATTTTCAAACCTTTGTCTGATTGGAAACTGTCGGAAAGAACTTAGCTGTTTTCATCGCCCATTTACACAAAGTTTTGTGATATGGATATCGATGAAATACCAGAATTTCTCTTCGCACGTGCAGATAAAAATGATCTCTTAGTAACTTTTCACGAAGGGCTGTTTTTATATTACGAACATCAATTCTGACTCGGCCTTAAGTTCAGAGGAAAAAATTATTTCGTGATACTTTTTTTATGTCAAAATTAAAGCGTCTTGTCCACGGGCTGAGTTACCGCCAGTGCAGGTGTCTTGTGCATTCGGTGTTCTTGAAATATGTTTTAAATTGCATTTGGCTAAACAGGCGATCGTTCTCCTTATAACAAATGGTAAAATAATATTTTTAAACTTTAGTTACAGCAGTTACAGCTGTGCGGTCCTTATTCTATCTTATTTGTTATTTCACACTCTTGAGGGCACGGTCCGTAAGATGGCCATTGACTAGTGACTGGGATCGTTTCGTAATATTCTTAGTTCTATGTCTGACGTTCTGGGTGCAATGTTTTGGTCTCGTCTTTCGATTTTTACCATCTTAACGGCTGGTTTCCTCTTCGTACAGCAAGAACGCAGCGCTTGCTGAAACTCAGCAATTCTGAATACATACACAATCGGGTTGACAAAAGAGTTAGAATAATTTAGAATGTTCACCATTAAATAAAACTTACGTGGTATTGATGTCTTAGTCATATATATCGATTAATATGTTCAAGATGATTAAGGGAAGCCAACATACTAAAGCCGGTGTGGACATTAGAAGGAGGGTCTTTGTTAAGCGTCTGTTTCGCGAAGCTCCATTTCGATGCTGTGTGGCAACTCTCTCGCGTTGAAAATTTCTCCAGATGGCGATGTTACAGACACATATGATGACCGTTAGACCCAACACGACGGGGATGAAAACATACAAACTAGATTCAAATGAACTCGAGACATATTTCTGAGAAAATATGCTTCACACATGTGTAATTCGATGCAGTGTGCCACTTTTAGTTATTTTTACTAAAAAGAAAATGATATAAACAATTTCTTCTATTTTGTCAAAAATGTATTTAGTCACATTTTGGCCGAGGGAGAGAGAGATCTCGAGTGTCTCAGCGTCTGGAAATATGAAATTAATAATCAGATTATGGGTATTAAAGATGAACTAAAGTTACGATTACTGGACGTTTTATTAAAGTTCTCTTTCCTGTCGAGGTAACCGGATACGTCTGTATGCTTGAATGAATTTATTTCTTGGAAAAAGGGAGGCATTTTATTTCCTAGTCTCCACACATGAAAATAATTCGATTGCTTATCAACAATCTCCACTCCACTAATTTTAATTATGATGCCCGTGAAACTGAGATCATTCGAGGCGTAGAGGTACTTCATCTTCAAACTTATGTCTCATTGGAAACTGTCGGAAAGAACTCAGCTGTTTTCGTCGCCCACTTGTCTAAGGTTTTATGATATATACATATATATATATATATATATATATATATATATATATCTATGAAATACCAGAATTTCTGTCTCGAAAACGTATCTTTACCACGCGCGGTGAACGTTTCACTTATCTCTTCGCACGTGCGGATAAAAATGACGTCATGGTAACCCGCTTTAACAAATTGGCGGTTTTACCTTTCACGAAGGGCTCTTTTTTATATTACGAACATCAAATTTGATTCAACCTTAAGTTCAGAGGCAAAATTAATTTCGTGATAATTTTTTTTATGTCAAAGTTAAAGGGTCTTGCCCACGGGCTGAGTTACCTACAGGTGTCATGTGCATTCGGTGTTCTTTGTATATATTTTAAATTGTATTTGATCTAAACGAGTGATAATAAATGGCAAAACAACATGATTAAACTTTACTTGATTTTAGTTTGGAGGCAGGGAAAGCTGTACGCTCTTTATTTTATCTTATTTTTCCTTTCACACTCATGAGGGCGCCGTCCGTAAGATGGCCATTAACATATTCTGACAACCTTAAAAGTGTAAGTGTGTGAATTTGAGCTATTACGTAAGAGCTAGAATTATGATATTTATGAGGAGTTTATTTTTTTCCTAAAATGAGACGATATTTTGCTTAGATAGGATAAATAAAACAGTATATTTTTATCATTGGATGAAATTCAGACTTAGCTGGTGTGAACTTCTGCTGCGAAAAGCCACCCTATAGAACAGCAGGGCTCTGTCAAGTAAAAGATTGTAAATCTAAGAACGTTATCCTATTTTTTTACAATACTCCACATTTATGGCTCCTTCCTCCTATGGATGTCACTACTCAGTAACAACGCGGAAGGTCCTCTTATCTCAGCTGACTAAAGCTTAGTTTCCGTATATTGTCGTTCAACATCAATTTGCAGGCGAGTGGGATCGTTGCGGAATATTCTTAGTTCTATCTCTGGCGTTCTAATGGCAGCCGTTAGGTTTCTACCTTTGATTTTTACCGTCTTAATGGCTGGTCTGCTCTTCGTGCAACACAAACGTAGCGCTTGCTGAATCTCACGAATTCTGAAGACATACACAATCGGATTGACAAAAGAGTTAGAATAATTTAAAATGTTCACCATGTGATAAAACTTCCATGGTATTGGTTTCTTAGTTATATAGATTAATACGTTCAAGATGATTAAGGGAAGCCAACATAATAAAGCGGGTATGGACACGAGAAGGAGAGTCTTTGTTAAGCGTCTGTTTCGCGATGCTCCATTTCGATACTGTGAGTCAACGCTCTTGTGTTGAAAGTTTTTCCAGATCGCGATGTTACAGACACAAATGATGATTGTTAGACCCAGCAGAACTAGGACAGAGACATACAATGTAGATCTAATTGAAGTAAACACCGATAGCAAAGTTAATGTTGTAGACAACAAGGCAGCGTGTGTCCAAAGTATGAAAATGGCGATGCGGTACGTTTTTGTGGACAGTAATCGGTGTTTAAACGGCCAATATACGGCGTACAATCTCTCACAAGATATAAAGACTGCAGATAGATATGAGCCGAATATAAAAATGGCATCGATGCATCTAAAGACCATAAGATAAAAGTCGTATTTTGCTGTCCAATGCTGATGGGCATGTCCAACAATGTAAATGTAAAAGGGTACAGAGAAGGTTCCCAACATCAAATCAGCAAACGCCATGTTCATAACTAGGAATAAACTTTTCTTACGAAGTCGTTTGGTAACCTTAAAGAGAACCAGAGTGAGCAAGTTTCCTGCAATGATAAGGACCAAAGATAAAATAAGAGCGCTGTATAGTGCGATCCCTTGTGCCTTGGAAGGTAAACTTCTTGTAAATGCAGATGCATTCTCCATGGTTTTGTTCACTGCCGACGAGTCAATTACTATAAACTTATCACTAAATGGATCACGGTAAACAGTTTTTTTTTCGGAAAAAAAGGCGTTTTTTCAAAGGAGAGGAACTCAACCTTTTGCAACAACACCAAGCATCAACGGCTGACAAGTTATTTGTCTTTTGTGGTAATTATATTCAAGGAGTCACATGTTCCAGGTAAACAAGACATTTCAGGTTCAACTAATACCGTCAATTAAAACGGCTGTTAATCAAAGAACGAATCAGCTGTTCATATATTTTCCTGTTGAAAAGGCAAGACTTGCACAGTTTTACGCTAGTTAAGGTTTTAAAAAATTTCTTGTGTGGCTCAAAATCTCCACATCAGTATAGGAAGTTATCCTTTCTCAATAAGAGATAATCTTCAATTAGTGATAGACGGAATCCGGTCTAATAACACTTCAGGACATTTAGCTCTAGACACATGCTACCAGATGCACTGTTAAATTTTGCATTAAAACGGTCCTTGTACACCGTTGAAATTAAACGAGTCATAACAATTAGAGAGAGAAATACTAAGAAATTATAATCTTGAGTTAAGTACATATATGGCTCCTATCGTCAAAACTTTACCATCATATATTAAAGACAGCCAACACGCACTTGAAATTGTTCTTGAATTTCATTTCCTTGGCCAAGACAAACTTCTTTTCACTATGGATATCAAACATTTTTTTGATTAACGTACTGTCAAAGAACCTAGCTCTTAAACACTACTCCGCTCAGCCAACCTGGTGCTAATAGCTTTCAATTGAAGTTGTCAAATATTGTTCCAATTCCTTTACCCCTTTACCTCCCATGAGTGACTAAGAGAGAATCTCTCCTTACAATATCAATACAATATCAAGCATAGAAGTGATGAGAATAAAGTAAAATATTAATTGAGAGGATTATTAGTTGATCCAATACCAAACTCTCTAAATTTACATCATAGGAATTGTATGACAGACAGTGAGGAGAATTACTAATGTGATCTTGGGAGTTAAAGAGTTAGGTAACCGGTGCGACTACTCAGTGCGTACTCAAATATTAAAAAGAAAGCACTATTCGTAATTTGCGTGTTACATCGGAATGCACTCGTTTTCAGCCGATCAGAAGTGCGTAATTTTCTTATAGACGTTATTTTAAAAGTAAGCAAGTTTACTGTTATAATTAGGACAGATGCCTTCTGCTTTGGAAACTTCTTGCAAATTTGGACTTATTTGTAGGATTTCGTTCATATGCCTCGAACAACGTTAACTTCTAACTAAATGGTTTACGGGATGAAACGTTTGATCGGGAAAGAATGTGCTGTTTCAAAGGAGAGGAACTCGATCTTCTGCAACGACACAAAATAACGACAGCTGAAAAGTCATTTACGCGTCATATTAATTTTACTCAAGGCAGTCATGTTGTCGAGGTAGACGATGCATTTCGAAATAATACCGTGCACGTAGAGCCCTTCATGTCACGATATACGTCTGTTCATCAAACAACGTGACAGCTGTTTGCGTGTTTTTCTGCAAAGTTTTACCGCTTCATAAGGTTTTAAACAAATTTCTTGCTTGGCTCACAATTTTTTAACAAATCGACTCGAACGTTATCTTTCAAAGAACAAAGAATATGAAGAACGCTCTCGAAATAATTTGCCCCAGACGCATGTTATATAATACGCTCTTCAATTTTTAATTATGCATCAAACAGTCTCCTACACCGTTCAATTTTAATGAGTTTTAGGAGAAAGAAATGATCCGAATTGTTATCTACAGTTAATTGTATTTACATTAACTGATCCGTTCAAGAAAACCGTACGATTTCCTTTACTTAAATCATAAAAATATATTTTTTTCGGAGCGAAGAGGCATATATGGTTATCATTTCTCATTGAGAGATAATGTTCGTGAAGGTGATGAACGAATTTTGTCGTGACACATCCAAGATATTTTGCTTTAACTCTCTTCTAAGTGCGTAGATCTATTTTCAAATTTGCATTAAACATTCATCCTACTGTGATAAATTTAGCTCAGAGAGGGAAAGAGATCTTTGGCGCCTAAGCGTCTGGAAATTTCTTACTTCTGTACTTGGCTCAAAATTTCTTCATAAAGCCACTCACGTGTTGTTATCTCTTAATAAGATATAATCTTCGTTAAATTGATAAATAAACAGTGTAATAACACTTCCAGGATAATTTACGCTTGACTCCGGCATGATCCATGATGCACTGCTCTAGTTCTAATTTTGCCTTAGAAATTCATTCTACACCGTTGAATTTAAGAGAGCCATAGCCAAGAGAGAGAAATAATAATAAATTATTCCTGTAAAGTTCATTGACATTATTGATCCGCTGACTTTTCCGGTGCAGTGAACCTTGTGAATTCTTTTTACTAGAACTAAGAAGTTATTTCTTGGAGCGTAAAGGCATGTTCTTGTATCGATTGCAGTCTCATTCAAATTTTTCTCTGCCTTTAATACTCTTTTCTCTTAAGTATTTGATTTTCGGAAAGTATTACAGCTCTCACGCGCTTGGTGTAAATGCACTACATATTTCCTAATGTTATTCGTTATTTCAACAAATAACGAATATCACCAGGAAATATGCAAGTTGCAGAATATATGAGGGCATCCACCCACATTACTTCTTGATCAGTTGAGATTCCCTGGTAAGGTTTCTCCTGCGAAGAGACGGGCTTGTTACATGGTGTTTTAATGCAACGGTCAGTTTAATCGGAGGGATTTATTAAATTTTTTGGGCTCGCGCGATAGACTGAACCGAAAAGGAGAGACAGCTCGTAGTCTAGAGGACTGCCGCATGTCAATGATTTGATGGGTTTTCTTCCGTTTGCGTATCTGATGTTTTTTCATTTTCTCGATTTTCCTCGTTCTTTTTCGAGGATGACACGATATTCTAAAAGAAATAGATGAAAGCAGCTCGCAACACGGAATAGCAGTAACTTATCTCCTCACAGAGGAACGCTCATGGGTTTTTTCCTCAATCGATCAATTTTTGGAGAATCTTTTTTCATCCATGGTGGTCGTGATAATTTCGTGACCTCTTTTCCGTCGTCGACAGCACATTTTAATTGAATACCTCATGAATTCAGCGTCGTTTTAGCTTCATGTCTTTGCATCAAATTACGAGCAGTACCTGCTCATGTATTTTTTGTTAACACCATCGGAGTCACACACTTTAACACTCTCGTAAGGTTCGTTTCAGTTTCCTTGACACCCCTCCTTAGTCATCAGTCTGCAAATTACCTAACCCGTAAAACCGTCAACATTTCTCGGCAAGAAGAGAAAATATTTCTTAATGTTATATGGAAAAAAGCGTATTTATCCTTTCAGAGAAAATGTGCTTCACACGTGTGTCATTCGGTGCAGAGTGATATTTTTAGTTATTTTTACTGAAAAGAAAATGATATAAACCATTTCTTCAATTTTGTCGGTTGATCTCTCAAAAATGTATTTAGTTACGTTTTGGCCGAGGGAGAGAGAGATCTCGAGTGCCTCAGCGTCTGGAAATATAAAATTAATAATTAGATTATGGGTTTTAAAGATGAACTAAAGTTACGATTATTGGACGTTCTATTAGAGTTCTCTTTCCTGTCGAGATAACCGGATACATCTGTGTGATTGAATGATTTTATTTATTAAAAATAAGAGACATTTTATTTCCTAGTCTCCAGACATGAAAAGAATTCGATTGGTTATCAACAATTTCTACTCCACTTGTTTTGATTATGATGCCCGCGAAACTGAGATCACTCGAGGCGCGCCGGCGCAGAGGTACTTCATCTTCAAACCTATGTCTCATTGAAAACTGTCGGAAAGAACTCAGCTGTTTTCACCGCCCACTTGTCCAAAGTTTTATGATATAGATATCGATGAAATAACAGAACTTCTGTTTCGAAAACATGATATCTTTACCACGCGTGGTGAACGTTCCACTTATCTCTTCGAACGTGCGGATAAAAATGACGTCATGGTAACCCGCTTTAGCAAAATGGCGGTTTTACTTTTCACGAAGGGCTCTTTTTTTCTATATTACGAACATCAAGTTTGATTCAGCTTTAAGTTCAGAGGGAAAATCTATTTCGTGATAATTTTTAATGTCAAAATTAAAGGGTCTTGTCCATTGGCTGAGTTACCTGCAGGTGTCATGTGCATGCGGTGTTCTTCGGAAAGTATGACAGCTCTCACGTGCTTAGTGTAAATGCACTACTTCGCTGAATATTTCCCGGGTGATATTCGTTATTTGTTTGCAGAATATATGACGGCATACACCCATATTACTTCTTGATCAGTTGAGATTCCCTAGTGAGGTTTTTTCTGCGAAGAGACGGGCATGTGACATACAACGGTCAGTTTAATCGTAGGGATCTTAACGGAAATTTCTGTCAATATCATGGTAATTTTTTGAAGGTGTTTATGTAGTTGGAGTAGGCAATGAGTTTGAACAAATACTGTGCCACGTAGAACCCTTCGTGTTACAATAAATGAAATGTCCGTTTATTAAAAAAACTTAACAGGTGTTCATGTATCTTTTTCACTGAGTGGTAAGGCTTTTCAAACAATTTTTTTGCCTGTATAACTGGTATGAAAATTTCTTTAAAAGCCGACTGGGGCGTCATCATTCCTCAAAATGATGAGTAAAAAGCGTAAAAACACTTCCAGTATAATATTTTTCTAGACACATGATACATGATGTTTTATTCTATTTCTCTTTCCGCATTAAACAGTCATCTATCACCATTGAATTTAGACAAGTTATAACGGTTAGGTGGAAAACGAGGAGTACGGAGTGTAGAAAATGCGGAGTGTGGAAAATGAGGAGTATGGAAAATGCGGAGTGTAGAAAATTTATAAAAGAAAAAGACTATATATATATATATATATATATATATATATATATATATATATATATATATATATATACATGCATGAAAAATTCTGTCTCACTTGGGTAGTCAAGTCTTTTCATCCGTAAGCAGAATATTAACCTCTCGCTAATGATGTTGTTTTCCTTGGCTAGTTAGCCGTGAATATTATAAACTAACAGAAAGCGTATGGAAAATATTTTTGATCAAGTTCCAAAAGGTGTTACCGCCAACACCTAGATGGTGCAAATCTTGCGAAATGCGTTCTTCCATTACAGTTAATAATAAGCTATGGGTAGATTCAATTTAATTTGCATATTCACATGTGAGTACAAGTCCGCATTGATCTCCACGTGGTCGTATGGCTGTTAAAACTTCTTCAGCCTAAATCGCTTTCAATAGGTTACTTCGAGAGCCTGCCAAGTTTTGCGTGGAGTGACGTAAAAGATAAGGACAAGATTGGTAAGGGAAGCTTTGGATGAAAGGCAACTACGCACCTGAAGGTAAAGTTTTTGTTAGGTGATTTTCTGAAGAGGGGAATTCTCTCTAAAAGAACATTGCAAAGGAGGCAAAAATGCTTGAGAGCATTTGCCATCCAAACATTACACAATCTATTGGAGTTTGTTCAAAGCCAGTGGCAATAACGATGGATTACGAGTTCTTCGATTTTAGTCCCTTCGGCTTCAACCAACAAATATCCAATTTGTTAGAGTTTTTAAACACCCTTGACCACATCGAGGGCGAAACTGAAGCCTTTGAGCATTTCTTGCCTGTTTTTCCGAAGGCTGCAAAGGACGTCGTGGAAGGTCTCTGTTTTCTTCATTCATGACCTAAAACCAAGCAACGTGTTGGTCAGCAACCGGCACTACTGTAAAAAAGATATCAGTGCGGATCAACTGCCAAGTGTCTTTGCCGACTGTCCGGTGGTTTGCAAACTAACTGACTTCGGTGAGAGTAGGTCAACTTTAATCCAAACAGCCTCTATCATTCATGCGAAGACAATGAACATTGAGCGTGGTACAAAGCCCTACATGGCTCCAGAGATCATACTCGAAGGGAAATTGAATTACGCAGCGATGGACGACTGAAAGGCGATAGATATCTGGGCACTGGGGATGACGTTTTTCAGTATTATCAATTCTGACGTCGAGTTTCCCTATGAAGTGGAACTAAATTTAAGCTCTGAAAAAGCTCCAGACCTGGCTTCCAAATTTGAAAAGCTGCTTAAAGAGATGATAGCTAACAAATCCAAACCTCAATCGTCCAAAAAATATAAACAGCGACAATTAAAAGAGTGGGGCCAGCTTGACAAACTGTATCACAAATGCACAGCTTTCGACGCTTTTCTCCGCCCAAGCTCTGAAGATGTCCAAGTGGAACTAAACGGTAAAGTTGAAAAAGTACCATCAGTACTTTCAGAGGGCACCAGCTTGGAAGAGAAGGCTAATAACAAAATCGTTAAGGAGCACGATCGAGACATTCGACTTGCCCGTACAGAATCCTCCGCTGTTTCAGAGCATGCCCACAACACAGGACACAAGCCACTCGTAAAGTTTATTGATCGTGACCCTTACTACTACACGCGCAGGGTCAAAGAGGCAATTCATATAAGACCTCACCCTAATAACATCAACAGGGATAGTGGAATAGAAATTCCAGAAGCGTGGTTGCCCACGGTCAAAAAACACAACAACAGGAGAGCCCCTCGACAGCGGACCGCTGAGGGAGAAAATCACTGAGTGAACAGCAAGGATCGAAGTGCACCATCAGAGCTGTTGAATTACAACTAATCACAGCAGAGTATCGTCTTTATAAGATCACGCATGACCTGTCGACCTCATCGCCTGAAGAAGACTAGCAGTATGCAGTCGAAACGTCGCGATCTACATCACACGTGACTACATAAAGAGACAAACGAAAAACTTAGCTTTTATTGTTATTCACTACTATGAATAACCACAAACTTTTCTTCGAAAGGTACGGAGAAGGTTCCCAACAACAAGTCAGCAAACGATATGTTCATAACTAGGAATAAACTTTTCCTACGAAGTAGTAGTACTGTAATGATTAGGAAAGAAGAGAAAAAGTATGCACTGAAAAATACGATCCATCTGCCTTGGGAGGGAAACTTCTTGCAAATTGAGACTCATTTTTCACGCTTTTGTTTATTTCCGACATGTCATTCATTATATACGTATAACTTAGTCCAGGTTAAAACATAGCGCTATCATAGTGTCGAACTCAATTAATCAATTAAGTTCGAAAATTAGCGCGACTTTAGCTCGAAGTTTGAGTCTAACGTTGCGCTAGAGTCGTGTAGCGCGACAAGCTGAGTTGCGCTACCCGACTCTGGCGCGACGTTGATTCAAACGTCGAGCTGTAATCGCGCTGAAGTCGAACTAATAGAATATTATTTTCAACGTTGGCACGACGTTTGATTCAAGCGTCGTGTGAAACTGACGCGAAACCTAATGCATACGTTATGACAATGTCGTCCCGAACACTTTCTCAGCGGGATAACGTGAAACGCATGCGTAGATTGTTTCAAATTTTGAAAATTGGCGGCTTAGATGTCAATGACGACGAATGCTTGAATTCAGAGTACGAAGATGAAAGCCTAGCATCTGAGCAACTCAAAATCAGTCTAGAGTCGGATTTATTGGAATGTTCAAGGGTATCGACAGCCAAATCGAATTCTGGTTCTTCGCGAAAGGTGGGAAGGAAGGCCGTATGGCGGGAAAATGTCATAACTGATATGGTGGACAAAATTTGTTCCAGTGAATATCTAAGCACCAACCTTATCTTCAGAAACACTACTCGCCCTAGAAAGACGGCAATTTATACGGATGTAAGGAACGACTCGCTAGCCGCGGAGAGAATTTTCCTTCCGACGTGACTAAAACAAAGAACAGATTTAAGAAATGTGCTGCTGAATGCAAGAAAGCCGCTCTAACCATAAAAACGGCTACAGGCATCAAACGGTTTCAAGAAGAGAAGAACTTCGGCGAATGGTTCAGCCAACTGTACAGCTTTGTCAAGACCCGTGATTCGTGCACACCAGAAATGGCTCCGGAACCCTCCTGCTCAAACAGAGGTGGAAAGTCCTGAGACTGTGGAGGCCACCGAGACTAGGGCAAACTCACATTCATAATATATAAAAGTGCACTATGACAACAGTAGCAGTAAAGATGGTGATACGACAGCTAAAGCGCAATTTGTTCCAGTGAAAAGGGGAAAGAAACGGTTTAAAAACGATCCAGTAGTGGAGGCAATCGAAAATATGAAGCATGTGATTGAGAAAGACTCCACTTAAGAGTTACTTGAATTTTTTAAGGAGGAAAACGAAAGAGCCAGACAACATGAGATGCGCCTGATGCAAATGGTGATGGCACCACCCCAAGTTTATTACAGTGGTTATTAATCTCTGGAGACTCTAGTCCAGGTTATGATCAAAGTATCAGTGCTTCATCCCAGCAAGGATCTTTCACAAGAAGCAGGAGCCCTTATGCTGAGGGCTCAACTCTAGCAAGCAGCCATGTCCACTTTACAGAAAATAATGAAAGTTATCTCAGTCTTGAATGAGTAAAAAATCTGTTTAGGTCTGTCTTTTGTAGAAGTTGGATAATTTAACACTCAAATTTTTGTGCTCTGATAGAACATCAGTTCAATTAATGAACCATTGGAAACTTTGGTGTGGTTGATATTTAAAGTAACCAATATTTTTCGAAAAAATTCAAGATCAAACAAGCAGGTAGTTGTTTTAAAATATAGAGTTTGACATGCAAGATATATATGTCCACAGATGTATTGTTATGATGTCGTATTGTGTTAATGTTAAAAGTAAGTTTAGCATAACTCTTCGATTCTTTATTTATTCTTTATACAACTTAGAAGCAATTAACCTGTAATCAGGGGCCCTTTTTGGGGGAAGGGGGGTGAGGAGAAATTTGTACTAAAAAACAGCTCCTGATAACAGGTACAAAACAATGTACATTGATACAATTACAATGAATTCAACTTGTTTCTAGGGCTGGACTTATTATCATGAATACCAGTGTAGATTAAATTGTTAACACAGCTGCTAAGCAACACTTCATAGAAGATTGGCTACTTGAAGATTGGAAGTGGCATACTTTTTCAAACTGTTTAAAGTGGTTCCAAATTTCATCTTATTTCAGAAGACTACCATCAAACCCTCGAACTACCCTTCACCTCCAAAAAAGCCCAAATATATCAGCAATAAAAACTGCAATACTGATTAAAAATAGCTCTAACAACTAATAAAAAACATAATTAAGCAAAGAAACACCATGCCCTTGCATTTCCAACCATAGTTTCTCTGCAAGGCTGTTCCTAATACAGATGGCTTTACGATTGGTATCTGGAATCCTCTCACACTCAGTCATGTTCAGCAACCTTTTAATAGTTGCCCTGTATCTTATCTCATTTGAGTTGGGATCAATTGTTAAGTCTAATTTCCTGTTAAGGCTCTCTGCGTGAGATACAGATGCAAGCCAAAAAGGCAGATCTCAACTCCATGTGGGTACTTTCACAATTGTGCAGTGGAATTTTCCAGCACCCTTAAAGCTGCTCATAGGCACATTCTACAACCATACTAGCACTGCTAAGGCAATAATTAAAGTTACTTTGTATGGGTGTAAGCACAGCATTTGTGAATGGCTTCATAAGCCATGGTTTAAATGGAATGCTGAGTCCCCTAAAATAAGGGGAGAAACGGTACCCCCAAGATCCTTTCCTATCTGTAGAACAATTTCTTCATCTGGCACATTTTCCCATAACTTGGTTTATTTAAAGATAGTGGAATCATAAGAGTTTCCAGGGTATTCGAAGTTTGCCCAAATAAAACGATATTTTGCATCCACCATTCCCATGAATATTATAGAGTAGAATTTTTGAATTTGTCATACTTTTTGCAAGCTTCCAAACCTCCAGGAGGACATTTCAGCGGTAAGTGACAACCATCAATAGAGGCCCATGAACGAGAAAATTGCCACAGCTGTTCAGTATCCAACATTTTTTCCTTGAAACGCATTTCATCTGATGGGAGATGTGCCATTATATTATCCTTTCATAAGTTATTAATTATTGACTTACTAACTTCACTAACAATTGTGCATACTGTGGAAACACCGACACCGGCCATTCCACTGAGCTATCGTACGTAAATAATCGCCTCTAGCTAAACTATATAGGCAGATAGCAAGACCACATTCAGGAGAATAGGCTCCTCGCAAACTGAATCTCTTAACAAATCATTTTGGATATGCCCAAGAATAAAGAGAAAAGTACCTCCCAATACTCGTAAAAGTTTCTTAAACCTTTTATCTGAAAATGTATTCCAAATATGCGCTTCCGTTTTTCTTCATGACAAGAAAGCAAAGCACGTTGTGTTAACATCCTTCCTTTTTTTGCAAAAATTCGACGGAAAAGAAAAACCTTTCTACGTTGGTCTATGGACGAATCCATGTCCACCATCTTACAGCTGACTTGACCCCAGTCTCCTGATGCAGTATTTCCATAGAGACGATTTGAGACGAGTCAGCAGCTATTAAGTGCGACGTGGACGACGTTTCAATCAACTGTCGTGCTGCAATCGCTTTGCATTCGAACTTAATACAATTGAGTTCAACACGACGAGAGCGCGACGCTTGAATCGGGCCTTAATGATTCCGGATGAGGATTTTTTTTTTATTCAGTGAAAGACGCGGCGTTTCAAAGGAGAAGAGGGCAACTTTTTGCAACAACACGAAAAAATAACATCTGAAAAGTTACCTATATCTCACGGTAATTTCATGAAGGTATTCATATAAACAAATGCCGTGCCACGTAGAACCCTTTAGGCTGCTCCTCAAAAAACTCAAGTATTTTTTCTGTGAACACACCCAATTTGCAAAGCTGTTTGTTTGAAAAACTTCTTGCCTGCCTCAAATTTCATCCCAATTCGACTAGGGCGTTATCTTCTAACAATGAGACATAACATTTGTTAAATGATCCGGATAATTTTCTCTAGACACATGTTATTCAATGCACTGTTCAATGTTTAATTTTGAATTAAACAGGCATCCTTCACCGTTCAATTTAAACAAGATACAGCAAAAAGAGAGAAAGAGAAAATTGATATAAATTTATTATCTAAAGCTAAGTACATTTGCATTAGCTGATCATTAACTAAGCCAGTCAAGAAAATTGTGTGTTTCCCTTTACTTGGATCTTCAAAATTAGTTTTTGGAACAAAGAGGTATCGCTATCATTTTTCAATGAGAATGAGTCTCAATTAAAATCTTGAACGAAATGTGTAGTAACACTCTAAGGATATGCTACTCCGGGCCTTTTTTAGTTCATTCATACTGAGAGCAAAGAATGAGGTATATGGTGGAGCAGATGTTGACGGAAGTTGTCGACCGTGGACGGAAGTTGTATTCCGTAGACGGAAGTTGCATTGTGAACCGTGAAGGAATTAGTTTCGCATGCTACCCCTCCCCACTTAGTGAAAGTCAAAATTAATTTCGATGAAGCTCAGAAACTCAAGTGGAAAGAAGTAAAATGTTTGTATGGTTTAATAAAAAATAATAACCTCGAACTTCTTAAAATGCAATTTGAATCGAGAGGCCGAAATGTTCACACCTGGGGGACCCGTAGTGGCTTCATTTCAACACATGCTGTGACAACGCCGAAGAGCATCGGAGGCAGCAATATGGGTAAGCTGCACGTTTGCGTTCGTCTTCAGTTGATATAAAGTAATCATTGCTATATCATTGTGCTTTTCCTCGGGAACTCTTCAATATACAGTTCACACATCAATCATAGCGGCCAAGATAGTATCACTAAAATTTTTTTTCGAGCTTCAATATTTCGGTCCGGACTTGAGGCTTGCTTGAACAAAAACAGCAGTATCAATCCGGTCAGTACAAAATGCAGACTGCAGACCGGGTACAAAATGCAGACCAGGTACAAAATGCAGACTGAGAATTTATACTGTTTTTCCGTCTGAACGTGACAACATGTCATCTTACAACTTACCGAGCGTCACGCAATCGCTTTTCCGCGATCATCTTTCACGATTATTTGCACTAATGTGGAATATCCCTTGCCCGTTTCTTGATCACAATCGTTCTTAATATCATTTCAAGCCTTCATTTAGTCTTCTCACTGTGTGCGTGAGTTAGTTGGTGTGATGGGTCCGCGTGTCATTCGTCCATTCAATTTTCGTTAAAAATCAAAAATTGAAAATTTATGTCAATTTTTGATTTTCGTTTTTTTTTATGAAAAAAAATACGAAAGTGCCAAATCGGAATAGGGAGGGTGAGGGGTCCATTTGCACGGTAATTTTTTGCCCCTAGCGCCCTCTCCCCAGATCCCCTTTCCTCCATGCAAATTTTTTTTTTTGCTCCTGTCCCCCTCCCTCCCCTCCCACGCTACACTTCTCTGGAAAGGAGGAAGCGGGAAATTCATATTTACCGCGCAGCACTTTTCCAAACATGAACGACTTCAGTGCTGAGTACATAAAGGATCTTATAATAACTCAAAGAAAAACACTCTCCGAGGTGAGCTTATTGCTAAAAGAAAGATTTCCCGACAAGAAAGGCTTTAGTTCGAGGTCAGTTAGGAGGTTTTGTTTTGAGAGTGGGATTAATTTACACAACTGCCTGTCAAATGATGAGCTTGAGGAGTGCACGCGGGACGTCGTTGCTCGGGTACGTATAAGTTAATTAGACTTAAGTGCTTGTTGTTCGCTATTTTCTTCTTTTTTCTACTTTCATTTCCTTGTTTGTATAGCCTACTATATGAGCACCTTTCAGGGTTCAAAATAATTTTTCAGCTTTTAGCGCGAATATTTAGGCTTTTGTCAAAGCTCATTTTTTTTTCATATATCACGAGCATCAAGCCTGATTCCATCTTAAGTTCAGATGAAAAATTTATTTCGTGATAATTTTTTACGTCAAAATCAAAGTGTCTTGTCCACGGGCTAAGTTACCGTGCAGGTGTCATGTGCATTTAGTGTTCTTCGTATATATTTTAAATTGTGATTCGCTCCTGTGATTGAAGGGCTACTTTACGTTGAAGATTTCACCACTAACTGATTTTTGCGTACATGACCGTACATGGAATTTATTTGCACTTGTAGTAATATAGTCAACTGAAAAATTAAATTAATATGACAAAGAAGGTTATTACACATGTCGATTTCGGTTGAAGCGACGGGAAAAATATTATACTTACAATTTGTGTTCCATATGCGGCTAGTAAGCTTCGAAGTGCGATCTGTGGTGACACTTTTGAAATGTAAGTTGCGTAACGAACTTCTAGGTTTTTAAATAATTAGTCACCTGATCTATTTTTGCCGCGTTGCGCTAAGATAATTAAATATTCACAAAAAAAATGACAAACGGCTTGAGAAATGCAAATCAAATTGTATTTGATCTAAACGAGCGATAATTAATGGCAAAATAACATGGTTAAACTTTACTTGATTTTAGTTCGGAGGCAGTTACAGCTGTTCGCTCTTTAATTTATTATTTTAGAGATAATCTTCATTAAGTGATAGACGAAAGGTGTGATAACACTTCATGATATTTAGCTCTAGACACATGTGGCTGGACGAACTGTTTGGTTGAGCGGAGTAGTGTTTCAGAGGTAGGTTCTTTGACAGTATGTTGCTCAAAAAAATTATCATCTCTCATCGAGAAAGGATAACTTCCTAGTCTGCAAGTGTGGAGATTTTGAACCACACAAGAAATTTGTCAAAACCTTAACAAGCGTAAAACTGTGCAGTTCTAACCGCTTAAACAGAAAAATGCATGAACAGCTGTTACGTTTTTCGATAAACAGCCAATTAGAAAAACCATTAGGTTTATTATGGCTGTTTCGGCCGAGCACCGCACATATAACAATACGTTATACAACAACCTCTATTACATTCAAACATGCGGTGGAAAAACTAGAACAGAGCTGAACGACAGTTTACACAGAATACTGTCAGAACAGAGGCCAGAAAAAACCTGCCGGAAAAAACCCGAATAGGGAAAAAAACTCGGCAGGAAATCTGAGTAGTACCCGTGGCTCATGCTCTGAAAAGCCCATCCTACGAAGACTACACGGCTGGAAGGTCTTTGCTCTTATTTACTAAACATGTATTCCAACAAAGCACGGAAAGCTCCAAATAGTTTTAGGAAACCCAAACAAGCTAAGAAACTCCTGCGAAACTCGAACTGTCAACAGTAAATCAAATATGTACTAAAAAATAAAGTGAGCAAGACGAGGTGTCGGGCCTATAATGCTTTCCCACGTGATAAACATCCCCTCTATAGCACTCCATTCTACCCATGCTGCATTTCAACTGCCCCAGTCCCCACTGTTCCCGTGCTACAGAAGTATTACATTTCCGGCTAATTCGTATGCACTCAAACGCCGAAAATTCCACTTTTATTGACAGAATAAGTTGAACCTGAAATGTCTCGTCTTCCTGGATCACGTGACTTCTTGAATATAACTACCACGAAATACAAATAACTTGTCAGCCGTTGTTGCTTGGTGTTGTCGCAAAAAGTTGAGTTCCTCTCCTTTGAAAAAACCCTTTTTTCCCGGAAAAAGACTGTTTACCGTAATTCATTTAGTCATAAGTTTATAATGATTGAGTCGTCGGCAGTGAACAAAACTATGGAGAATGCGTCTGCATTCACAAGAAGTTTTCCTTCCAAGGCAGAAGGGATCGCACTATGCAGCACTTTCATTTTATCTTCGGTCCTAATCATTGCAGGAAACTTGCTCACTCTGGTTCTCTTTACGGTTACCAAACCACTTCGTAGGAAAAGTTTATTCCTAGTTATAAACATGGCGTTTGCTGATTTGTTGTTGGGAACCTTTTCCGTACCCTTTTACATTTACTTCGCTGGGGACGCCTATCAGCTTTGGACAGCAAAATACGGCTTTTATCTTATGGTATTCAAATGCATCGATGCCATTTTTTCGTTCGGCTCATTTCTATCTGCAGCCTTTATATCTTGTGAGAGATTGTACGCCGTATATTGTCCGTTTAAACACCGATTACTGTCCACCAAAACATACCGCATCGCCATTTTCATACTTTGGACATGCGCTGCCTTGTTGTATGCAATATTACATTTGCTATCGGAGTTTACTTCAGTTAGATCTACAGGGTATGTCTTAGTCCTAGTTCATTTAAGTCTAACAGTCATCATATGTGTCTGTAACATCGCCATCTGGAGAAACTTTAAACACCAGAGTATTGACTCACAGCATCGAAATGGAGCTTCAAGAAACAGACGCTTAACAAAGACCCTCCTTCTGGTGTCCATACTGGCTTTATTATGTTGGCCTCCCTTAATTATCATGAACGTATTAATCTTCATAACTAAGACATCAATACCATTGAAGTTTTATGAGATGGCGAACATTCTAAATTATTCTAACTCTTTTGTCAATCCGATTGTATATGTATTCAGAATTCCTGAGTTTCAGCAAGCGCTACGTTTGTGTTGCTCGACGAGGACACCAGTCATTAAGATGGTAAAATTCAAAGGAGGAAACCGAACGGCTGCACTTAGAACGCTAGAGATAGAACTAAAAATTTTACGAAACGATCCCACTCGCCTGCAAGTTGATGATGAACGAGAATATATGGAAACTATGTTATAGTCAGCTGAGATAAGAGGATCGTCAGCGTTGTTACTGAGTAGTGACATCCATAGGAAGCAGAAGCCATAAATGTGGAGTATTGGATAACGTTCTTAGATTTTCAACTTTTTGCTTCACAGAGTCCTGTTGTTGTATAAGGTTGCTTTTTGCAGTAGAAGTTCACACCAGTTAAGTCTGAATTTCATCCAATAATAAAAATATACTGTTTTATTTATCCTATCTAAGCAAAATATCCCGTGATGTTATGAAAAATATAGACTCTTCATAAATATGATAGTTCTAGCTCTTAAGTTATTGCTCAAATTCACACACCTTTACTTTTAAGGTTGTCAGAACACGTTAATGGCCATCTTACCGACTGCGCCCTCAAGAATGTGAAATGAAAATAAGATAGACTAAAGAGTGTGCATTTGTCCCTGCCCCTAAACTAAAATCAAGCAAAGTTTAATCATGTTATTTGCCATTTATTACGAGGATAACGATCGCGTATTAAGATAAAGTACGAATTTAAACATATTTGAAGAACACCGAATGCACAAAACACCTGCGCGGTAGCTCAGTCCGTGGACAAGACACTTTAATTTTGACATAAAAAAATACCACGAAATAATTTTTTTCTCTGAACTTAAGGTTGAATCAGGTTTGATGCTCGTAAAATAGGAAAAGCCCTTCGTGAAAAGTAAAACCGCCATTTTGATAAAGCAGGTTACCATGACGTCATTGTTATCTATCATCCTCGAAAAAGAACAAGAAAAATCAAGAAAGGAAAAAAAACATCAGATACGCAAAGGGAAGAAAACCCATCAAATCATTGACATACGGCAGTCCTCTAGACTACGAGCTGTCTCTCCTTTTCGGTTCAGTCTGTCACGCGAGTCCAAAACAATGAAAGAAAAAATAATAATAATAATTAAGAGACAAAAACGCGTGTTGCGGACTTTCAAAGTTCGTAATTCTTTCGACAACCATGGAATAGAAAATAAAAGGGCTCTTGGAGCCTGCTCATTCATTTTATGGCTTAAGTTTGTATTGATTTCTTGGACTTGATGGATATAGTTACAGTTGAATTCGGTTTATGTGAACTTTCAAGACTTATAGAATAAATTTTTTCTTTAATTTTTGAGCTGTTGTGTGATAAGAAAACTTTTTTTCAAACTTGCATACAAAGTTTTCTCGCTTCATAAGTTTTTAACAAATTTCTTTCTTGGTTCAAAATTTATTAACAAACAGACTTGGACGTTATCATATTTCAATGAACAAAGAGTATAAAGAACGCTTTCCGGATAATTTGCCCCAGACGCATGATACATAATACACTTTTCAATTTTTAATTTTGCATCAAACAGTCTCCTACACCGTTCAATTTAAATGAGTTTTAGCAAAGAGAGAGAAATGATCCAAATTATTATCTACAGCTAATTGCATTTACATTAACTGATCCGGTAACTGATCCGTTCAAGAAAAACCGTAAGTTTTCCTTTACTTGAATCTTAAAAATAATCTTTTTCGAAGCGAAGACATGTATCGTTATCATTTCTCAATGAGAGATAATTTTCATTACGGTGATGAACGAATTTTGTTGTGACACATCCAAGATATTTGCTTTAACTCTCTACTCAGTGCATTGATCTATTTTCAAATTTGCATTAAACATTCATCCTACTGTGATGAATTTAGCTCAAAGAAGGGAAAAAAAGAGAGCTTTGGCGTCTAAGCGTCTGGAAATTTACTTGGCTCAAAATTTCTTCGTAAGGCCACTCGGGTGTTATTATCCCTCAATTAGATATAATCTTCGTTAAATTGATAAATAAACAGTGTAATAACACTTTCAGGATAATTTGCGCTTGACTCATGATACTCGATGCACTGCTCTAGTTTTAATTTTGCCTTAGAAATTCATTCTACATCGTTGAATTTAAAAGAGCCATAGCAAAGAGAGAGAGAAATACTAATGAATTATTATCTTAAGTAAAGTTCGTTTACATTACTGATCCGCTGACTCTTCCGGTCAGTTATTTCTTGAAGCGTAAAGGTATGCTCTTGTATTGATTGCAGTCTCATTCAAATTTTTATCTGCCTTTAATACTCTTCTCCCTTACGTATTTGATTTTCGGAAAGTATCACAGCTCTCACGCGCTTGCTGTAAATGCACTACTTTACTAAATATTTCCCGGGTGATATTCGTTATTTGTTTGCGGAATATATGAGGACGTACGCCCACATTACTTCTTGATCAGTTGAGATTCCCTAGTGAGGTTTCTCCCGCGAAGAGACAGGCTTGTGACATGGTGTTTTAATGCAAAGGTCGATTTAATTGGTGGGATCTTAACCGAAATTTATTTAAATATCATAATAATTTTTTTGAAGGTGTTAATGTAGTTGGAGTAGGCAATGAGTTTGAACAAATACTGTGCCACGTAGAACCCTTCGTGTCACAATAAATTAAATGTCCATTTATTAAAAAAACGTAACAGGTGTTCATGTATTTTTTTTATTACTGAGTGGTAGCCTTTATAAGCAAATTTCTTGCCTGTATAACCTGTATGAAAATTTATTTTAGAAGCCGAGTGGGGCGTCATCATTTCTCAATGAGAGATGATTAATCTTCATTAAATAATGCAAATGATCGTGAAAGATGAGGGTTACTAATATTTTGTTTGTAGAGCAACATTTGATGCCTGATTTTGCTCACCCAGCCCACCCTCCACCCCACAAACACACGCACGCACCAACAAAAAAGGACACTGTCTGCCTAATGATTTCTTCCCATCCCACCTGCAGCACACACAACCTTTTTTTCCAATTCATATCACAACGAATGCACAAGTTTTCTTATCACACAACTGCCCAAGAATAAAAGAAAAATTTATTCCATAAGTCTTGAAAGTTCACATAAACCGAATTCAACTGTACCTATATTCAACAAGTCCAAGAAATCAATACAAACCTAAGCCATAACATGAATGAGCTAGCTCTAAGAGCCCTTTGATTTTCTATTCCATAGTTGTCGAAAGAATTACTAACTTTGAAAGTCTGCGACACGCGTTTTTGTTTCTTAATTAGTATTATTTAATATTATTACTGTTATTATTATAATTTTTTTTTTTTATGGGGACCTTTTTTTTGCCATTTTTTGGACTCGCGTGACAGACTGAACCGAAAAGGAGAGACAGCTCGTTGTCTAGAGGACTGCCGTATGTCAATGATGTAATGGGTTTTCTTCCCTTTGCGTATTTGATGTTTTTTTCCCTTTCCCGATTTTCCTTGTTCTTTTTCGAGAATGATAAATATTCTTAAAGCAATAGATGAAAGCAGCTCGCAACACGGTATAGCAGTAACTTATCTCCATACAGAGGAACGCTCATGGGTTTTTTCCTCAATCGGTCAATTTTTGGAGAATCTTTTTTTCATCGTGATAATTTCGGGATCTCTTTTCCGTCGTCGACAGCACATTTTAATTGAATACCTCATGAATTCAGCGTCGTTTTAGTGTCATGTCTTTGCATCAAATTACGAGCAGTACCTGCACATTTATTTTTTGTTAACACGATCGGAGTCACACACTTTAACACTCTCGTAAGGTTCGTTTCAGTTTCCTTGAGACCCCTCCTTAGTCATCAGTCTACAAATTACCTAACCCGTACAACCGTTACCTTTTCTAGGCGAGAATAAAAAATATTCCTTTATGTTATATGAGAAAAAAGCGTATTTATCCTTTGAGAGAAAATGTGCATCACACATGTGTAATTCGATGCAATGTGCTATTTTTAGTTATTTTTACTAGAAAGAAATTGATCTAAACCATTTCTTCTATTTTGTCGGTTGATCTCTCAAAAATGTATTTAGTCACATTTTGGCCGAGGGAGAGAGAGATCTCGAGTGCCTCAGCGTCTGGAAATATGAAATTAATAATTAGATTGTGGTTTTAAATATGAACTAAAGTTACGATTACTGGACGTTTTATTAGAGTTCTCTTTCCCGTCGAGATAACCGGATACATCTGTGTGCTTGAATGAATTTATTTATTAAAATGGTAACCCGCTTTAGCAAAATGGCGGTTTCACTTTTCACGAAGGGCTCTTTTTTATATTACGAACATCAAGTTTGATTCAACCTTAAGTTCAGAGGAAAAATTTATTTCGTGATAATTTTTCATGTCAAAATTAAAGGGTCTTGTCCACGGGCTGAGTTACCTGCAGGTGTCATGTGCATTCGGTGTTCTTCATATATATTTTAAATTGCATTTGATCTAAACGAGCGATAATAAATGGCAAAACAACTTGATTAAACTTTACTTAATTTTAGTTTGGAGGCAGTTACAGCTGTACGCTCTTTATTTTATCTTACTTTTTATTTCTCACTCTTGAGGGCGCCGTCCGTAAGATGGCCATCGACATTTTCTGAAAACCTTAAAAGTATAGGTGTGTGAAGTTGAGCAATAACTTAAGAGCTAGAATTATCATATTTATGAAGAGTTTATTTTTTTGGAAAAAGAGAAGATATTTTGCTTGGATAGGATAAATAAAACAGTATATTTTTATCACTGGATGAAATTCAGACTTAACTGGTGTGAGCTTCTGCTGCGAAAAGCAACCCTATAGAACAACAAGGCTCTGTGAAGTAAAAAATTGAAAATCTAAGAATTTTATCCTATTTTCTTACAATACTCCACATTTGTGGCTCCTGCCTCCAATGAATGTCACTACTCAGTAACAACGCGGAAGGTCCTCTTATCTCAGCTGACTATAACTTAGTTTCCATATATTCTAGTTCCACCTCAACTCGCAAGTGACTAGGGTCGTTTCGTAATATTTTTAGTTCTATCTCTGGCGTTCTATGTGCGGCCGTTCGGTTTCTTCCTTTGAATTTTGCAATCTTAATGGCTGGTCTCCTCTTCGTGCGGCAAGAACGCAGCGCTTGCTGAAACTCAGGAATTCTAAATACATACACAATCGGATTGACAAAAGAGTTAGAATAGTTTAGAATGTTCACCATGTAATAAAAATTATTTGGTATTGATGTCGTAGTTAAAAAGATTAAAACGTCCATGATGATTAAGGGAAGCCAGCATACTAAAGCCAGTATGGACACCAGAAGAAGGGTCTTTGATAAGCGTCTGTTTCGCGAAGCTCCATTTCGATGCTGTGAGGCAACACTCTCGCGTTGAAAATTTCTTCAGATCGCGATGTTACAGACACATATGATGATTGTTTGACCCAACGAAACGGGGATGAAAACATACAAAATAGATTCAACTGAAATCGAAACATGTAACAAAGTTATTAATGTAGACAACAAGACAGAGAATGTCCAAACAAAAACATGCTATCGAAAATTGTATAAAATATATGGTAGGCCATGTGTTCAGACTCATATTTTACTGTTCAAAGCTGATAGTAACCTCCAACAAAGAAAATAAAAAAGGGCAGAGTGAAGGCTCCTAACATCAAATCAGCAAACGTCATATGCATATTCAGAACTAAAAATGAACTTTTCCTACAAGTGGTTTGGTAACTGCAAGAAGAACCAGAGTGAGCAAGTTTCCTGCAATGATTAAGACCGAAGATAAAATGAAAGTGCTGCATAGTGCGATCCCTTCTGCCTTGAAAGGAAAACATCCTTGTGGATGCAGACACATTCTCCGAGGTTTTGTTCCCTGCCGACGAGTCAATCATTATAAACTTATTACTAAATGAACTACGGTAAACCAAGCAACAACGGCTGACAAGTATTTGTACTTCGTGGTAATTATATTCAAGAAGTCACGTGGTCCAGGTAGACAAGCCATTTAAGGTTCAACTAAAACCGTCAATAAAATGACTGTTTATCAAAGAACGTAGCAAATGTTCATGTATTTTCTTGTTGAAATGGCAAGAATGGCAAGAGTTTTACGCTTGTTAAGGTTTTAACAAATTTCTTGTGTGACTCAAAATCTCTACAATAACAGACTAGGAAGTTATCCTTTCTCAACGAGAGATGATCTTCATTAAGTGATAGACGAAAGGTGTAATAACACTTTAGGATAATTAGCTCTTAGCCACATGTTACTCGATGCAAGGTTTAATTTTGCATCAAACAGCCATCGTACACCATTGAAATTAAACGAGTCGTAATAATTAGAGAAAGGAATACTAAGAAATTGTAATGTAGAGTTAAGTACATTTATGACTTCTATCGTCAAAACTTTAGTATCATACATTAAAGACAGCCAACACGCACTTGAAATTGTTCGTGACTTTAATTTCCTTGGCCAAGACAAACTTCTTTTCACTATGGACATTACATCTCATTTTACTGTCATTCGCCATTCTGTCGCTCAAACATTTTTTTGATCAACGCACTGTCAAAGAACATAGCTCTGAAACACTACTCCGCTCAGCCAAACTAGTGCTAATAATAGCTTCCAGCTGAAGTTGTCAATATTGTTCCAATTCCTTTAACCCTTTACCTTTCATGAGTGACTAAGAGAGAATTTCTTCTTACAATGTCAATACAATATCAAGCATAGAAGTGATGAGAATAAAGTAAAATATCAATTAGGGGATATTTAGTTGATCCAATACCAAATTCTCCAAACTGACATCATAAGAATTGTATGGCAGACAGTGAGGAGAATTACTGATGAGATCTTGGGAGTTAAAGAGTTAGGTAGTTGGTGGGATTACTCAGTACGTACTCAAATAGCAAAAGAAGCTGGGCTTTAGAAAGCAACGTGCAGATGTCGCGTTTTCCAATTCTTGCTGGGCGTGTATGATACTGTTGAAATCGATATTTTTAACTGCCGCGCTATTGATCTGTCACTTTTACTCTCAACAAAGTTTGGCTCTATAAGAGCTGTATGTGGCAGGCATTGTGAGGAACACGAATTGATGAGTGAAAAGATAATAAACCTGCGGCTTTATTATAATTTGATCGCTTGCCAGTTTATTTAAAATTCTTTATTACGAATCAAAGTTAACATGAACAGCGACTCTCAAACGATAACAAAAAAAGGTATTTTTCGTTCAAGGTGAAATACACATGCGTCGTTCATCGCCTTCTGGATGAGAAACAACAAAAAAAAAAAAAAATATATATATATATATATATATATATATATATATATATATATATATATCTATACAGAGAATGCGCATAGATATGGAATTTCTCTTCGAGTGTTTAACTCGATAGCTCACGAGTGAGCTCAGCGAACGAGTAGGATGTCGAGTTGAACAAGAGAAGAGGAAAACCATGTCTAGAAGCAACCATGTATGATTTTATTTATCATACAAACACAATAGCCCTTTAGTAATAAGAAAAGCCTTCTTCATTAATGAATGAAATTAAAAGAATCGATAATCACACACTGCATTGGCGCAAAGGCTCAAGATGGAAAATGCGTTGAATCATGATTACAAAAACGACAATGGGCGTAATTTTCAATTAATAAAACTCTCATTTATTGACTTTGCCCTTACCGGAAGAAGAAGTCTTTCAGGAAAACGGCCAAAGTCGGCCTGCGGCAAATCTTCCAGTTGTCGATTTTAATTTCGTTCCCAATTTGTTTCAAAGCCTTTTAAATCACCCTTATTACTACGCAAATGAAACTGTTTCGGTGAAGCCTCTCTCTTTAATTTGCATTACCTCTGATCTATTATAAGGTCACTTCCCACCTTCAGAGGCCGAAAAAATCGATTTTTCTTTTATTTGACAAAACTAAATTCAAACATTCAGCCTTACCATTTACTTACTCAGAAACTGTTTGGTTTATGGAAGATCTTGCCGTAATTATAGCCTTAAATCATTCGTTTCTTTCGGAAATAATTCCGTTAAGTTTAGGGGAAAAATAGAAATGTTATTCACCAGCCTAAGTCGGTCCGTGTTTGGAAAAACTGTGCCCTGTGTCTTGAGTACCGCCCGAGGCTTACTCTTGCTCTCGGGCACAGTTTTTCCCAATAAGGACCTCCCGGCTGGCGAATAACATATATTTATATTGTTTCGAGAGCAGGATATCACACATGAAGTTAACTGTCGTCATGGCAACCGGCTCATCAAAATGGTAGTTTTTTTTTTCCAAGAAGGGTTTTATTTTCATCATTTTTTTGCAAACACTGTTTTGGCTTAGATCAGCTTACAGTTGGAGGAAAAAGACTTGCTTTTGGAGCAGTGACCTCAGAACATTCCTCTTAAATCGATTTCATTTCTTTGAAAAAGGATCTGTAGGAGTTTTAAAGGCGCCCTTTCCACTTGCAGGCGATTAGGAAAGTCCAAAGGGATGTTATTTGAGCAATAACATTAGGGCTACAATTATATCATACTAAAAATTGTGATTCGTTTGTAGCATGGTAAGATATTATACTTAGAAAGGATAAATGAAACAGAATATTTAAATCCCAGGATGAAATTCAAACAAAATGTTAACGAACAGGTAAGAAATTATCATATTTTCGGACAAAACTCCATCGATATGACTTCTACTTCTAATGTATCTCACTAATTAGTTTCGATGCCGAGGGTTCTCCAGTGTCAGCTGATTGAAAATCTTCCCCTTTTAAACTTTTCTTATAGGCGAGTTGGATCGACTCGTAATATTTTTAGTGTTATCAATGGCGTTCTAAGTGCAACCGTTCGATTTCTTCTTTCGATCTGTTCCGTCTCAATGGCTGCTCTCCTCTTTGTACGGCAAGAACAAAGCGCTTGCTGAAACTTAGGAATTCTAATTGCATACACAGCTGGATTGACGAAAGAGTTAGAATAAATCGATGAGAACGTTCAAGGTGATTAAAGAGCCAACATATAGTAAATACAGTATAGAAACAAAAAGTAGGGTCTTTGTTGGGGGTCTGCTTCGCGAAGCTTTGTTTTGATGCTGTGAGAAAACAATTTTGCGTTGAAGTTTTATCCAGATCCCGATGCTATAGGCACATATGATGATTGTTGGACCTAACAGAACAGCTACAGCGACATACAAAGCAGATTCAAATGAAGTAAACACCAATAGCAAAGTAAATATTTTAGACAACAAGGCCGCGAATGTCCAAAGTATAAAAATGGCGATGCAGAGTGTTTTGGTGGACAGTTTTGGTGGACAAGTATTTTTTCGGTTCACACACCTAGAACTGTAAAGTTGTTTGTTAAGGTCTTCAAAAATTTCTTGCCTGCCTCAAATTTCGCCACAATCCGACTCGGGCGCTACCTTCTCACAATGAGACAGAATAGTTATTAAATGATCCGGATAATTTTCTCGAGACACATGTCACTCAATGCAATATTCGATGTTTACTTTTGTTGTAAACAGTCATCTTTCACCGTTCAATTTAAAGAAGTTACAGCAAAGAGAGAGAGAAAATTGATGTAAAAATTATTATCTGAAGCTAAATACATTTACATTAACTGATCATTAAGTAAGTCAGTGAAGAAAACTGTGTGTTTCCTTTTACTTAGATCTTTAGAATTAATTTTTGGAACAGGAAGGTATCGTTATCATTTTTCATAGAGCATAAATCTTCATCAAAATCTTGAAAGAAATGTGTGGTAACACTCTCAGGATATGCTACTTGACGCCTTGTTCTCAATTTAATTTTACATTAAACAGCTATCCCGCTACACTGTAGCCTATAGTGCAGGCGTCTTATTAGTTCGATCAGGCCTGTAGTTCGAGCTAAAGTTAGAAGCTCGCAATCGTTTATCCGACCGGCCATGTTTGGTTAGAATGGACGGTGGGGGTAGGGGGTGGGGGAAGGGCGAGGAGAAGCCTGCCGAAGAGGCTATTGAAAAACGAAATACCCCCTGATACTTCCCCTGATTAGTTGCGTGCCACTGCATTTCCGGAAATGAGCAGGTAACCAATCAAAATGAGTTAAATTAAAAACCGAAAGCACTTTATACTGACTAAAAAAAAAAACACGTAGAGCCGATAAGTGAAACTGAGAGGTGGTCTTTTTTCAGCCGTCAATACCTCCTCCACGGTCACAAATACGAGCTGATATTTGCTGCACTCTATATTTTCTTGAGTATAGCTGCCGTAATCTAGCTATTTGACAATTCTTCTTCCATTTGAAGGTAACTTTGAAGCAAAAAAACAAATGCATTCGAAGATTTACCCACCATAATTTGTTTGATACAAACTGGCACACTCTGGTGAAATGGTGTGGCTGGCTCTTTTCCTTTTTTCTTTTTATCCATTCAGAGGAAAGGAAATTTTCTCAGGGAGCCAAGTAGATATTAGAGTACAGACAAGCAAACTGCTAAAAGCGTGGGAGTGGCTTAGTCGTGTTTGGGTTTAGTTTTTAATCTTTTAGGAAGTGGCAAGAGTTTTCTAGACCAATCACGTAGCGAAATAAAGCAGGATTACTTTCAACCCTCAATTGCAAATTTCTCTTAAATGCGCCAATGAAGTGACGCTCTAATCTTTGCTTTCTTTCACATTGTCCTCAGAACCTTTATATATGATCCGCCTGTAGAGTGGCAGAGGACTAAGAGAAGGGAATTACTTTCCGAGGCTTCAAAGTTACAAATGAAGAGGCGAGTATCTTAATTTACAATCCTCGTGTGAAGAATGTACAATTTTATGATTGGTGTAATAGATAAACGGCTTCACTTAGAAAATACTCGTACAAAAGATAGAATCATGTGTTATTCAAGGTAGTCAATTTATAGAGCCGCGAACCATCCCTTCTATCAATAGGAGCCTATTCCATTTAGCTTCGGAGACGCCAAACTCGCCATATTTATTTGTTTTCCTAAACAAGGAAAGAAGTCCATCCTAATATTACCGGCATATTACCCTTGAGAGTGCTGTAAGATTGATTTTCGCAAAAGCAAAAACAAATGCAAAGTAATTCTAGCGGAGGGGCAAGAGAAAGAAGAATGTCAGACGGAGCCGATTGGTTGGTTGTCTATTTTCAGGGTCAGGGTTCGACACCTGGCTATCTGTATTACTAGCCACCTTTCTAAAATTTACTAGCCCAAAACACAACTTGGTAGCCCGGATCAATTTCCCTCGAGGTCTACTTCAACTCCAAACATGCAAACCGTCCTCTAAACTTATTGGCAAGGTCTTTAAAAATGATAAAGAATGGCGTTTTTTCTTTCATGATAACATAATGTGTTATTTAAGGAAAAAGCTAAGTAACTTTTCATTTCACATTCACATGACTGTGTCTTTAATAGAGCTTCAGCTCACGTTTACAATTAGTCGCTACTGCTAGGTCAACACAAATTATTAAAACATTGATATCAGCATCTCGTAGGCATCTCGTAGTGACCAGTTTATCGTCAGAGTAATAGTCTGACAGATCACCATCATCCGCTGCCTGTACTTCCTGCTGTGCTTCAACACATACATGTGCATCATGATCTCCAGGAATTTCTGCAGGCCTATCATCTTCTTCCCTTCTCAACCTTATCCTATTGTCTCTGAAGTAGGGCATTCTCTTCTTCAGCAACCAAACGTCAATTGCGGGTTGGGGGCCGAAATCCTTGACGTCTGGAGAATCGAACTTGATGGTCATCAGATCTGAAACACTGTCATCTGTAAGTCTAATTCTCCAGTCAGTTTTAATTATTTTCATCAGGGAGAACCCTCTTTCTGCTTCTGCAGAACTTGCAGGAAGTGACAGCACCAGATCAATCATAGCAACAACTGATGGAGACTTATCTCTGAGATCATCATTGACCTGCTTTCATGTGATGCTGGAAATGTCTGGAAACCTGTAATAGATGACACAGCAATGATAAGTAGAAAGACTTGTAGCTATTAACATAGTGTCTTTCATGTCCTCAGCTATTTTCTTGTTAATAGTTGTATTTTTCATTTCAGGCTTTACCTGGCATACACCAGATGCTTAAAACGGATCCACTCTGGCATTTTTTCTGAAGGATCTATTCCAGCAGCTTCAAGGGCTGGTTGAAACTTATATCGTTACATCTGACTGTGACAAACAGTAAAGTAGCAACAATTGGTACTCACAAATGAAATCACAATAAGTCAAATTTAACGAGTTGGTTGTTGATTTGATAATACTTCTCCTTGATAAATTGATTACCGGTTCACTGGTAATACGTTTTGGCCGGCGTCTTAAATTGGCCAAAATGTTGTTCTCAAAATTTCCTGATCATCCTCAAATCTGTCTGTCAAACATTAAATGAGTTGGTCCAGCAGTTTGTTTATAGCATAATGATACTGTTGTAGATTGCCAAAGAGGCTATGGCCGTGAAATGTGTCTGATCCTTTCAATGATGCAACCTTGTTTCCTTCACTGAAATTTCAAAAAATGTAGTAATCAAACGAATGAATCATGATTGTTCTTATGAATGTTAACAAATAACAAAAATACATGAGCATTTAATGCTACTTCTTTAGGTTGGTATGTGGGATAACATAAGGTCAATAAAATAAACGGGTTGAAAGGATGCCCATACACGCCTTTCAAGAACTCCAAAACAGCCTTAGCAGCAGTCAACTCTGTCTCCCCTACTGTGGTCATCCTGTCTTGAAGGACCCTGGAAACTTTGGAGAGACAAGTGGTCAGATCCCAAATAAAATGTAGAAAATACACTCTATCCTTTGAAGTCAGGATTTTGAGGAAGTTCCTTGCCTCGGCAGCCACCACTTTGTTCCTGCTCCCACTGTGTTCACTTTGAAGCTGAAGGCAAACAATAGAGACATACTTTCTTTGAAAGAGCGAAATTAAGGGGAAAAAAAGATAAAAACAATTTAAACAACTCTATTGTGAACAAACCTGTTTGAGATGGGAGACAATAGCCTGATAGCCATCTATGAGATTATTTGCAGCTCTTTCAGTATGTGACAACCAACGGGTTTCAGAAACTCGATTTGGCATGAAGAGGCGCTTGTCCAGTGCACGAAATGTTGCTTCCAAGTTGCTTCGATTCAATGAACTATTTTGGTAGAATAGGTACAAGTTGAGCATCCTAAGGTCAACTTTTTCGTACAGTGCTATCTACTTGCAGGCATTATTTTAGGCAAGTTCTAGTCGATGAGCTGAACAGTGAACAGCCAGAATGTAGGGTCGTGCAAGTTGGTCTTTCATCTTCTTCACTTTTCCGTTGTTACTTTCCATCATAACACTAGCATCGTCCGTTCCAAACCCAACCACTTTCGTCTTCCACACGCTTCCAAAACTCCCTGTCATAATGGTGGTCAATGCTTAACTGATGCCATCAGCGTTTGCTTTGCCAATGTTCTTTAATCCAACAAACTTGGTAAAGATCTCCCTACGTACTGCCAATCTAACGTAACAAATGTCAGCTTCCCTGTGAGAACTGCCTCGGGATCCGTCAGATACCATAGACAAAAACTGTGCTTTCTCAACCAGTGAAAGTGTGATATTGCGTTCATTTATAGCAATTGCTTTAACAAAATCTTTACACCTCTTGTCATTTCGGTACGCAGTTTCTACTTTCAAGCCTTTAGCCTCATCTAAAGAACACAGCCACTGAAAATCACTAAACGGGCGACCGTGTTTCGCAAGAGCATGGGTTGATCTAAACAATATTTTCATTTGCTCGATGGTTTTCTGATTTAGCTTCATTAGCATCTTATGTGCTACGGTAGCTTCAGGCTTCCTTGTCGCACCAAATCGCATCTGAGTTTGTTTATGACTGTCAGACCTTGCGTGTGCCTTAATTGCTTCAAGTTTAAAGTTCGTACTTCCAGCACAAAAAGAACTTGAGCGATCATACCTTCTGTAGACAAAGCAAAACATTTTGCCCTCTTTGTTTATGACATGGTATTCAAGCCATGGGAATCTTTCTTTCTACGATGAATTAAAAGTTCTCTTTCTCTGAGTGCTCTCATAAATCTTACCGCTTTTCTGTTTACTGGTACTTTCAGTTTCGGCCATTTTCCCCTTTTTTACATTGTGGCGCCTCATAATTTGTAAAAAATCGCTCCATCTTTACCATCACTTCAAGCGCATTGAGCGCAGAGTCTGGGATCAAGCGATGTTTACGATCGACATGCAAAACAAAAATAGACGCCAGAAGATGATAGATTTATGCCTTCTTTAGTTATTGGTATTATCATTACAGTTTAAACTTTCTCGTTTTTTTAATCAACTGTGAACTAAAGTAAACTAATTATATATAATCTCTTTCAATTTTTCTACTAGCCAGCGGGCTACTAAACGTGGTTTTTTACTAGCCCGACCAAATTTTTACTAGCCTTGGGCTATCGGGCTAGCGGAGATGAGCAATATTTGATGCCTGATTATACCAAACCCAGCCCACCCTTCGCCCCACAAACACACACGCGCCAACAAAAAGGACACTGTCTGCCTAATGATCACTGCCCAGCCCACCCCCAGCCCACACAAGTTTTTTTCTCAATCGATCAATTTTTGGAGATTTTTTTCCCTCTATGGTGGTCGGGATAATTTCGTGATCTCTTTACCGTCATCGACAGCACATTTTAATTGAATACCTCATGAATTCAGCGTCGTTTTAGCGTCATGTCTTTTCATCATATTGCAACAGCTGTTCTCGTATTTTTTATTAACACACTCGACTCGGAGCCACACACTTTAACACTCTCGTCAGGTTCGTTTTTCCTTAAGACTCTTCGCAAGTGATCAGTCTCCAAATTACCTAACTCGTAAAACCGTCACCATTTCTTGACAAGAAGAGAAAATATTCCTTAATGTTTTATGAAAAAAAAAAAAAAAACTTTTTTATCCTTTAAGAGAAAATGTGCTTCACGCATCTGTAATTCTATGCAGTATGCTATTTTTAGTTATTATCTTATAATATAAACCATTTCCTCTTTTTGTCGGTTGATCTGTCAAAAATGTATTTTGTCACATTTTAGCCGAGGGAGAGATCTCGACTGCCTCAACGTCTGGAAATAAGAAATTAATAACTAGGTTAAGGGTTCATGATAGACGAACTAAAGTTACGATTACTGGACGTTTTATTAGAGTTCTCTTACCTGTCGAGGTAACCGGATACATCTGTGTGCTTGAATGAATTTTATATATTAAAATAAGAGACATTTTATTTCCTAGTCTCCACACATGAAAAGAATTCGATTGCTTATCAACAATTTCCACTCCACTAGTTTTAATTATCATGCCCATGCAACTGAGATCATTTAAGGCGAAGAGGTATTTAATTTTCAAACCTATGTCTCATTTGAAACTGTCGGAAAGAACTCAGCTGTTTTCATCGCCCTCTTGTACAAAGTTTTGTGATATGGATATCGATGAAATACCAGAATTCCTCTTCGCACGTGCGGATAAAAATGACCTCATGGTAACTTTTCACGAAGGGCTGTTTTTATATTACGAACATCAAGCCTGACTCTGCCTTAAGTTCAGAGGAAAAAATTATTTCGTCGTATTTTTTTATGTCAAAATTAAAGCGTCTTGTCCACGAGCTGAGTTACCGCCGATGCAGGTGTCTTGTGCATTCGATGTTCTTGAAATATGTTTTAAATTGTAATTGATCTAAACAGGCGATCGTTCTCCTCATAATAAATGGCAAAATAACATTCTTAAACTTCAGTTATAGCAGTTACAGTTGTACATTCTTTATTTTTTATCTTATTTTTTATTTCACACTCTTAAGGGCACGGTTCGTAAGATGGCCATTGATATGTTCTGACAATCTTAAAAGTAGAGGTCTTTTAATTTAAGCAATAACTTAAGAACTGGAACTATCATATTTATGAAGAGTTTATTTTTTCGTAAAATGAGACGATATTTCGCTCAGATAGGATAAATAAAACAGCATTTTTTATTATTGGATGAAATTCAAACTTAACTGGTGTAAACTGCTGCTGCAAAAAGCAACCCTATACAACAACAAGGCTCTGTGAGGCAAAAAAATTGAAAATCTAAGAACGTTATCCAATAGTCCATATTTATGGCTTCTACCTCTTATGGATGTCACTACTACGTAACAATGCGGATGGTCCTCTTATCTCAGCTGACTAAAACTTAGTTTTCTTATATCTTCTTGTTCAACCTCAACTTGCAGGTGACTGGGGTCGTTTCGTAATATTCTTAGCTGTGTCTCTGGCGTTATGGGTGCAACTTTTCGGTTTCGTCTTTCGGTTTTTACCATCTTAATGGCTGGTCTGCTCTTCGTACAGCAAGAACGCAGTGCTTGCTGAAACTCAGGAATTCTGAATACATACACAATCGGATTGACAAAAGAGTTAGAATAATTTAGAATGTTTACAATGTAATAAAACTCCCATGATACTGATGTCTTAGTTATATAAATTAATATGTTCAAGATGATTAAGGGAAGCCAACATACTAAAGCCAGTATGGACACCAGAAGTAGGATCTTTGTTAAGCGTCTGTTTCGGGAAGCTCCACTTCGATGCTGTGCGGCAACTCTCTCGCGTTGAAAATTTCTCCAGATGGCGATGTTACAGACACACATGATGACTGTTAGACCCAACACGACAGGGATAAAAACATACAAACTAGATTTAAATGAACTCGAAACATATAACACAGTTATTAATGTAGACAGCAAGACAGCGAATGTCCAAATTGAGAAAATGGTGATGCGGTATGTTCTGGTGGATAATGAACGGTGTTTGAATGGCCAAAATACGGCATAAAATCTCTCACATGAAATAGAGGCTGCAGATATACACGAGCCTAATAAAAAAATGTTATCGAAACTTGCGTAAAATATTTTGTAGGCCATGTGTTCAGAGTCATATTTTGCTGTCCAAAGCTGATAGCCATCTCCAACGAGGTAAATGTAAAAGGGCAGAGTGAAGGCTCCTAACATCAAATCAGCAAACGCCATATTCATAACCAGGAATAAACTTTTCCTACGAAGTGCTTTGGTAGCCGCGAAGAGAACCAGAGTGAGCAAGTTTCCTGCAGTGATTAAGACAGAAGATAAGATGAAAGCGCTGCATAGTACGAGGCCTTCTGATTTGGAGGGAAAACTTCTTGTGGATGCAGACACATTCTCCAGGGTTTTGTTCACGGCCCACGAGTCAATCATTATAAACTTATGACTTAATGAACTACGGTTAACAGATATTTTTTTTCTGAATAAAATGCGTTGTTTTAGAGGAGAGGAAGTCAACCTTTTGCAACAACATCAAGCAACAACATCAAGCAACAACGGCTGACAAGTTATTTGTATTTGGTAGTAATTACATTCAAGGAGTCGCGCCCAGTGGGCCAGGTAGACAAGACATTTCGAGTTAAACTAATACCGACAATAAAATGACTGTTCATCAAAAAACGTAACAGCTGTTCATATATTTTCCTGTTGAAATGGCAAAAACTGCACAGTTTTACGCTTGTTAAGGTTTTAACATATTTCTTGTGTGACTCAAAATTTCTACACTAGTAGTATTGGAAGTTATCTTTACTCAATGAGAGATAATCTTCATTAGTGATAGACGGAAGCCGGTGTAATAACATTTTAGGATAATTAATTCTAGACACATGCTGCCAGATGCACGGTTTAATTTTGCATCAAACAGTCATCGTACATCGTTGAAATTAAACGAGTCACAACAACTAGAGAGAGAAATACTTAGAAATTATAATCTAGAGTTAAGTACATTTATGGCTCCTATCGTCAAAACTTTACCATCATACACTAAAGACAGCCGACACGCACTTGAAATTGTTCGTGACCTTAATTTCCTTGGCCAAGACAAACTTCTTTTCACTGTGGTTATTACATCTCTTTATAGTGTCATTTGCCATTCTGTCGCTCAAAAATTTTTTTGATCCACATACTGTTAAAAAACCTATTTCTGAAACACGACTCCGCTCAGCCAAACTAGCGCTAATTAATTAAATTTGCATTTAACATTCATCCTACTGTGATGAATTTAGCTCAGAAAGGGGAAAAAAAGAGATCTTTGGCGCCTAAGCGTCTAGAAGTTTCTTACTTGGCTCAAAATTTCTTCGTAAGGCCACTCGGGTGTTATTATCCCTCTGACATATAATCTTTATTAAGTATTTGATTTTCGGAAAGTATCACAGCTCTCACGCGCTTGGTGTAAATGCATTACTTCACTGAATATTTCTCTGGTGATATTCGTTATTTGTTTGCCGAATATATGAGGGCATACACCCACATTACTTCTTGATCAGTTGAGATACCCTAGTGAGGTTTCTCCTGCGAGAAGACGGGCTTGTGACATGGTGTTTTAGTGCAACGGTCAGTTTAATCAGAGGGATTTGAACGGAAATTTATGTAAATATCATGGTAATTTTTTTTGAAGGTGTTTATGGAACCATTCGTGTCACAACAAATGAAATGTCCGTTTATTAAAAAAACGTGAGAGGTGTTCATGTATATTTTTTTTATGACTGAATGGTAAGGCTTTTTAGACATATTTCTTACCTGTAGAACCCGTTTTCAGCCGATCAGAAGTGCGTAATTTTCTCACAAACGTTATTTTAAAAGTAAGCAAGTTTCCTGTCATGATTAGAAAGGATGCCTTCTGCTTTGGAAACTTTTTGCAAATTTGGACTTATTTGTAGGACTTATTTCGTTCTCTGCTAATGCCTCAAACAAAGTTAACTTGTAACTAAATGGTTTACGGGATGAAACGTTTGATCGGGAAAGAATGTGGTGTATAGAAGGAGAGGAACTCGATCTTCTGCAACGACACGAAATAACAACAGCTGAAAAGTCATTTATGTGTCATAGTAATTTTACTCAAGGCAGTCATGTTGTCGAGGTAGACATAATAAATGATACCGCCCCAGACGCATGCTAAATGAGTTTTAGCAAAGAGACAGAAATGATCCAAATTATTATGTACAGTTAATTGTATTTACATTAACTGATCCGGTAACTGATCCGTTCAAAGAACCGTGTGTTTTCCTTTACTTAAATCATAGAAATATTTTTTTTTCGAAGCGAAGAGGCATACATCGTTATCATTTCTCAATGAGAGATAGTTTTCATGACGGTGATGAACGAATTTTGTTGTGACACATCCAAGATATTTTGCTTTAACTCTCTACTCAGTGCGTTGACCTATTTTCAAATTTGCATTAAACATTCATCCTACTGTGATGAATTTAGCTCAGAAAGGGGGAAAAAAAAAAGAGATCTTTGGCGCCTACGCGTCTAGAAGTTTCTTACTTGGCTCAAAATTTCTTCGTAAGGCCACTCGGGTGTTAATATCCCTCTGAGATATAATCTTCATCAAATTTATAAATAAACAGTGTAATATGTAATAACACTTCCAGGATAATTTGCGCTTGACTCATGATACTCGATGCACTGCTCTAGTTCTAATTTTGCTTTAGAAATTCATTCTACACCATTGAATTTAAAAGAGCCATAGCAAAGATAGAGAAAAATAATAATGAATTATTCCTGTAAAGTTAATTTACATTACTGACCCGCTACCTTTTCCGGTGCAGTGAACCGTGTGAATTCCTTTTAGTAGAGCTAAGAAGTTATTTCCAGGAGCGAAGAGGTATGCTCTGGTATCGATTGCAGTCTCAATCAAATTTTTCTCTGCCTTTAATAATCTCTTCCCTTGAGGATTTTTATTTCGGAAAGTATTACAGCTCTCACGCGCTTGGTGTTAAGGCACTACTTCAATAAACATTTCCCGGGTGATATTCGTTATTTGTTTGCAGAATATATGAGGGCATACACCCAAATTACTTCTTGATCAGTTGAGATTCCCTAGTGAGGTTTCTCCTGCAAAGAGAAGGTGTTTATGTAGTTGGAGTAGGCATGAGTGTGAACAAATTCTGTGCCACTTAGAACCCTTTCGTGTCACAATAAATTAAATGTCCGTTTATTAAAAAAACGTAAGAGATGTTCAAGTATTTTTTTTTTTTTTATGACTGAATGGTAAGGCTTTTTAGACATATTTCTTGCCTGTATGACCCGTATGAAAATGTCTTTTAAAAGCCGACTGGGGCGTCATCATTTCTCAATGAGAGATGATTAATCTTCATTAAATAATGCAAATGATCGTGAAAGATGAGAATTACTAACATTTTGCTTGTAGAGCAACATCTGATGCCTGATTTTGCTCACCCAGCCCACCTTCCACCCCACAAACACACGCACACACACAAACAAAAAAGGACACTGTCTGCCTAATGATCTCTACCCATCCCACCTGCAGCCCACACGTTTTTTTTTTTCAATTCCCATCACAACGAATGCACAAGTTTTTTTATCACACAACTGCCCAAAAATAAAAGAAAAGATTTATTCCATAAGTCTTGAAAGTTCAAATAAACCGAATTCAACTATACCTATATTCATCAAGTCCAAGAAATCAATACAAACCTAAGCCATAACATGAATAAGCTGGCTCTAAGAGCCCTTTGATTTTCTATTCCATAGTTGTTGGAAGAATTACGAACTTTGAAAGTCTGCGACACGCGTTTTTGTTTCTTAATTATTATTATTATTATTATTATTATTATCATCATCATCATTATTATTATTATCATTATTTTTACGCGGACCTTTTTTTTTTTCATTGTTTTAGACCCGCGCAACAGACTGAACCGAAAAGGAGAGACAGCTCGTAGTCTAGAGGACTGCCGTATGTCAATAATTTGATGAGTTTTCTTCCGTTTGCGTATCTGATGTTTTTTCCCCTTCTCGATTTTCCTTGTTCTTTTTCGAGGATGATAGATCAGGGACCGCGCAGCAAGTTTTCGAGTGGGGGGCTAAAGAAGAATGCGTGAAGGAAAATTTTTTTTTGTTTAATTCATTTTTATTCTGGCAAAAAAGTGGGGGGGCTAAAGCCCCCCTAGCCCCTCCCTCTGGGCGATCCCTGTAAATATCCTTAAAGCAATAGATGAAAGCAGCTCACAACACGGAGTAGCAGTAACTTATCTTCTCGCAGAGGCTCGGTCATGGGTTTTTTCCTCTATCGATCAATTTTTAGATAATTTTTTTTTCTATCTATGCAAGTCGCCGTCTTTTCTGTCATCGACAGCACACTTTAATTGAATATCTCATGAATTCAGCTTCTTTTTAGCGTCATGTCTTTTCAGCTGCTCATGTATATTTTGTTGACATAATTGGAGCCACACACTTTAACACTCTCGTAAGGTTCGTTTCAGTTTCCTTGACACCCCTCCTTAGTAATCAGTCTACAAATTACCTAACCCGTAAAACCGTCACCATTTCTCGGCAAGAAGAGAAAATATTATTTCATGTTTTATGAAAAAAAATGTATTTATCCTTTCTGAGAAAATATGCTTCACACATGTGTAATTCGATGCAGTGTGCTACTTTTAGTTATTTTTACTAAAAAGAAAATGATATAAACAATTTCTTCTATTTTGTCAAAAATGTATTTAGTCACATTTTGGCCGAGGGAGAGAAAGATCTCGAGTGTCTCAGCGTCTTGAAATATGAAATTAATAATCAGATTACGGGTATTAAAGATGAACTAAAGTTACGATTACTGGACGTTTTATTAAAGTTCTCTTTCCTGTCGAGGTAACCGGATACGTCTGTATGCTTGAATGAATTTATTTCTTGGAAAAAGGGAGGCATTTTATTTCCTAGTCTCCACACATGAAAACAATTCGATTGTTTATCAACAATCTCCACTCCACTAGTTTTAATTATGATGCCCGTGAAACTGAGATCATTCGAGGCGTAGAGGTACTTCATCTTCAAACCTATGTCTCATTGGAAACTGTCGGAAAGAACTCAGCTGTTTTCGTCGCCCACTTGTCTAAGGTTTTATGATATATACATATATATATATATATATATATATATATACATATATATATATATATATATATATATACATATATATATATATATATATATATATATATACATATATATATATATATATATATATATATATATATATATATATCGATGAAATACCAGAATTTCTCTCTCGAAAACATATCTTTACCACGCGCGGTGAACGTTCCACTTATCTCTTCGCACGTGCGGATAAAAATGACGTCATGGTAACCCGCTTTAGCAAATTGGCGGTTTTACCTTTCACGAAGGGCTCTTTTTTATAGTACGAACATCAAATTTGATTCAACCTTAAGTTCAGAGAGGCAAAATTTATTTCGTGATAATTTTTTATGTCAAAATTAAAGGGTCTTGTCCACGGGCTGAGTTACCTACAGGTGTCATGTGCATTCGGTGTTCTTTGTATATATTTTAAATTGTATTTGATCTAAACGAGTGATAATAAATGGCAAAACAACATGATTAAACTTTACTTGATTTTAGTTTGGAAGCAGGGAAAGCTGTACGCTCTTTATTTTATCTTATTTTTTATTTCACACTCATGAGGGCGCCGTCCGTAAGATGGCCATTAACATATTCTGACAACCTTAAAAGTGTAAGTGTGTGAATATGAGCTATAACTTAAGAGCTAGAATTATCATATTTATGAGGAGTTTATTTTTTTCCTAAAATGAGACGATATTTTGCTTAGATAGGATAAATAAAACAGTATATTTTTATCATTGGATGAAATTCAGACTTAACTGGTGTGAACTTCTGCTGCGAAAAGCCACCCAATAGAACAGCAGGGCTCTGTCAAGTAAAAGATTGTAAATCTAAGAACGTTATCCTATTTTTTTGACAATACTCCGCATTTATGGCTCCTTCGTCCTATGGATGTCACTACTCAGTAACAACGCAGAAGGTCCTCTTATCTCAGCAAACTAAAACTTAGTTTCCATATATTCTCGTTCAACATCAATTTGCAGGCGAGTGGGATCGTTGCGGAATATTCTTAGTTTTATCTCTGGCGTTCTAAGTGCAGCCGTTAGGTTTCTTCCTTTGAATTTTACCGTCTTAATGGCTGGTCCTCTCTTTGTGCAACACAAACGCAGCGCTTGCTGAAATTCACGAATTCTGAAGACATACACAATCGGATTGACAAAAGAGTTTGAATAATTTAGAATGTTCGCCATGTGATAAAACTTCCATGGTATTGATGTCTCAGGTATATAGATTAATACGTTCAAGATGATTAAGGGAAGCCAACATAATAAAGCCAGTATGGACACCAGAAGCAGGGTCTTTGTTAAGCGTCTGTTTCGCGAAGCTCCATTCCGATGCTGTGAGTCAACACTCTGGTGTTGAAAGTTTCTCCAGATGGCGATGTTACAGACACATATAATGATTGTTAGACCCAACAGAACTAGGACAGAGACATACAATGCAGATCTTATTGAAGTAAATACCGATAGCAAAGTTAATATTATAGACAACAAGGCAGCGAATGTCCAAAGTGTGAAAATGGCGATGCGATATGTTTTGATGGACAGTATTTAAAACGGCCAATATACGGCGTACAATCTCTCACAAGATATAAAGGTTGCAGATAGATATGAGCCGAACAAAAAAATGGCATCGATACATCTGAAGGCCATAAGATAAAAGCCGTATTTTGCTGTCCAAAGCTGATGGACATGTTTAACAATGTAAATGTAAAAGGGTACGGAGAAGGTTCCCAACAACAAATCAGCAAACGCCATGTTCATAACTAGGAATAAACTTTTCCTACGAAGTGGTTTGGTAACCGCAAAGAGAACCAGAGTGAGCAAGTTTCCTGCAATGATTAAGACAGAAGATAAAATAAGAGCGCTGAATAGAGCGATCTCTCCTGCCTTGGAAGGAAAACTTCTTGTGAATGCAGACGCATTCTCCATGGTTTTATTCACTGCCGACGAGTGAATCATCATAAACTTATGACTAAATGATTTAAGGTAAACAGTTTTTTTTCGTAATAAAATGCGTTGTTTCAAAGGAGAAGAACTCAACCTTTTCCAACAACACCAAGCATCAACGGCTGACAAGTTATTTGTCTTTCGTGCTAATTATATTCAAGGAGTCACGTGTTCCAGGTAGACAAGACATTTCAGGTTCAATTAATACCGTCAATTAAAACGGCTGTTAATCAAAGAACGAATCAGCTGTTCATATATTTTCCTGTTAAAAAGGCAAGAATTGCACAGTTTTACGCTAGTTAAGGTTTTAACAAATTTCTTGTGTGGCTCAAAATCTCCACATTAGCAGTATAGGAAGTTATCCTTTCTCAATAAGAGATAATCTTCAATTAGTGATAGACGGAAGCCGGTGTAATAACACTTCAGGATATTTAGCTCTAGACACATGCTACTAGATGCACTGTTAAATTTTGCATCAAACAGTCATTGTACACCGTTGAAATTAAACGAGTCATAACAATTAGAGAGAGAAATACTAAGAAATTATAATCTAGAGTTAAGTACATTTATGGCTCCTATCGTCAAAACTTTACCATCATACATTAAAGACAGCCAACACGCACTTGAAATTGTTCTTGAATTTCATTTCCTTGTCCAAGACAAACTTCATTTCACTATGGATATCAAACATTTTTTGATTAACGTACTGTCAAAGAACCTAGCTCTTAAACACTACTCCGCTCAGCCAACCTGGTGCTAATAGCTTTCAATTGAAGTTGTCAAATAGTGTTCCAATTCCCTTACCCCTTTACCTCCCATTAGTGACCAAGAGAGAATTTCTCCCTATAATATCAATACAATATCAAGCATAGAAGTGATGAGAATAAAGTAAAATATCAATTGAGGATTATTAGCTTTTCAAATACCAAACTCTCTAAATTTACATCATAGGAATTGTATGACAGACAGTGAGGAGAATTACTAATGTGATCTTGGGAGTTAAAGAGTTAGGTAACCGGTGGGACTACTCAGTACGTACTCAAATAGTAAAAGAAGGCACTATTAGTAATTTACGTGTTACATCGGAATGCACTCGTTTCAGCCGATCAGAAGGGCGTAATTTTCTGATAGACGTTATTTTAAAAGTAAGCAAGTTTACTGTTATGATTAGGACAGATGCCTTCTGCTTTGGAAACTTCTTGCAAATTTGGACTTATTTGTAGGATTTCGTTCATATGCCTCGAACAAAGTTAACTTGTAACTAAATGGTTTACGGGATGAAACGTTTGATCGGGAAAGAATGTGCTGTTTCAAAGGAGAGGAACTCGATCTTCTGCAACGACACAAAATAACAACAGCTGAAAAGTCATTTACGCGTCATATTAATTTTACTCAAGGCAGTCATGTTGTCGAGGTAGACGATGCATTTCAAAATAATACCGTGCACGTAGAGCCCTTCATGTCACGATATACGTCTGTTCATCAAACAACGTGACAGCTGTTTGCGTGTTTTTCTGCAAAGTTTTACCGCTTCATAAGGTTTTAAACAAATTTCTTGTTTGGCTCACAATTTTTTTAACAAATCGACTCGAACATTATCTTTCAATGAACAAAGAATATGAAGAACGCTTTCGGAATAATTTGCCCCAGACGCATGTTATATAATACGCTCTTCAATTTTTAATTTTGCATCAAACAGTTTCCTACACCGTTCAATTTTAATGAGTTTTAGGAGAAAGAAATGATCCATTTTGTTATCTACAGTTAATTATATTTACATTAACTGATCCGTTCAAGAAAACCGTATGTTTTCCTTTACTTAAATCATAAAAATATTTTTTTTTCGGAGCGAAGAGGCATATATGATTATCATTTCTCAATGAGAGATAATTTTCATGAAGGTGATGAACGGATTTTGTCGTGACACATCCAAGATATTTTGCTTTAACTCTCTTCTAAGTGCGTAGATCTATTTCCAAATTTGCATTAAACATTCATCCTACTGTGATAAATTTAGCTCAGAGAGGGAACGAGATCTTTAGCGCCTAAGCGTCTGGAAATTTCTTACTTAGCTCAAAATTTCTTCATAAGGCCACTCAGGTGTTATTATCTCTTAATGAGATATAATCTTCGTTAAATTGATAAATAAACAGTGTAATAACACTTCCAGGATAATTTACGCTTGACTCCGGCATGATCCATGATGCACTGCTCTAGTTCTAATTTTGCCTTAGAAATTCATTTTACACCATTGAATTTAAGAGCCATAGCAAAGAGAGAGAAATACTACTGAATTATTATTTTATTTAAAGTTCATTTACATTATTGATCCGCTGGCTTTTCAGGTGCGGTGAACCTTGTGAATTCTTTTTACTAGAACTAAGAAGCTATTTCTTGGAGCGAAGAGGCATGCTCTTGTATCGATTGCAGTCTCATTCAAATTTTTCTCTGCCTTTAATATTCTTTTCTCTTAAGTATTTGATTTTCCTAAAGTATCTCAGCTCTGACGCGCTTGGTGTAAATGCATTACTTCACTGAATATTTCCCGGGTGATATTCGTTATTTGTTGGCAGAATATATGAGGGCATACACCCACATTACTTCTTGATCAGTTGAGATTCCCTGGTGAAGTTTCTCCTGCGAAGAGACGGGCTTGTGACATGGTGTTTTAATGCAAAGGTCAGTTTAATCGGAGGGATCTTAACGGAAATTTCTGTCAATATCATGGTAACTTTTTCAAGGTGTTTATGTAATTGGAGTAGTTCACTGCCGACATGTTAATCGTTGAAAACTTAAAACTAAATCAGTTGAGGCAAATAGTTTTATAAAAAAAAAAACAGTGTTTCAAAAGAGTAGGGCTCAACCTTTTGCAATAAAACGAAATAAGAACAGCTGAAAAGTTATGTAGATATCACGGTGATTTTATCCAAGGTGTTTGTGTTGTTAGAGCAGGCAATGAGTTTGAACAAATATTGTGCCACGTAGAACCCTTCGTGTCACAATAAATTAAATGCCCGTTTATTCAAAGATGTAACAGGTGTTCATGTATTTTTTTTACTGAGTGGCTTTTTAAACAAATTTCTTGCCTGTATAACCTGTATGATAATTTCTTTAAAAGCCGACTGGGGCGCCATCATTCCTCAAAATGATGAGTAAAAAGCGTAAAAACACATCCAGTATAATTTGTTCTAGACACATGATACGTGATGCACTATTCTATTTCTCTTTCCGCGTTAAACAGTCATCTAACACCATTGAATTTAGATAAGTTATAACTATGAGAGCGAAATAATGGTAAATTATTGTCTATAATTAGGTGAATTTATATTAAGGTATCACAGAAGGAAAAAAGTCATATTTTTCTCAATTTCCTAAATATTTTATGTCCAATAAAGAAAATAGAGATTTACTATTTTCTGAAATTTCATTTTGGTATCTTTTTTACTCCAGGAGATGTAAAACAAAAAGTATCATGAGGGTAAACGGAAGGCACGAGCTCGAGATTGATTACACTTCATGTCAACGTCTTCTTGTCACCTAATAAACGATTACAAACCATTATTAACGTGCAGATCACGTTCCAATCAAAACAAGGATGTTATTAAAATGCGCGGCCAAATTAGCTTATCTTGTGAGACGAGTCGGCGTTTTCATTTAACTTGGGTTTTTCCGGCTAACGGGGGAATAGACAGTGTCGTGACTAAATGTTTTAAAGCAAAGATAAAAAGTTTAAACGGGGGATCTTGTATCAATACTACAGGATTAAGAATCGGTATCGGTAAACTTTTTTCCGATCAATTGATAAGAAACTCAAAGTTCAGTTCTTAACAAAAATTACTGAGAGGTTATCCTCGGTGTTGTTTGCGAATACCCCGTCAGTTTTTTTAAACCTTTTTTCCAAACTACTATCGATCGTTGCTTTTACGCCGACTCTTTTCGGTGCACGTTACAGTAGTGCATTAATTACAAAAAATTCCGATTCGTTTTCCTTCAAAGAGGATAACGACAGAGCTCTCTTACAGAATTCGTTTCTACAAGGAATAAATGAGTATATTCGGAGTTTGAGTAGCCAATCACAATGCACCTTCACCGCCATCCACTGTTTGCTATGTGCTAACACTTTTTGTCTTCGTCGAGCATGTTTATTATGTTAGAATGTATTGTAATCTACGTTTTTGTTCGAACCGACAATTCAATCACCAACTAGATGGACAATTCAGTCTACAACTCCGCTTCAATTGTCTGCAATAGGCCTACAAAATCTACGTTACATACAACCAACGGTATCTAGTCGTTTCGTACTCACGAACGTTTCTTACTTATTCGATTCGCAACCAAAATTACCATTTTCGTTTCGATTCGTATTCAAACCATTGGTGAAACATTAGTGACGATAAAAACCCCAGCGAGCAGATGAGTACTGTTGCGTGCGACCGGTTGGTTATGACTCCGGAAAGCGAGTAAAATACACATAAAGTCCGGTTGAGTCTATTTTTGGCTTTATTAACAACAACAAATAAATCATTGCTAGCGTATTGTTCTCGCCACTCCAACATAAAATTCACATCTTCTCTGTAAAATCTCTGTGTATTCTTTGTAACATGACAAGATATTTACTAAGATAGGGAAAATGAAAGAGAATACTGTTATCCTAGGTGAAATTCAGATCTGACTTGTGTGTACAAGTACTTCCGATGGGGAGTATATCTCTCGACAACACAAAGGTTCCACTGCAACAAAAATTTATCAAACAGGTAGGAAATTATAGTATTTTGGGATTAAAAATTTTTTTCGTTCAAACTCTATTTAAAGGGGAATGGGATCGGTTGGTAATACTCTCAGCTCCATCTCCAGCGTCCAAAGTGCAGCTGTTCCGTCTCTTCTTCCGATTTCCCCGTTCCTACGGCTGCTCTCCTCTTCGCACAAAACGAACTTAATAGTGCAGCCGTCGGTTTCTTCCTTCTGCATACACTTAGAATTCCTGAGTTTCGGCAAGCTCTACGCTTGTGTTTTACAAAGAGGAGAGCAGCCATTCAGACAGAAGAAATAGAAGGAAAAAAAAACGAACGGCTGCACTTTTAACGACGGAGAAAGAGTTCAGGATATTACGAACTGTTCCCACTCGCGTGTAAAAAGAGTTTAACAAGAAGATATATATGGAAAATAATTTTATTTTCGATCTGCTGACCAAAGAGAATCACTGATGGTGAGTAGCGCCGGCGAGACACATTAGAAACAGGAGTCATAAATATGAGTTATTGTCAGAAAATACAATAGTTTCCAGCCTGTTTGTTAACTAACTGTTGCAGAAGAATCTATTTTTTTTGTTTTTGTTTAGAGATACCTTTTCTATCTAGGAATAAAAAAAATAATTTTGCTATAAACTTTAAAAAGGTTCGATTCAAGGGGGTTTTCAGTTCCTTTTGTTACAAGCATCTGGAAAAAAAAGGAATTTCCAATAGAAATCAAGCCAAAAAGTGTGTAGAATTATTGCTTGTAGTTCCGATGCTAACACTGACATGGCGCTATGAGTAAACCATTTACCTGTCCTCGAGAGTGTTTTAATAACTGTAAATTGGCCAAAATTTTAACCATGAGCCGTAAAGGCCATTACACCTGCCATTGAAACTCTACTTGAAAAGCAACGGGTCGGCAGTAGTCAATTAGCTCCTATTGTAGAAACCTATTCTGCGTTTATATACTACCATACTGCTCATCGAAAAGAATCGGAAAAAAAGGTAAAAAAACTGGCGGGGTGTTCGCAAATTACCCCGAGGATAACCTCTCAGTGAATTTTGTGAAGAAGTTTGAGTTTCTGATCAATTGATCGGCGAAAATTCACCGATACCAATCGTTAATCCCGTGGTATTGACACAAGATCCTTTAAACTTCTGATCTTTACTTCAGAACACTTAGCCATGACACTTTCTATTCCCCCGTTAATGAAAACGCAAGTTACATAAAAAGGCCGAGACGTTTTACAAGATGAGTTTATTTGGCCACGCATTTCAACCAACACCCTTGTTTCGATTGGAACGTGATCTGCACGTTAATGATGGTTTGTAATTGTTCCTTATGTGACAAGAAGACGTAGACATGAAGTGTAATCAATCTCGTGCCTTCCTTTGTTCTCTTATGATACTTTTCGCTTTATATCTCCTGAAGTAAAAAAGACACCAAAAGAGGGAGAAAACAACGATGGCGCGCGCCCTTTAGAGCTTCCTTAATGAAGACTAGCTATCTCTCTTTGAGAAATGATGACGCCCCAGTCGGCTTTCAAAGAAATTTTTATTCAGGCAAGAAATTTGTTTAAAAAGCCTTACCACTCAGTAAAAAAAATACAGCTGTTAGGTTTTTTTTTAATAAACGGACACTTCATTTATTGTGACACGAAGGGTTCTATTTGGCACAATATTAGTTCCAACTCATTGCCTGCTCTAACTACACAAACACCTTGGATAAAATTACCGTGATATTTACATAACTTTTCAGCTGTTCTTATTTCGTTTTATTGCAAAAGGTTGAGCCCTACTCCTTTGAAACACTGTTTTTTTTTTTTTCTGCGATAAAACTATTTGCCTCAACTGATTTAGTTTTAAGTTTACAACGATTGACATGTCGGCAGTGAACGAAAGCCTGAAAAATACGTCCGAATTCGCAAAACGTTTTCCTTCCAAATCAGAAGGCATCGCATTATGCAGCGTCTTCATGTTATCTTCGGTTCTAATCATTGCAGGAAGCTTCCTCGCTCTTGTTCTCTTTGCAGTTAACAAAACACTTCGTAGGAAAAGTTTATTCCTAGTTATGAACATGGCGTTTGCTGATTTGATGTTGGGAACTATCTCCGTACCCTTTTACATTTACTTTGTTGGAGATGCCTATCAGCTTTGGACAGCAAAATTCGGCTTTCATCTAGTGGTTTTCAGATGCATCGTTGCCACTTTTATGTTCGGCTCATATCTATCTGCAGCCTTCATATCCTGTGAGAGATTTTTTGCTGTATGTTGGCCGTTTCACCACCGATCACTGTCTACCAGAACATACTACATCACCATTTTCATACTTTGGATACTCGCTGTCTTTCTGTCTTCAATTCTAACTTTGTTAGGTGTCTTTAGTTCATTTAAATCTGCTTTGTACGTGGTAGTCATCGTCCAATTGTGTCTAACAATCATAATATGTGTCTGTAACATTGGTATCTGGATAAATTCTCAACACGGAAGGTTTACTTCACAACAACAAAACAGAGCCTCGCGAAGCAAACGCTTAACAAAGACCCTACTTTTTGTATCCATGTTGGCTTTAATAACCTGGCTTCCCTTACTTATCATAAACATTTTAATCTGTATAACTGGGGAATCACTATCACATCTGGTTAATTTTGTGGTGAACATTTTAAACTATTCCAACTCTTTTTTCAATCCAGTTGTGTATATATTTAGAATTCCTGAATTTAAGCAAACGCTACGTTTGTCGTGCACTAAGAAGGGAACAGCCACGAAGACAGGACAAATCGAAAAAAAATACCGCACTACACTTAGAACGCCGGAGAAAGAGCTAGGAAAATATCACACCGATCCCACCCGGCTGCAGGTAATGTTTGACCAAGAAGATATGGAGACTCAATTTTAATTAGTTGTGACAAGAGGACCATTTGGCGTTGATGCTATTTAGTGAGGTACAATAGAAGCAAGAGTCAGAAATATGGCGTCTTCTCAGAAAATACGATGATTGCCTGCTTTAAGTTTATTACTTGCCACAGTGCATTTTTGTGTGTGTGTTATGTGGTATCTTTTCGTAGCAGCAGCACATAAGGAAATCAAATACGTTTCTTCATTTATCCAATGTGATTATAACATCTCACCATTTTGCTAACCCAAACCGCGGTTTACGCGAGCAATGGGCCTCAGGTATTCTGTATAAGAGGGTTGATTTAATTAAAGATAATTGTTACGTATTTAGATCAACGACAATTTAAAACACATTTTAGGAGCTCCGAATGCAGAAAACTGCACTTAGCTCGTAGAAAAGCTACACAAGCCTCCAACATAACATTGAAAGGAAATCTTATCACAAAAGATCTTTTCCCCCGAATTAAAAGTTGATTCTAGCCTTGGTAACGTTTACAATGAAGAAAAAGGAAAAATAAGCCGACATTTTGTTGGCTCCCTAACTCTTTACTCAGGATTTGACTGGTTTGAGTACTCAAAAATGGAATAGTATGTGATGCTGCAGATTGTTAGGCCTACACTTGAGTGACACTCTTATGATAAATTTACGCTATTTGGTGCAAGTGATCTTGGAAAAATTTGTTACATTACATAGAATTGAATTGGTTATTGACGAAACCTAGGCAGAGAAAACTGAATCTTAAGTTGTTGATCTCGTAGGGATGATCACTCATTTGTTTTGTTAATAATCAGCATCAAAATTATCAATTGAAAGAAAGATTTCCGATTATCTCATATTGATCTCAATCAAAGCTGTATACCCAAAGGAAATTGTATACCCATTGTAAATCAGCGTTTTCTTCATCAAAAGAACTGCATGCCTGATTACATATGGGTCTGTGCGGAAGTCTTGCCTCAATTTTCATAGCTGATGTCGCAAAAAGGTGATATCGTTAAGATAGCATTGTCACATAGGACTTTAGGGGAGGCCTAAAGGAAGGAAAGAAACTCCTAAACTAAAATCTTAAGACCGTGAATTGGTCATACTTATATCGACGGTCATATTGCGGGACACAATTGTCTGTTGACTCAGCCTCGCCGGCAGTGTTTGATATACAGTTCTTTTAACTTTCAATGACTGACTTTGGAAAATTGGTTTACTAACTAAAAACTGTGAAATCCTGAAGAGATAACAACACCTACCAACGCCCTACCGACAACTTCGAAACATTGACATAGAAAAACAGAACTACCTGGAATCTCTCTTTAGGCAGAAAAAATTACCCGATCAGTTTTAAAAACTGCGTGGCTTTTAGTCTTTTTCCTGATAAACTGAAGAACCCAAATGAAACTTTTCATTGACCTTAACTCAAAAATGCGGAACTGAACCAACGGAGAAATTTCAATGCCTTTGCCCTCAACACGGAAGAAGTATTGATTAGCTACACATGAGATAACTACCATTACAGTGCCATCTTAAGAGCTATATTTGTCATTTTGTTCCATCAAATTGGGTCGGTTGTAGTGAAGAAATATAACATGGTTTCTGTGTTTACATAGCCTGATGTAAACACGCGGGAAGTTGGGAGAACACGAGATAAGCGTAAGAAACCACGACGCGAAGCGGAGTAGTTTCCAGCTTATCGAGTGTTCTCCCAACCTCCCAGGTGTTTACATCAGGCTATGTAAACACGGAAACCATTTTACATTTCTTTTATAAAATAACTAATGAAAGAGGAACGAAAACGGTGTTTACATACCCTCATGTAAAATGATTTTATGGCCTATCAGAGGGCGCGCGTACTATTGTTTTATAATTTGAAATCTCAACGGTTAAGACTTTATGCCTGGACAATAAAGTAACAAGCTTCAATCAGTAGCAATGAAGTGATATAGATTTTCCAATTTGAACGATTATTTTCCTAATAAAAATGAATGTAGTTTCAGCGTCTGGAAATATGAAATAAATAATTAGATTATGGGTTTTAAAGAGGAACTAAAGTTACGATTACTGGACGTTTTATTATAGTTCTCTTTCCCGTCGAGATAACCGGATACATCTGTGTACTTGAAGGAATTTATTTATTAAAATAAGAGGCATTTTATTTCCTAGTCTTCACACATGAAAATAATTCGATTGTTTATCTACAATTTCCACTCCACTAGTTTAAATTATGATGCCCGTGAAACTGAGATAATTCGAGGCGTAGAGGTACTTCATCATCGGAAAGAACTCAGCTGTTTTCATCACCCACTTGTCTAAAGTTTTATGATATATAAATATATCGATGAAATACCAGAATTTCTGTTTTGAAAACATGATATCTTTACCACGCGCGGTGAACGTTCAACTTATTTTTTCGCACGTGCGGATAAAAATGACGTCATGGTAACCCGCTTTAGCAAAATGGCGGTTTTACTTTTCACGAAGGGCTCTTTTTTATATTACGAACGTCAAATTTGATTCACCCTAAAGTTTTGGGGAAAACTTTATTTCGTGATATTTTTTATGTCAAAATTAAAAGGTCTTGTTCACGGGCTGAGTTACCCGCAGGTGTCATGTGCATTCGATGTTCTTTATATATATTTTAAATTGTATTTGATCTAAACGAGCGATAATAAATGGCAAAACAACATGTTTAAACTTAACTTGATTTTAGTTTGGATGCAGGGAAAGCTGTACGCTCTTTATTTTATCTTATTTGTTATTTCACACTCTTGAGGACGCGGTTCGTAAGATGGCCGTTGACATGTTCTGACAACTTAAAAGTATAGGTGTCTGAATTTGAGCAGTAATTTAAGAGCTAGAATTATCATATTTATGAAGAGTTTATTTTTTTCGTAAATGAGACGATATTTTGCTCAGATAGAATAAATAAAACAATATATTTTTATCACTGGATGAAATTCAGACTTAACTGGTGTGAACTTCTGCTGCAAAGAGCAACCCTATACAACAACAGGGCTCTGTGAAGTAAAAAATTGAAAATCTAAGAACGTTATCCTATTTTTTTGACAATACTCCACATTTATGGCTTCTTCCACCTATGGATGTCACTACTCAGTAAACATGCGGAAGGTCCTCTAATCTCAGTTATCTCGTTCAACATCAACTTTCAGGCGAGTGGGATCTTTGCAGAATATTCTTAGTTCTATCTCTGGCGTTCTGCGGTTTCTTCCTTTGAATTTTACCATCTTAATGGCTGGTCTGCTCTTCGTGCAACACAAACGTAGCGCTTGCTGAAACTCACGAATTCTGAATACATATACAATCGGATTGACAAAAGAGTTAGAGTAATTTAGAATGTTCACCATGTAATAAAACTTCCGTGGTATTGATGTCCTAGTAAAAAAGATTAATACTTCCATGATGATTAAGGGAAGCCAACATATTAAAGCCAGTATGGACACCAGAAGAAGGATCTTTGTTAAGCGTCTGTTTCGCGAAGCTTCATTTCGTTGCTGTGAGGCAACTCTCTCGCGTTGAAAATTACTCCAGATCGCGATGTTACAGAAACATATGATGATTGTTAGACCCACCGAAACGGGGATGAAAACGTACATACCAGATTCAAATGAACTCGAAACATATAACAAAGTTATTAATGTAGACACCAAGAAAGAGAATGTCCAAATTAAGAAAATGGTGGTGCGGTATGTTCTGGTGGATAATGAACGGTGTTTAAACGGCCAAAATACGGCATAGAATCTCTCACAAGAAATAGAGGCTGTAGATACATATGAGCCAAACAAAAGTATGTTATTGAAACTTGTATAAAATGCTCGGTAGGCCATGTGTTCAGAGTCATATTTTGCTGTCCAAAGTTGATAGTAACCTCTAACAACGAAAATATAAAAGGGCAGAGTGAAGGTTCCTAACATCAAATCAGCAAACGCCATGTTCATAACTAAAAATAAACTTTTCCTACGAAGTGGTTTGGTAACTGCAAAGAGAACCAGAGTGAGCAAGTTTCCTGCAATGATTAGGACCGAAGATAAAATGAAAGCGCTGCACTGTGCGATCCCTTCTGCCTTGGAAGGAAAACTTCTTGTGAATGCAGACGCATTCTCCAAGGTTTTGTTCCCTGCCGACGAGTCAATCATTCTAAAGTTATGACTAAATGAACTACGGTAAACAGTTTTTTTTTCGGAATAAAATGCGTTGTTTCAGAGGAGAGGAACTCAGCCTTATGAAACAACACCAAGCAACAGCAGCTGAAAAGTTATTTGTATTACGTGGTAATTATATTTAAGGAGTTACGTGGTCCAGGTAGACAAGACATTTCAGGTTTTACTAATACCGTCAATAAAATGACTGTTTATCAAAAACGTAACAGCTGTTCAGGTATTTTCTTGTTGAAATGGCAAGAATTGCACAGTTTTACGCTTGTTATGGTTGCAACAAATTTCTTGTGTCGCTCAAAATCTCTGCACTAGCAGACTAGGAAGTTATCTTTACTCAGTGAGAGAGGATCTTCATTAGTGATAGACGAAAGGTGTAATAACGCTCCAGGATAATTAGCTCTAGACACATGCTACCAGATGCACTATTTAATTCTGCGTATAAGTATTAAGTATATTTATGGCTCCTATATATCGTCAAAACTTTACCATCATACATTAAAGACAGCTAACACGCACTTGACTTTAATTTCCTCGGCCAAGACAAACTTCTTTTCAATATGGACATTACATCTCTTTTTAGTGTCATTCGCCATTCTGTCGCTCAAACATATTTTTGATCAACGTACTGTCAAAGAACCTAGCTCTGAAACACACCTCCGCTCAGCCAAACTAGTGCTAATAATAGCTTCCAGTTGAAGTTGTCAAATATTCTTCCAATTCTCTTAACCCTTTACCTCCCATGAGTGACTAAGAGAGATTTTCTCCTTACAATATCAATACAATATCAAGCATAGAAGTGATGAAAATAAAGTAAAATATCGAGAAGGGGATTATTAGTTGATCCAATACCAAATTCTCCAAATTGACATAATAAGAATTGTGTGGCAGACAGTAAGGAGAATTACTGATGAGGTCTTGGGAGTTAAAGGGTTAGGTAGTTGGTGGGATTACTCAGCACGTACTCAAATAGTAAAAGAATACGCTATTAGTAATTTGCACTCGTGTTACATCAGAATGCACTCGTTTTCAGCCGATCAGAAGTGCGTAATTTTCTCATAGACGTTATTTCAAAAGTAAGCAAGTTTCCTGTTATGATTAAGACGGATGCCTTCTGCTTTGGAAACTTCTTGCAAATTTGGACATATTTGTAGGATTTCGTTAACTGCCGGTGCCTCAAACAAAGTTAACTTGTAACTAAATGGTTTACGAGATGAAACGTTTGATCGGGAGTTTGAATCGAGTGTTTCAAAAGAGAGGAACTCGATCTTCTGCAACGACACGAAACAACAACAGCTGAAAAGTCATTTATGTGTCATAATAATTTTACTCAAGGCAGTCATGTTGTCGAGGTAGACATAATAAATAATACTGTGTAAGTAGAGCCCTTCATGTCACGATATATGTCTGTTCATCAAACAACGTGACAACTATTCGTGTGTTTTTCTGGTTTTTAACAAATTTCATGCACGGCTCAAAATTTATTAACAAACCGACTCGGACGTTATCATCTTTCAATAAACAAAGAATCCGTTCAAGAACACCTTGTGTTTTCCTTTACTTAAATCATAAAAAATATTTTTTTTTCGAAGCGAAGAGGCATATATCGTTATCATTTCTCAATGAGAGATAGTTTTCATGACCGTGATGAACGAATTTTGTTGTGACACATCCAAGATATTTTGCTGTAACTCTCTACTCAGTGCGTTGACCTATTTTCAAATTTGCATTAAACATTCATCCTACTGTGATGAATTTAGCTCAGAAATGGGAAAAAAAAAAAGAAGAGATCTTTGGCGCCTACGCGTCTAGAAGTTTCTTACTTGGCTCAAAATTTCTTCGTAAGGCCACTCGGGTGTTATTATCCGTCAATCAGATATAATCTTCATTAAATTTGTAAATAAACAGTGTAATAACACTTTCAGGATAATTTGCGCTTGACTCATGATACTCGATGCACTTCTCTAGTTCTAATTTTGCTTTAGAAATTCATTTTACACCATTGAATTTAAAAGAGCCATAGCAAAGATAGAGAGAAACAATAATGAATTATTCCTCTAAAGTTCATTTACATTACTGATCCGCTAACTTTTCCAGTGCAGTGAACCTTGTGAATTCCTTTTATCGATTGCAGTCTCACTCAAATTTTTCTCTGCCTTTAATAATCTCTTCCCTTGAGTATTTGATTTCGGAAAGTATTACAGCTCTCACGCGCTTGGTGTAAATGCACTACTTCACTAAATATTTCCCGGGTGATATTCGTTATTTGTTTGCAGAATATATGAGGGCATACACCCACATTACTTCTTGATCAGTTGAGATTCCCTAGTGAGGTTTCTCCTGCGAAGAGACGGGCTTGGTGTAAATGCACTACATATTTCCTAGTGATATTCGTTATTTGTTGAACAAATAACGAATATCACCAAGAAATATGCAAGTTGCAGAATATATGAGGGCATACACCCACATTACTTCTTGATCAGTTGAGATTCCCTGGTGAGGTTTCTCCTGCGAAGAGACGGGATTGTGATATGGTGTTTTAATGCAAAGGTCAGTTTAATCGGAGGGATTTTTTAAATGTTTTTGGACTCGCGCGACAGACTGAACAGAAAAGGAGAGACAGCTCGTAGTCTAGAGGACTACCGTATGTCAATGATTTGATGGGTTTTCTTCCGTTTGCGTATCTGATGTTTTGTCCCTTACTCATTACCTCTGATCTATTTTAAGGTTACTTCCCACCTTCAGAGGCCGAAAAAATCGATTTTTATTTTATTTGACAAAACTGAATTCAAACATTTAACCTTACCATTTACTCACTCAGAAACTGTTTGGTTTATGGAAGATCTTGCCGTAATTAAAGCCTTAAATCATTCGTTTCTTTCGGAAATAATCTCGTTAAGTTTAGGGGAAAAATAGAAATGTTATTCACCAGCCTAAGTCGGTCCGTGTTTGGAAAAACTGTGCCCTGTGTCTTGAGTACCGCCCGAGGCCTACTCTTGCTCTCGGGCACAGTTTTTCCCAATACGGACCTCCCGGCTGGCGAATAACATATTTATATTGTTTCGAGAACAGGATATCTTCACCGCGCGAATAACCATAATATTTTTCTTTTCACACATGAAGACAACTATCGTCTTGGCAACCGGCTCACTGATCAAAATGGTAGTTTTTTTTTCCAAGAGGGGTTTCGTTTTCATCATTTTTTTGCAAACACTGTTTTGGCTTAGATCAGCTTACAGTTGGAGGAAAAAGTTTTCCTTTTGGAGCAGTGACCTCAGAACATTCCTCTTAAATCGATTTAATTTCTTTGCAAAAGGATCTTTAGGAGTTTTGAAGGCGCCCTTTCCACTTGCAGGCGATTAGGAAAGTCCAAAGGGATGTCATTTGAGCAATAACATTAGGGCTACAATTATATCATACTAAAAATTGTGATTCGTTTGTAGCATGGTAAGATATTATACTCTAAGATATTATATATTATTTCAAAGAACAACTACAACGACGACTTCATCCAACGTAACACTCACAGACCTACTACTACTACTACTACCGAAGCTAACGACAACGTAACTCCTACGACCACAGCCACTATACTATACATAAAGGGCATATCTGAGAACATCTCACGCATCCTACAACCATTCAATATCTGCGTCCCTCACAAACCTATTACCACACTACGTCAGTTACTGACTAACATCAAAGACAGAGACGAACCGAGGAACAGACAAGGAGCAGTATATCGGTGAGAGCGGCAGAAACCTCACAACTAGGCCGACTGAACACAAACGAGCGACGAGGAAAGGCGATGTTAACAATCACATTGCTGAACATCACCGACTTACGAACCACACTATTGACTGGGACTCTGCGCAATGCCTAACCTGCAGCACCGACTACTTTCAACGACTGACCCTGGAAAGCTGGTTTACTAACTTGGAACAGACTCCCCTCAACAGGTGTCAACCACTACCGGCACCATACAAACGACTCATTCACGACATTAACATTACAAACGAACCGAACAGAACGACCTAACTTTACTAACGGATCGAAACCGACCAATCACGACTGACCTACGCCACTTGAGTCTTACAGCCAATAACATCACGGCAAAACTGACCAATCAGTTTACACAAACCGTACTAAGTAAATTCGACCGACAACAACCTATTTGACTCTGATGATGACTTCCGCTCACGTTGTCGAAACGTCAGTCACCATTACTGACAACAGTCCTTCTCAGGACTACACTCACCCGGACGATCAAACTACACTATTACACGTTCTTAATATAATTTCAAGCCTTTATATAGTCTTCTCACTTTGCGCGCGAGTTGGTTGGTGTGATGTCTGTACAGAGTTTACCAACTTAATAAAAGTAGATATGGATGTAAATGAGATGTTACTATTGAATATTTAACACGCGTAATATGCGAGAAACAATTAACAGCTTTGCACGTGGTCCTTATATTTCCTCTTTTTAACCGATATGTGTTCATTTTGTTGACAAAAATGCGGATCGAGACTAAGACTGTTCCTTTGACTTGAAATATTTTCAACGTTTAGGGGTGTACAAACACTGATTTTCACATATGTGCCTTATATTGTTATTGGCTTACAAGAGGAACCAGCGAATTTTTACAGGGAAAAGCGAAGCGTTGCTTTCGTGACTGGCCATTTGTCTACTTTTCTGATGGTTTTATCCCTCATCTGTTTGGTGACTACGCAAATACTAGTAAGTGAAAATCAGACGATATAAAGGCTTAAAATTCTATTAGGAACGATTGTGACCGCTTTGTTAATAACCAAATGCAATGGCTGCTTTGTTAAAAAAAAAAAAAAATAAAAAGATATCAAGAAACGGGCAAGGAATATTTCACAATAGTGGAAATGATCGTAAAAGAGCAATATTTGATACCTGATTATGCCAAACCCAGCCCACCCTCCACCCCACAAACACACACACACACACCAACAAAAAGGACACTGTTTGTCTAATGATCTCTGCCCATCCCACCTCCAGCCCACACAAGTTTTTTTTCCAATTCCCATCACGACGAATACAAAGGTTTTCTTATCACACAACTGCCCAAAAATAAAAAGAAAAAATTTATTCCATAAGTCTTGAAAGTTCACATAAACCGAATTCAACTGTACCTATATTCAACAAGTCCAAGAAATCAATACAAACTTAAGCCATAGCATGAATGAACAGGATCAAAGAGCCCGTTGATTTATATTCCATTGCTGACGTTGTCGAAAGGAATTACGAATTTTGTCATTCCGCGACACGCGTTTTTGTTTGTTTGTTTATTTATTTATTTTTCACTTTTTTGGACTCGCGCAATAGACTGGACTGAAAAGGAGAGCAGCTCGTACTCTAGAGGACTGCTTATCTCAAAGATTTGATGGATCTTCTTCCGTTTGTGTATCTGATTGTTTTTTCCCTTTCTCGATTTTCCTTGTTGTTTTCCGAGGATGACACGATATTCTAAAAGAAATAGAGGAAAGCAGCTCTCGACACGGAATTGCAGTAACATCTTCTCGCAGAGGGCCAGTCACAGGTTTTTTCCTCAATCGATCAATTTTTGGTGGTCGTGATAATTTCGTGATCTCTTTACCGTCATCGACAGCACATTTTAATTGAATACCTCATGAATTCAGTGTCCTTTTAGCGTCATGTCTTTTCATCATATTGCAACAGCTGCTCACGTATTTTTTATTAACACAGTCGGAGTCACACACTTTAACACTCTCGTCAGGTTCGTTTTTTCCTTAGGACTCTTCGTTAGTCATCAGTCTCTAAATTACCCAACCCGTAAAACCGTGATTTTGACAAGAAGAGAAAATATTCCTTAATGTTTTATGGAAAAAAAAAAAAAAAAAACCGTTTTTATCCTTTCAGAGAAAATGTGCTTCACGGATCTGTAATTCTATGCAGTATGCTATTTTTAGTTATTATTTTATGATATAAACCATTTCCTCTTTTCTCGGTTGATCCGTCAAAAATGTATTTAGTCACATTTTAGCCGATGGAGAGAGAGATCTCGAGTACCTCAGCGTCTGAAAATAAGAAATCAATAATCAGATTATGGGTTCATAATAGACGAACTAAAGTTACGATTACTGGACGTTTTATTAGAGTTCTCTTTCCTGTCGAGGTAACCGGATACATCTGTGTGCTTGAATGAATTTGTATATTAAAATAAAACATTTTATTTCCTAGTCTCCACAAATGAAAATAATTCGATTGCTATTAACAATTTCCAGTCCACTAGTTTCAATTTTGTTGCCCGTGAAACTGAGATCATTCAAGGCGGAGAGGTACTTAATCTTCAAACCTATGTCTCATTGGAAACTGTCGGAAAGAACTCAGCTGTCATCGCCCACTTGTACAAAGTTTTGTACAATTTCTCTTCGCACGTGCACATAAAAATGACCTCTTGATAACTTTTCACGAAGGGCTATTTTTATATTACGAACATCAAGCCTGACTCAGCCCTAAGTTCGGAGGAAAAAACTATTTCGTGATATATTTTTATGTCAAAATTGAAGTGTCCTGTCCACGGGCTGAGTTACCGCCTGTGCAGGTGTCTTGTGCATTCGGTGTTCTTGAAATATGTTTTAAATTGTATTTGATCTAAACAGGCGATCGTTCTCCCTAAAATAAATAGCAAAATAACATTCTTAAACTTCAGTTACGGCAGTTATAGCTGTACGCTCTTTATTTTATCTTATTTTTTATTTCACACTCTTGAGGGCACGGTCCATAAGATGGCCATTGACATGTTCTGACAATCTTAAAAGTATAGGTGTGTTAATTTAAGCAATAACTTAAGAGATATGTGGCGGGTATTGTTAGGAGCAGGAATTGATGAATGAAAAGATAATAAACCCGTGGCTTTATTAGTATTTGCTAGTTCGCCAGTTTCTTAAGAACTCAGCATTGAAAAGCAAAGTTGACGCGAAGAACACGAGAAGAGGAATTCCATGTCTAGAAGCAACCATGTATTATTTTATTTATCATTTAAACACAATAGCCCTTTAGTGACTAGAAAAGCTGCCTTCATTAATGAATGACAATAAAAGAATGGACAATCGTACAGTGCGTTGGCACTAAGGCTCAAGATGGAAACATGCGTTGAATCGTGATTACAAAAACAACAATGAGCGTAATTTTCAATTTATAAAACTCATTTATTGACTTTGTTCTTTCCGACAGAAGGAGTCTTTCAGGTAAACGGCAAAAGTCGGTCTGCGGCAAATCTTCTTGTTGTCGATTTTCGTTGTCAGCCGCGAGAAACGCCATTACCAAAGCCACTGAATATGTGACTGTAAATTTTCCTTTTTCGTATATATGGTTTTCTTCCCCTTCTGGGAGAGTTTGAACGTCACTGCCTGTGAGCAATATGGAGTTTTCAATGTTCTAGCCGCCATAATCTGGGGACATGGATGCTATTTTTTTTCTTTTTCATTTATCAATAAATTTATAGTTGACTTCTCTTGTCAGCAAAGGGCCATGGTGTTTCTATAGTAAATAAAAACGACATTGTTGCTTGTAGATAGGGAATTTCTCTTGTCTTGTTCAACTCGAAATCTTACAAGTTTGCTGCGCTCACTCGTGATTTATTCATATATACGCGCGCCCATGTATTATTCTCTAAAGAAATACCAGAATTTATCTTGTTTTGAAAATAGGATATCTTAGCTGCGCGAATTACCATAGCATTTCTCTTTTCAGGCATGAGGACAACTGTCGTCATGGCAACCAGCTCCTCAAAATGGTAGTTTTGTTTTTCAAGAAGGGTTTTATTTTCATTATTATTTTGCAAACATTGTTTTGGCTTAGATTAGCTAACAGTTCGGAGAAATAATTTTTGCTTTAGGAGCAGTGACCTCTGAACATTCTTAAGAGTTGTGAAGGCGCCATTTCCACTCGCAGGCAATTAGGGAGTTCTAAAGGGGTTTTCTTTGAGCAATAACATTAGGGCTAAAATTATAATACTAAAGATTGTTATTCGTTTGTAGCATGATAAGAAATTATACTCAGAGAGTATAAATGAAACAGCATATTTCAATCCCTGGGTAAAATTCGCTCTAAATCTTAACAAACAGGTAAGAAATTATCGTATTTTCGGACAAAACACCATCGATATGACTTCTACTTCTAATGTATCTCACTAATTAGTATCAATGCCCGGGCTCCTCTAGTGTCAGTTGACTTAAATCTTCCCCTTTCAAATTCTTCTTACGGGCGAGTGGGATCGATTCGTAATATTCTAAGCGTTATCGATGGCGTTCTATGTGCAAACGTTCGATTTCTTCTTTCTATTTGTTCCGGCTCAATGGCTTCTCTCCTCTTCGTAAAGCAAGAGCGAAGCGCTTGCTGAAACTTAGGGATTCTGATTGTAAATACAACTGGATTGAAAAAAGAGTAAGAATAATTTAAAATGGTCACCATGTCATGAAACTTCCATGGTACTGGTGATCAAAGGAAGCCAACATAGTAAAATAAGTCAGTATAGAAACGATCTATTTAAAGAGAACTTTTTTCTATCTATAGTGGTCGTGATAGTTTCGTGATCTCCTTTCCGCTATCGACAGCACATTTTAATTGAACATCTCATGAATTCAGCTTCCTTTCGGTGTCATGTCTTTTCATCAAGTTACGAACAGCTGCTCATGTATTTTTTGTTAACACACTCGGAGCCACACACTTTAAAACTCTCGTCAGGTTCGTTTTTCCTTAAGACCCCTCATTAGTTATCAGTCCACAAATTACCTAACCCGAAAAAACCGTCACCATTTCTCGGCAAGAAGAGAAAATATTCCTTAATGTTTTATATAAAAAAAAGCGTGTATATCATTTCAGAGAAAATGTGCTTCACATATGTGTAATTCGATGCAGTGAGCTATTTTTAGTTATTTTTATTAAAAAATATATATATATATATATAAACCATCTCTTCTATTTTGTCGGTTAATCTCTCAAAAATGTACTTAGTCACATTTTGGTCGAGGGAGAGAGAGATCTCGAGTGCCTCAGCGTCTGATAGTATGAAATAAATAATAAGATTGTGGGTTTTATGTCATCACACACATCTGTGTGCTTAAACTGATGAATTTATTTACATAAGTAAGAGACATTTTATTTCCTAGTCTTCACACATGAAAAGAATTCGATTGCTTATCAACAATTTCCACTCCACTAGTTTTAAATGTGTTGCCCGTGACATGGATATCATTCGAGGCGTAGAGGTACTTAATCTTCAAACCTATGTCTTATTGGAAACTGTCGGAAATAACTTAGCTGTTTTCACCGCCCAAAGTACAAAATTTTATTACATAGATAGCGATGAAATATCAGAGTGTCTGTATCGAAAACATGATATCTTTACCACGTGCAGTGAACGTTCCACTTACTTCCTCGCACGTGCAGATAACGATGTCTACGGGCTGAGTTACTGCGCAGGTGTCTCATGCATTCGGTGTTCTTTAAATATGTTTTAAATTGTACTTTATCTAAATACCCGATCGTTATCCTTATAATAAATGGCAAATAACATGTATTTTCATTTCAAACTCTTGAGGGCGCGGTCGGTAAGATTGCTATTGACATCTTCTGACAAACCAAGAAGTATAGGTGTGTGAATTTAAGCAAGAACTTAAGAGCTAGAATTATCATATTTATTGAGAGTTGATTTTTTTTTATAACATGACAGGTTATTTTATCTCAGATAGGATAAATAAAACAGCATGTTTTTATTATTGGATGAAATTCATACTTAACTGGTTACTGCAAAAAGCAACCCTATACAACAACAGGGCTCTGTGAAGCATAAAATCGAAAATCTAAGAACGCTATCCTATTTTCTTACAATACTGCACATTTATTGCTCCTGCCTCCTATGAATGTCACTACTCAGTAACAACGCCAGCGGTCCTCTTATCTCAACTGAATAAAACCTAGTTTCCATATCTTCTCGTTTAACCTCAACTAGCAGGCGAGTGGGATCGGTTCGTAAAATTTCTTAGTTCTATTTCTGACGTTGGGCGGTTTCTTTTCTCGATTTTAATCATCTCAATGGCTGGTCTCCCCTTCGTACAGCAAGAACGCGGCGCTTGCTGAAACTCAGGAATTCTAAATACGTACACAATCGGATTGACAAAAGAGTTTGAATAATTAAGAGTGTTCACCATGATATAAACCCATACTATTAATGTCTCAGTTCCATATATATATAGACTAATAGGTTCATGATAATTAAGGGAAGCCAGCATAATAAAGCCAGTATGGACACCAGAAGTAGGGTCTTTGTTAAGCGTCTGTTTCGCGAAGCTCCATTTCGATGCTGTGAGGCAACACTCTCGCGTTGAAAATTTCTCCAGATCGCGATGTTACAGAAACATATGATGAGTGTTAGACCCGACGAAACGGGGATGAAAACCAAGAAAATAGATTCAAATGAACTCAAAACATATGACAAAGTTGTTAATGTAGACACCAAGACAGCGGATGTCCAAATTAAGAAAATGATGCCGCGGTATGTTCTGGTGGATAATGAACGGTGTTTAAACGGCCAAAATACGGCATAAAGTCTCTCGCAAGAAATAGAGGCTGCAGATATATATGAGCCATACATAAGTATGTTATCGAAACTTGTATAAAATATTCGGTAGGCCATGTGTTCAGAGTCATATTTTGCTGTCCAAAGCTGATAGTAACCTCCATTAACGAAAATATAAAAGGGCAGAGTGATGGCTCCTAACATCAAATCAGCAAACGCCATGTTCATGACTAAAAATAAACTTTTCCTACGAAGTGGTTTGGTAACTGCAAAGAGAAGCAGAGTGAGCAAGTTTCCTGCAATGATAAGGACCGAAGATAAAATGAGAGCGCTGCATACTGCGATCCCTTCTGCCTTGGAAATAGAACTTCTTGTGAACGCAGACGCATTTTCCAAGGTCTTGTTCCCTGCCGACGAGTCAATCATTATAAACTTATGACTAAATGAACTACGGTAAACAGTTTTTTTTTTTTTTTTCCGGAATAAAATGCGTTGTTTCAGAGGAGAGGAACTCAACCTTTTGAAACAACACCAAGCAACAACAGCTGAAAAGATATTTGTATTACGCGGTGATTATATTCAAGGCGTCACGTAGTCCAGGTAGACAAGACATTTCAGGTTCAACCAATACCGTCAATAAAATGGCTGTCTATCAAAAAATGTAGCAGCTGTTCATGTATTTTCCTGTTGAAATGGCAAGAATTGCACAGTTTTACGCTTGTTATGGTTTTAACAAATTTCTTGTGTGGTTCATAATCTCTGCACAAGCAGACTAGGAAGTTATCTTTACTCAAGCAGAGATGATCTTCATTAGTGATGGACGAAAGGAATTACAATTCAGGATAATTAGCTCTAGACATATGCTACCAGATGTACTGTTAAATTTTGCATCAAACAGTCATCGTACATCTTTGAAATTAAACGAGTCACAACAATCAGAGAGAGAAATACTAAGAAATTAAAATCTAGAGTTAAGTACATTTATTTATACATTTATGACTTCTATCGTCAAAACTTTACCATCATACATTAAAGGCAACCAACACGCACTTGAAATTGTTCGTGTCGTTAATTTCCTTAGCCAAGACAAACTTCTTTTCACTATGGACATTACATCTCTTTTTCGTGTCAATTGCCATTCTGTCGCTCAAACATATTTTTGATCAACGTACTGTCAAAGAACCTAGCTCTGAAACACGACTCCGCTTAACCAAACTAGTACTTATAATAGCTTTCAGTTGAAGTTGTCAAATATTGTTCCAATTCCCTTACCCCTTTACTTCCCATGAGTGACTAAGAGAGAATCTCTCCTTACAATATCAATACAATATCAAGCATAGAAGTGATGAGAATAAAGTAAAATATCAATTGAGGATTATCAGTTGATCCAATACCAAATTCTCCAAATTTACATCATAGGAATTGTATGGCTGACAGTGAGGAGAATTACTAATGAGATCTTGGGAGTTAAAGAGTTAGGTAGCTGGTGGGATTACTCAGCATGTACTCAAATAGTAAAAGAAGGCGCTATTAGTAATTTGCACTCGTGTTACATCGGAATACACTCGTTTTCAGCCGATCAGAAGTGCGTAGTTTTTTTCATAGACGTTATTTTAAAAGTAAGCAAGTTTCCTGTTATGATTAGGACGGATGCCTTCTGCTTTGGAAACTTCTTGGAAATTTCGTTCACTGCCGATTCCTCAAACAAAGTTAACTTGTAACTAAATGGTTCACGGGATGAAACGTTTGATCGGGAAAGAATGTGATGTTTCAAAGGAGAGGAACTCGATCTTCTGCAACGACGCAAAACGACAACAGCTGAAAAGTCATTTACGCGTCATATTAATTTTACTCAAGGCAGTCATGTTGTCGAGGTAGACGATGCATTTCGAAATAATACCGTGCAAGTAGAACCCTTCATGTCACGATATACGTCTGTTCATCAAACAACGTGACGGCTGTTTGCGTGTTTTTCTGCAAAGTTTTATCGCTTCATTAGGTTTTAAACAAATTTCTTGCTTGGCTCACAATATTTTAACAAATCGACTCGAACGTTATCTTTCAATGAACAAAGAATATGAAGAACGCTTTCGGAATAATTTGCCCCAGACGCATGTTATATAATACGCTCTTCAATTTTTAATTTTGCATCAAACAGTTTCCTACGCCGTTCAATTTTAATGAGTTTTAGGAGAAAGAAATGATCCAAATTATTATCTACAGTTAATTGTATTTACATTAACTGATCCGTTCAAGAAAACCGTATGATTTCCTTTACTTAAATCATAATCTTTTTTTTTTCGGAGCGAAGAGGCATATATGGTTATCATTTTTCAATGAGAGATAATTTTCATGAAGGTGATGAACGAATTTTGTCGTGACACATCCAAGATATTTTGCTTTAACTCTCTTCTAAGTGCGTAGATCTATTTCCAAATTTGCATTAAACATTCATCCTACTGTGATAAATTTAGCTAAGAGAGGGAAAGAGATCTTTGGCGCCTAAGCGTCTGGAAATTTCTTACTTAGCTCAAAATTTCTTCATAAGGCCACTCAGGTGTTGTTATCTCTTAATGAGATATAATCTTCGTTAAATTGATAAATAAACAGTGTAATAACACTTCCAGGATGATTTACGCTTGACTCCGGCATGATCCATGATGCACTGCTCTAGTTCTTATTTTGCCTTAGAAATTCATTCTACACCGTTGAGTGAGTCATAGCAAAGAGAGAGAGAAATACTACTGAATTATTATTTTAAGTAAAGTTCATTTACATTATTGGATCCGCTAGCTTTTCAGGTGCGGTGAACCTTGTGAATTCTTTTTACTAGAACTAAGAAGTTATTTCTTGGAGCGTAAAGGCATGCTCTTGTATCGATTGCAGTCTCATTCAAATTTTTCTCTGCCTTTAATACCCTTTTCTTTTAAGTATTTGATTTTCGGAAAGTATCTCAGCTCTCACGCGCTTGGTGTAAATGCACTACATATTTCTTAGAGATATTCGTTATTTGTTCAACAAATAACGAGTATCACCAGGAAATATGCAAGTTGCAGAATATATGAGGGCATACACCCACATTACTTCTTGATCAGTTTAGATTCCCTGGTAAGGTTTCTCCTGCGAAGAGACGGGCTTGTGACATGGTGTTTTAATGCAACGGTCAGTTTAATCGGAGGGATTTTTTTAATTTTTTTTTGCACTCGCGCGACAGACTGAACCGAAAAGGAGAGACAGCTCTTAGTCTAGAGGACTGTCGTATGTCAATGATTTGATGGGTTTTCTTCCGTTTGCGTATCTGATGTTTTTTTCCCTTTCTCGATTTTCCTCGTTCTTTTTCGAGGATGACACGATATTCTAAAAGAAATAGATGAAAGCAGCTCGCAACACAGAATAGCAGTAACATATCTCCTCGCAGAGGAACGCTCATGGGTTTTTTCCTCAATCGATCAATTTTTGGAGAATCTTTTTTTCATCCATGGTGGTCGTGATAATTTCGTGATCTCTTTTCCGTCGCCGACAGCACATTTTAATTGAATACCTCATGAATTCAGCGTCGTTTCAGCTTCATGTCTTTGCATCAAATTACGAGCAGTACCTGCTCATGTATTTTTTGTTAACACAATCGGAGTCACACACTTTAACACTCTTGTAAGGTTCGTTTCAGTTTCCTTGAGACCCCTCCTTAGTCATCAGTCTACAAATTACCTAAACCGTAAAACCGTCAAAATTTCTCGGCAAGAAGAGAAAATATTTCTTAATGTTATATGGAAAAAAGCGTATTTATCCTTTCAGAGAAAATGTGCTTCACACACGTGTAATTTGATGCAGTGTGCTATTTTTAGCTATTTTTACTAAAAAGAAAATGTTATAAACCATTTCTTCTATTTTGTCTGTTGATCTCTCAAAAATGTATTTAGTCACATTTTGGCCAAGGGAGAGAGAGATCTCGAGTGTCTCAGCGTCTGGAAATGTGAAATTAATAATTAGATTATGGGTTTTAAAGATGAACTAAAGTTACGATTACTGGACGTTTTATTAAAGTTCTCTTTTTCTGTCGAGATAACCGAATACATCTGTGTGATTGAATAAGTTTATTTATATAAATAAGAGACATTATATTTCCTAATCTCCACACATGAAGATAATTCGATTGCCTATCAACAATTTCCACTCCACTAGTTTTTAATTATGATGCCCGTGAAACTGAGATCACTCGAGGCATAGAGGTACTTCATCTTCAAACCTATGTCTCATTTGAAAGTGTCGGAAAGAACTCAACTGTTTTCATCGCCCACTTGTCCAAAGTTTTATGATATAGATATCGATGAAATACCAGAATTTCTGTTTCGAAAACATGATATCTTTACCACGCGCTGTGAACGTTCCACTTATCTCTTATCTCTGACGTCATGGTAACCCGCTTTAGCAAAATGGCAGTTTTACTTTTTACAAAGGGCTCTTTTTTATATTACGAACATCAAGTTTGATTCAACCTTAAGTTCAGAGGAAAAATTTATTTCGTGATAATTTTTATGTCAGAATTAAGGGATCTTGTCCACGGGCTGAGTTACCTGCAGGTGTCATGTGCATTCGGAGTTCTTTATATATATTTTTAATTGTATTTGATCTAAATGACCGATAACAAATGGCAAAACAACATGATTAAACATAACTTGATTTTAGTTCGGAGGCAGGAAAAGCTGTACGCTCTTTATTTTATCTTATTTTTTATTTCACACTATTGAGAGTGCAGCCCGTAAGATGGCCATTGACATGTTTTGACAACCTTAAAAGTATAGGTGTGTTAATTTAAGCAATAACTTAAGAGCTGGAACTATCATTTTTATGAAGAGTTTATTTTTTCGCAAAATGAGACGATATTTTACTCAGATGGGATAAATAAAACAGCATATTTTTATGATTGGATGAAATTCAAACTTATCTGGTGTAGACTGCTGCTGCAAATAGCAACCCTATACAACAACAAGGCTCTGTGAAGCATAAAATTGAAAATCTAAGAACGTTATCCAATACCCCACATTTATGGCTTCTGCCTCTTATGGATGTCACTACTCAGTAACAATGCAGATTGTCCTCTTATCTCAGCTGACTAACACTTAGTTTCCTCATATATATTTTAAATTGTATTTGATCTAAACGAGCGATAATAAATGGCAAACAAGGTCTGTAAGATGGCCACTGACATGTTCTGACAACCTTAAAAGTATAGGTGTGTGAATTTGAGCGATAACTTAAGAGTTAGAATTATCATATTTATGAAGAGTTTATTTTTTCGTAAAAATATTATTTTTAAGTATCTTTCTTAGATAGGATAAACAGTATATAATTATCATTGGATGAAATTCAGACTTAACTGGTGTGAACTTCTGCTGCGAAAAGCAACCCTATAGAACAGCAGGGCTCTGTAAAGTAACAAATTGTAAACTGTAAAAATGCGGACGACCCTCCTATCTCAGCTGACTAAAACTTAGTTTCCATATATTCTCGTTCAACCTCAACTTGCAAGTGACTGGGGTCGTTTCGTAATATTCTTAGTTTTATCTCTGGCGTTCTGGGTGCAACGTTTCGGTTTCGTCTTTCGGTTTTTAACATCTTAATGGCTGGTCTCCTCTTCGCACAGCAAGAACGCAGCGCTTGCTGAAACTCAGGAATTCTGAGTACATACAAAATCGGATTGACAAAAGAATTAACTATGTCTGATTGTCCACCTGGTTGCCGTGTGAACTTTAATATGAATTAGAATAATTTAGAATGTTCACAATGTAATAAAACTCCCATGATATTGATGTCTTAGTTATATAAATTAATATGTTCAAGATGATTATGGGAAGCCAACATAATAAAGCCAGTATGGACACCAGAAGCAGGATCTTTGTTAAGCGTCTGTTTCGCGAAGCTCCATTTCGATGCTGTGAGTCAACACTCTGGTGTTGAAAATTTCTCCAGATGGCGATGTTACAGACACATATGATGACTGTTAGACCCAACAGAACGGGGACAGAGGCATACAAACTAGATTCAAATGAACTTAAGACATGCAGCAAAGTTATTAATGAAGACACCAAGACAGCGAATGTCCAAAGTAAGAAAATGATGACGCGGTATGTTCTGGTGGATAATGAACGGTGTCTAAAGGGCCAAAGTACGGCATAAAATCTCTCACAGGAAATAAAGGCTGCAGATATATACGAGCCAAACAAAAACATGTTATCGAAACCTCTGTAAAATATTTGATAGGCCATGTCGTCAAAGTCATATTCCGCTGTCCAAAGCTGATAGTAGCTCCCGACAAAGAAAATGTAAAAGGGCAGAGTGAAGGCCCCTAACATCAAATCAGCAAACGCCATATTCGTAACTAGGAATAAACTTTTCCTACGAAGTGGTTTGGTAACTGCAAAGAGAACCAGAGCGAGCAAGTTTCCTGCAGTGACTAAAACAGAAAATAAAATAAAAGCGCTGCACAGTGCGATACCTGCTGATTTGGAAGGAAGACTTCTTGTGAATGCAGACGCATGCTCCAAGGTTTTGTTCCCTGCCGACAAGTCAATCATTATACACTTATGGCTAAATGAATTATGGTATGTTTTTTCGGAATAAAATGCGTTGTTTCAGAGGAGAGGAACTCAACCTTTTTGCAACAACACCAAGCAACAGCAGCTGAAAAGTTATTTGTATTCCGTGGTAATTACATTCAAGGAGTCACGTGGTCCAGGTAAACATGACATTTCAGGTTCAACTAAAACCGTCAATAAAATGGTTGTTTACCAAAAAACGTAACAGCTGTTCATGTATTTTCTCGTTGAAATGGCAAGAATTGCACAGTTTTACGCTTGTTAGGGTTTTAACAAATTTCTTGTGTGACTCAAAATCTCTACAATAACAGACTAGGAAGTTATCCTTTCTCAACGAGAGATGATCTTTATTAGTGATAGACGAAAGGTGTAATAATGCTTCAGGATAATTAGCTCTAGACAATGCTACTCGATGCAATGTTTAATTTTGCATCAAACAGTCATCGTACATCTTTGAAATTAAACGAGTCACAACAATTAGAGAAAGAAATACTAAGAAATTAAAATCTAGAGTTAAGTACATTTATGGCTCCTATCGTCAAAACTTTACCATCATACATTAAAGGCAGCCAACACACACTTGAAATTTTTCGTGACTTTAATTTCCTTGGCCAAGACAAACTTCTTTTCACTGTGGACATTACATCTCTTTTTAGTGTCATTTACCATTGTGTCGCTGAACATTTTTTTTTTTTTTATCAACGTACTGTCAAAGAACCTAGTTCTGAAACAGTACTTCGCTCAGCCAAACTAGTGCTGATAATATCTTCCAGCTGAAGTTGTCAAATATTGTCTCAATTCCCTTACCCTTTACCTCCCATGAGTGAGTAAGAGAGAATTTCACCCTACAATATCAATACAATATCAAGCATAGAAGTGATGAGAATAAAGTAAAATATCAATTGAGGATTATTAGCTTATCCAATACCAAACTCTCTAAATTTACATCATAGGAATTGTATGGCTGACAGTGAGGAGAATTACTAATGAAATCTTGAGAGTTAAAGGGTTAGGTAGCCGGTGGGATTACTCAGCACGTACTCAAATAATAAAAGAAGGCGCTGTTAGTAATTTGCACTCATGTTACATCGGAATGCAATCGTTTCCAGCCGATCAGAAGTGCGTAATTTTCTCATAGACGTTATTTTGAAATTAAGAAAGTTTACTGTTATGATTAGGACGGATGCCTTCTGCTTTGGAAATTTCTTGCAAATTTGAACTTATTTGATAGATTTCGTTCACTGCCGATGCCTCAAACAAAGTTAACTTGTAACTAAATGGTGTATAGGATGAAACGTTTGATCGGGAAAGAATGTGGTGTTTCAAAGGAGAGGAACTCGATCTTCTGTAACGACACGAAATAACAACAGCTGAAAAATCATTTATGTGTCATAGTAATTTTTACTCAAGGCAGTCATTTTGGCGAGGTAGACAATGCATTTCGAAATAATACTGTGAACGCAGAGCCCTTCATGTCACGATATATGTCTGTTCATCAAACAACGTGACAGCTGTTTGTGTATTTCTCTGCAAAGGTTTACCGCTTCATAAGGTTTGAACAAATTTCTTGTTTGGTTCAAAACTTATAACAAACCGACTCGGACGTTATCATCTTTCAATGAACAAAGAATATAAAGAACGCTTTCGGGATAATATGCCCCAGGCGCATGCTACACAATACACTCTTCAATTTTTAATTTTGCATCAAACAGTCTCCTGCACCGTTCAATTTAAATGAGTTTTAGCAAAGAGAGAGAAATGATCCAAATTATTATTTACAGTTAATTGTAGTTACATTAACCAATCCGGTAACTAATCCGTTCAAGAAAACCGTATGTTTTCCTTGCGAGGAGGTATATATCGCTATCATTTCTCAATGAGAGATATTTTTCATGACGGTGATGAACGAATTTTGTTGTGACACATCTAAGATATTTTGCTTTAACTCTCTACTAAGTGCGTAGATCTATTTTCGAATTTACACTAAACATTCATCCTACTGTGATGAATGCAGCTCAGAGAGGGGAAAAAAACAGAGATCTTTGGCGCCTAAGCATTTGGAATTTCTTACTTGGCTCAAAATTTCTTCGTAAGGCCACTCGGGTGTTATTATCTCTCAGTGAGATATAATCTTCATTAAATTGACAAATAAACAGTGTAATAACACTTCCAGGATAATTTGCGCTTGACTCATGATACTCGATGCACTGCTCTAGTTCTAATTTTGCCTTAGAAATTCATTCTACACCGTTGAATTTAAAAGAGTCATAGCAAAGATAGAGAGAGAAATAATAATGAATTATTATCTTAAAGGGCATGTAAACCCAAAACACATGTTTTTCTTATGCTATGTAAAAAGTGGCGTAGAAGACGAATTTGAAATTCGTTTTGTCCAGTTCGACTTATTTTAGGAGAAAATCGGCATTTTCAACTGAAATTCCATTTCCGGTAAAAAACAATAGCGAGAAGTCGTGACGTAAGCGGTGGAACTAAATATTGCGCAACACATATTCCCCAGTAGAACTGGTATGGGAGTTCGTGTAAGTAGCGGTAGTTTGGAAGATGTTTTTTCAGAAGATAGCGACTCGAATGCCTTAAGCTTAGTATATGATAGCGATGGGGATAATCCAGAATCTTCAGGAGAGTCTGGGACACGTCCTTAACAATATGAGCCGCGTAGTGTTCACTGAAGCGATCCGCACGAAGACACTACAGAACATGTCGACAGCCATGCGACCTCCTCGGAAACTCAGACTGATATTTAATTTAATGTGTGATTTATTTGTATTTGACATGAAAATCCAATAAAGCGAGGGTACAATCTAAAAGAATGCAACAGAATTTTTTTAAACTTGAGCTTCTGAGAGTGTTTTATATAAAATTATCAAAGGTGCGAGCGTGGAACTTGTCAACCAATGCCGACAACTCATGAAAGTGTTTGTTGTACGGAAATCCGGCAATTGTGGCAAAAAGAAGAGTAGCAAGGGCCTGAAACCCAGATAAGTTGTATCACTGAGCATCCAGGTTTTCAGTCAATTTGCCTTGATTTCTGGGTGCTGGAGACGGCCAATTACGCGTACAGGCAGCAGCAAGGCACAGATAATCACACCGGAAACGAGTAAGCTAAATGTTTTCTGTTTCATCTGTTTTGTTACATTTTGAGATCGATTTGCTTGGGTTGTTTCTGCTATTGATTTAATAATACAGTAATAGAGCTAGTTGATTTTCGCTTCTTTCCTGGCAGGAAATTTCGCTAAATTGCCTACAGATAGCTTGTTCGTTGGTGTTGGGAATATCTCGGCAAACACTTCAGGGTCGCTGTGCCATCTTGTGCGGTAAACAATATTCGAAACATTTTTCCAGCGGATTTTGGATCGCCTTACACTGGATTAAAACCGCCAAACCTTTGAGAGAAACAAAGGTATATGTTAATGCAGATCTTAGTTATTTATTATTTACAGCACTGGAGGTTGTGCCCGTTCTTTAATTTATTGCTTTCCTTCATCTCCGAAGCATTTCCATCGATAAACAAGTTTTACCATATACATTTCCTTGTGTGGCCTTCATAATTATCCAACCCTGTTTGTGTTTGCTTCGATTTGAGATACTGAAAAGATAGTTTTGCGAGCTGAAATCAGGATCTTTTAAGTTGTACTCAAAATGATGAATATTGTCGTACTGACCTTTGAATGTATTTTCACTGCTGTGAAAATCGTGACACAAATTCTTCTGCTGTTTCTCTGTAGGGTTTCTCAAAGGAAGCTACAAGTGGGGCTGGAATGGATTTTCTTATAGAACATAAGGGTTGATTATGGGATCCTGTATAGAATTCTTTGCATCGAACAAACAAAATTCCATATCACGTTATTACACACTGACACCAACGAATTCTCTTTCTTGGATACGTGTTTCGAATTCAGGCAAAGGATCAGAAGGGTCAGTGTCTTTTATGGGCTCAGCGCTGGTTCCCGAACAACTGGCTTCCCCATAATCTTTCATCAGATGAGAAAATAGATGTTTTGCCTCATTTGGATATATTTGCATTGTATGCCCAGTTTTGTTTGAATCAGTACAAAACTGGACGACACAACGCTTTACCATTACGAAAAAATTGAATATATTGAAGCAAAATGTAAGTAAAATAATCATGACGAGACCGGCAAACAACGGCTGTAGAAAAGACTCATTCGTGCCTTATGCTATTATAAAACGAGACTTTGGAGGGTCCACCCGTGACGTCACAGGAAAGATAGCGCCATTCAAGATGGCGAATGTTTCGAATTTGGAAGAGCTTTTACAAAGTGAAAATGGACTTTTGAGAAAAAACGAATGGTACCTTTGGTGTACTTGATATATTTACTAAACATCTATGTGGAAAAAAAATGAATGTTTTTTGGGTTTACATGCCCTTTAAGTAAAGTTCATTTACATTACTGATCCGTTGACTTTTCCGGTGCGGTAAACCGTGTGCATTCCTTTTACAAGAACTAAGAAGCTATTTCTTTGAGCGAAGAGGCATGCTCTTGTATCGATTGCAGTTTCATTCAAATTTTTCTCTACCTTTAATACTCTTTTCCCTTAAGTATTTGATTTCCGGAAAATATCACAGCTCTCACACGCTTGGTGTAAATTCACTACTTCACTGAATATTTCCCGGGCGATATTCGTTATTTGTTTGTAGAATATATGAGGGCATACAACCACATTACTTCTTGATCAGTTGAGATTCCCTAGTGAGGTTTCTCCTGCGAAGACACGGGCTTGTGACATGGTGTTTTAGTGCAAAGGTCAGTTTAATCGGAGGGATTTGAACGGAAATTTATGTAAATATCTTGGTAATTTTTTTTGAAGGTGTTTATGTAGTTGGAGTAGGCAATGAGTTTGAAAAAATACTGTGCCACGTAAAACCCATCGTGTCACAATAAATGAAATGTCCGTTTATTTCTTGCCTGTATAACCCGTATGAAAACCCAACTGGGGCGTCATCATTTCTCAATGAGAGATGATTAATCTTCATTAAATAATGCAAATAGTCGTGAAAGATGAGGTTTTCTAATATTTTGCTGTAGAGCAACATTTGATGCCTGATTTTCTCACTCAGCCGCCCACCCTCCATCCCACAAACACACACATACAAACAAAAAAGGACACTGTCTGCCTAATGATTTCTGCCCATCCCACCTGCAGCCCACACAACCTTTTTTCCAATTCCCATCACGACGAATGCACAAGTTTTTTTTTTTTTTTTTTATCACACAACTGCCCAAAAATAAAAGAAAACATTTATTCCATAAGTCTTGAAAGTTCACATAAACCGAATTCAACTATACCAATATTCATCAAGTCCAAGAAATCAACACAAACTTAAGCCATAACATGAATGAGCTGGCTCTAAGAGCCCTTTGATTTTCTATTCCATCGTTTTCGAAAGAATTACACACTATGAAAGTCTGCGATACGCGTTTTTGTTTATTTATCATCATCATCATCATCATCATCATCATCATCATCATTATCATTATCATTATTTTTACGCGGACCTTTTTTTTTTTCATTGTTTTGGACCTGAGCGACAGACTGAACCAAAAAGGAGAGACAGCTCGTAGTCCAGAGGACTGCCGTATGTCAATGCTTTAATGGGTTTTCTTCCGTTCGCGTATCTGATGTTTTTTCCCTTTCTCGATTTTCCTTGTTCTTTTTCGAGGATGATAGATAGATGAAAGCAGCTCACAACACAGAATAGTAGTAACTTATCTTCTCGCAGAGGGTCGGTCATGGGTTTTTTCCTCTATCGATCAATTTTTAGATAATTTTTTTTCTATCTATGCAAGTCGTAATAATTTCGTGATCTCTTTTCCGTCGTCGACAGCACACTTTAATTGAATACCTCATGAATTCAGCTTCCTTTTAGCGTCATGTCTTTTCAGCTGCTCATGTATATTTTGTTGACACAATCGGAGTCACACACTTTAACACTCTCGTAAGGTTCGTTTTAGTTTCCTTGACACCCCTCCTCAGTCATCAGTCTATAAATTACCTAACCCGTAAAACCCTCACCATTTCTCGGCAAGAAGAGAAAATATTCTTTCATGTTTTATGAAAAAAAAATGTATTTATCTTTTCTGAGAAAATGTGCTTCACACATGTGTAATTCGATGCAGTGTGCTATTTTTAGTTATTTTTACTAAAAAGAAAATGATATAAACCATTTCTTCTATTTTGTCAAAAATGTATTTAGTCACATTTTGGCCGAGGGAGAGAGAGATCTCGAGTGTCTCAGCGTCTGGAAATGTGAAATTAATAATTAGATTATGGGTTTTAAAGATGAACTAAAGTTACGATTACTGGACGTTTTATTAAAGTTCTCTTTCCTGTCGAGAAATACATCTGTGTGATTGAATAAATTTATTTATATAAATAGAAGACATTATATTTCCTAGTCTCCACACATGAAGATAATTCGATTGCCTATCAACAATTTCCACTCCACTAGTTTTTAATTATGATGCCCGTGAAACTGAGATCACTCGAGGCGCAGAGGTACTTCATCTTCAAACCTATGTCTCGTTTGAAACTGTCGGAAAGAACTCAACTGTTTTCATCGCCCACTTGTCCAAAGTTTTATGATATAGATATCGATGAAATACCAGAATTTCTGTTTCGAAAACATGATATCTTTACCACGCGCTGTGAACGTTCTACTTATCTCTTATCTCTGACGTCATGGTAACCCGCTTTAGCAAAATGGCGGTTTTACTTTTCACGAAGGGCTCTTTTTTATATTACGAACATCAAGTTGATTCAACCTTAAGTTCAGAGGAAAAATTTATTTCGTGATAATTTTTATGTCAAAATTAAGGGGTCCTGTCCACGGGCTGAGTTACCTGCAGGTGTCATGTGCATTCGGAGTTCTTCATATATATTTTAAATTGTATTTGATCTAAATGACCGATAACAAATGGCAAAACAACATGATTAAACTTAACTTGATTTTAGTTCGGAGGCAGGGAAAGCTGTACGCTCTTTATTTTATCTTATTTTTTATTTCACACTATTGAGAGCGCAGCCCATAAGATGGCCATTGACATCTTCTGACAACCTTAAAAGTATAGATGTGTGAATTTAAGCAATAACTTAAGAGCTAGAATTAACATATTTATGTAGAGTTTATATTTTTCGTAAAATGAGACGATATTTTGCTTAGATAGGATAAATAAAACAGTGTATTTTTATTATTGGATGAAGTTCAGACTTAACTGGTGGAAACTTCTGCTAAAAAAAGCAACCCTTTACAACAACGGGGCTCTGTGAAATAAAAAATTGAAAATCTAAGAACGTTGCCCTATTTTCTTACAACACTCCACATTTATGACTCCTTCCTCCTATGGATGTCACTACTCAGTAACAACCTGGAAGGTCCCTTTATCTCGGCGGACGAAAACTTAGTTTCCGTAAATTCTCGTTCAACATCAACTTGCAGCAGAGTGGGATCGTTTCGTAATATTTTTGATTCTATCTCTGGCGTTCTAGGTGTAGCCGTTCGGTTTCTACCTTTGATTTTTACCGTCTTAATGGCTGGTCTGCTCTTCGTGCAACACAAACGTAGCGCTTGCTGAAACTCAGGAATTCTGAATACATACACAATCGGATTAACAAAAGAATTAGAATAATTTAGAATGTTCACCATGAAATAAAACTTCCATGGTATTGATGTCTCAGGTATATAGATTAATACGTTCAAGATGATTAAGGGAAGCCAACATAATAAAGCCAGTATTGATACCAGAAGAAGGGTCTTTGTTAAGCGTCTGTTTCGCGAAGCTCCATTCCGATGCTGTGAGTCAACACTCTGGTGTTGAAAGTTTCTCCAGATGGCGATGTTACAGACACATATAATGATTGTTAGACCCAACAGAACTAGGACAGAGACATACAATGCAGATCCTATTGAATTAAACTCCGATAGCAAAATTAACATTGTAGACGACAAGGCAGCGAATGTCCAAAGTATGAAAATGGCGATGCAGTATGTTTTGGTGGACAGTAATCGGTATTTAAACGGCCAATATACGGCGTACAATCTCTCACAAGATATAGAGGCTGCAGATAGATATGAGCCGAACGTAAAAATGGAATCGATGCATTTGAAAACCACAAGAAAAAGGCTGTCTTCAGCTGTCCAAAGCTGATAGTCATCTCCAACAATGTAAATGTAAAAGGGTACGGAGAAGGTTCCCAACAACAAATCGGCAAACGCCATGTTCATAACTAGGAATAAACTTTTCCTACGAAGTGGTTTGGTAACTACAAAAAGAACAAGAGTGAGGAAGTTTCCTGCAATGATTAGGACAGAAGATAAAATGAAAGCGCTGCATAGTGCGATCCCTTCTGCCTTGGAAGGAAAACTTCTTGTGAATGCAGATGCATTCTCCATGGTTTTATTCACTGCCGACGAGTGAATCATCATAAACCTATGACTAAATGAATTAAGGTAAACAGTTTTTTTTCGGAATAAAACGCGTTGTTTCAAAGGAGAGGAACTCAACCTTTTGCAACAACACCAAGCATCAACGGCTCACAAGATATTTGTCTTTCGCGGTAATTATATTTAAGGAGTCACGTGTTCCAGGTAGACAAGACATTTCAGGTTCAACTAATACCGCCAATTAAAACGGCTGTTCATCAAATAACGAAACAGCTGTTCATGTATTTTCCTGTTGAAAAGGCAAGAATTGCACAAGGTTTTAACAAATTTCTTGTGTGGCTCAAAATATCCATACTAGCAGTGTAGGAAGTTATCCTTTCTCAATAAGAGATAATCTTCAATTAGTGATAGACGGAAGCCGGTGTAATAACACTTAAGGATATTTAGCTCTAGACACATGCTACTAGATGCACTGTTAAATTTTGCATCAAACAGTAATTGTACACTGTTGGAATTAAACGAGTCATGACAATTAGAGAGAGAAATACTAAGAAATTATAATCTAGAGTTAAGTACATTTATGGCTCCTATCGTCAAAAATTTACCATCATACATTAAAGACAGCCAACACGCACTTGAAATTGTTCGTGAATTTCATTTCCTTGGCCAAGACAAACTTCTTTTCACTATGGATATCAAACATTTTTTTGATTAACGTACTGTCAAAGAACCTAGCTCTTAAACATTACTCCGCTCAGTCAACCTGGTGCTAATAGCTTTCAATTGAAGTTGTCAAATATTGTTCCAATTCCCTTACCCCTTTACCTCCTATGAGTGACTAAGAGAGAATTTCTCCCTATAATATCGATATCAATACAATATCAAGCATAGAAGTGATGAGAATAAAGTAAAATATCAATTGAGGATTATTAGCTTTTCCAATACCAAACTCTCTAACTCTCTAGACAGTGAGGAGAATTACTAATGTGATCTTGGGAGTTAAAGAGTTACGTAACCGGTGGGACTACTCAGTGCGTACTCAAATAGTAAAAGAAGGCACTATTAGTAATTTGCGTGTTACATCGGAATGCACTCGTTTTCAGCCGATCAGAAGTGCGTAATTTTCTTATAGACGTTATTTTAAAAGTAAGCAAGTTTACTGTTATAATTAGGACAGATGCCTTCTGCTTTGGAAACTTCTTGCAAATTTGGACTTATTTGTAGGATTTCGTTCATATGCCTTGAACAAAGTTAACTTGTAACTAAATGGTTTACGGGATGAAACGTTTGATCGGGAAAGAATGCGGTGTTTCAAAGGAGAGGAACTCGATCTTCTGCAACGACACGAAATAACAACAGCTGAAAAGTCATTTACGCGTCATATTAATTTTACTCAAGGCAGTCATGTTGTCGAGGTAGACGATGCATTTCGAAATAATACCGTGCACGTAGAGCCCTTCATGTCACGATATACTTCTGTTCATCAAACAACGTGACAGCTGTTTGCGTGTTTTTCTGCAAAGTTTTACCGCTTCATAAGGTTTTAAACAAATTTCTTGCTTGGCTCACAATTTTTTAACAAATCGACTCGAACGTTATCTTTCAATGAACAAAGAATATGAAAAATGCTCTCGGAATAATTTGCCCTACACGCATGTTATATAATACGCTCTTCAATTTTTGATTATGCATGAAACAGTCTCCTACACCGTTCAATTTTAATGAGTTTTAGGAGAAAGAAATGATCCAAATTATTATCTACAGTTAATTGTATTTACATTAACTGATCCGTTCAAAAAAAAACCGTATGATTTCCTTTACTTAAATCATAAAAATATATTTTTTTCGAAGCGAAGAGGCATATATGGTTATCATTTCTCAATGAGAGATAATTTTCGTGAAGGTGATGAACGAATTTTGTCGTGACACATCCAAGATATTTTGCTTTAACTCTCTTCTAAGTGCGTAGATCTATTTCCAAATTTGCATTAAACATTTCAAAATTTCTTCATAAAGCCACTCACGTGTTGTTATCTCTTAGTGAGATATATAATCTTCGTTAAATTGATAAATAAAGAGTGTAATAACACTTCCAGGATAATTTACGCTTGACTCCGGCATGATCCATGATGCACTGCTCTAGTTCTAATTTTGCCTTAGAAATTTATTCTGCACCGTTGAATTTAAAGGTTATAGCAAAGAGAGAGAGAAACAATAATGAATATTATTATTTTAAGTAAAGTTCATTTACATTATTGATCCGCTGACTTTTCCGGTGCGGTGAACCTTTACTAGAACTAACAAGTTATTTCTTGGAGCGTAAAGGCATGCTCTTGTATCGATGGCAGTCTCATTCAAACTTTTCTCTGCCTTTAATACTCTTTCTCTTAAATATTTGGTTTTCGGAAAGTACTACAGCTCTCACGCGCTTGGTGTAAATGCGCTACATATTTCCTAGAGATATTCGTTATTTGTTGAACAAATAAGGAATATTACCAGGAAATATGCAAGTTGCAGAATATATGAGGGCATACACCCACATTACTTCTTGATCAGTTGAGATTCCCTTGTAAGGTTTCTCCTGCGAAGAGACGGGCTTGTGACATGGTGTTTTAATGCAACGGTCAGTTTAATCGGAGGGATTTTTTTAATTTTTTTGGACTCGCGCGACAGACTGAACCGAAAAGGAGAGACAGCTCGTAGTCTAGAGGACTGCCGTGTGTCAATGATTTGATGGGTTTCTTCCGTTTGCGTATCTGATGTTTTTTCCCTTTCTCGATTTTCCTCGTTCTTTTTCGAGGATGACACGATATTCTAAAAGAAATAGATGAAAGCAGCTCGCAACACAGAATAGTAGTAACTTATCTCCTCGCAGAGGAACGCTCATGGGTTTTTTCCTCAATCGATCATTTTTTGGAGAATCTTTTTTTCATCCATGGTGGTCGTGATAATTTCGTGATCTCTTTTCCGTCGTCGACAGCACATTTTAATTGAGTACCTCATGAATTCAGCGTCGTTTTAGCTTCATGTCTTTGCATCAAATTACGAGCAGTACCTGCTCATGTATTTTTTGTTAACACCATCGGAGTCACACACTTTAACACTCTCGTAAGGTTCGTTTCAGTTTCCTTGACACCCCTCCTTAGTCATCAGTCTGCAAATTACCTAACCCGTAAACCGTCACCACTTCTCGGCAAGAAGAGAAAATATTTCTTAATGTTATATGGAAAAAGCGTATTTATCCTTTCAGAGAAAATGTGCTTAACACGTGTGTCATTCGATGCAGTGTGATATTTTTAGTTATTTTTACTAAAAAGAAAATGATATTAACCATTTCTTCTATTTTGTCGGTTGATCTCTCAAAAATGTAGGTAGTCATGTTTTGGCCGAGGGAGAGAGAGATCTCGAGTGCCTCAGCGTCTGGAAATATGAAATTAATAATTAGATTATGGGTTTTAAAGATGAACTAAAGTTACGATTACTGGACGTTCTATTAGAGTTCTCTTTCCTGTCGAGATAACCGGATACATCTGTGTGATTGAATGATTTTATTTATTAAACTTCAGTTACGGCAGTTATAGCTGTACGCTCTTTATTTTATCTTATTTTTTATTTCACACTCTTGAGGGCACGGTCCGTAAGATGGCCATTGACATGTTCTGACAATCTTAAAAGTAGAGGTCTGTTAATTTAAGCAATAACTTAAGAGCTGGAACTATCATTTTTATGAAGAGTTTATTTTTCGCAAAATGAGACGATATTTTGCCCAGATAGGTTAAATAAAACAGCATATTTTTATGATTGGATGAAATTCAAACTTAACTGGTGTAAACTGCTGCTGCAAAAAGCAACCCTATACAACAAAAGGCTCTGTGAGGCAAAAAATTGAAAATCTAAGAACGTTATCCAATAGTCCATATTTATGGCTTCTACCTCTTATGGTAGTCACTACTATGTAACAATGCGGACGGTCCTCTTATCTCAGCTGACTAAAACTTAGTTTTCTTATACTTTATTGTTCAACCTCAACTTGCAGGTGACTGGGGTCGTTTCGTAATATTCTTAGCTGTGTCTCTGGCGTTATGGGTGCAACTTTTCGGTTTCGTCTTTCGGTTTTTACCATCATAATGGCTGGTCTCCTCTTCGTATAGCAAGAACGCAGCGCTTGCTGAAACTCAGGAATTCTGAATACATACACAATCGGATTTACAAAAGAGTTAGAATAATTTATAATGTTCGCTATGACATAAATACATAATAATGATGTCTCAGATACATATGTAAAGATTAATACGTCCATGATGATTAAGGGAAGCCAACATACTAAAGCCAGTATGGACACCAGAAGTAGGGTCTTTGTTAAGCTTCTGTTTCGCGAAGCTCCATTTCGATTATGTGAGACAACACTCTCTTGTTGAAAATTTCTCCAGATGGCGATGTTACAGACACATATAATGATTGTTAGACCCAACGCAACGGGGATAAAAACATACATAATAGATTCAAATGAACTCGAATCATAGAAATTTAACAAATTTATTAATGTAGACACCAACACAGCGAGCGTCCAAATTAAGAAAATGATGACGCGGTATGTTCTGGTGGATAATGAACGGTGTTTAAACGGCCAAAATACGGCATAACATCTCTCACAAGAAATAGAGGCTGCAGATATATACGGGCTAAACAAAAAAATGTTATCCAAACTTGTATAAAATATTTGGTAGGCAATGTGTTCAGAGTCATATTTTACTGTCCAAAGCTGATAGTCACCTCCAACAAAGAAAATATAAAAGGGCAGAGTGAAGGCTCCTAACATCAAATCAGCAAACGCCATATTCAGAACTAAAAACAAACTTTTCCTACGTAGTGGTTTGGTAACTGCAAATAGAACCAGAGCCAGCAAGTTTCCTGCAATGATTAGGACCAGAGATAAAATGAGAGCGCTGCATAGTGCGATCCCTTCTGCCTTGGAAGGAAAACGTCTTGTGAATGCAGACGCATTCTCCATGGTTTTGTTCACTGCCGATGAGTCAATCATTACAGAGATGACTAAATGAATTAAGGTAAACAGTTTTTTCGGAATAAAATGCGTTTTTTCAAAGGAGAGACACTCAACCTTTTAAAACAACATCAAGCAACAACGGCTGATTTGTCTTCCGTGGTAATTATATTCAAGGAGTCACATGGTCCAGGTAGACAAGACATTTCAGGTTCAACCAATACCGTCAATAAAATGTAGCAGCTGTTCATGTATTTTCCTGTTGAAATGGCAAGAATTGCACAGTTTTACGCTTGTTATGGTTTTAACAAATTTCTTGTGTGGTTATAATCTCTGCACAAGCAGACTAGGAAGTTATCTTTACTCAAGCAGAGATGATCTTCATTAGTGATAGACGAAAGGTTTAGTAACAATTCAGTACAATTAGCTCTAGACACATGCTACCAGATGCACTGTTAAATTTTGCATCAAACAGTCATCGTAAATCTTTGAAATTAAACGAGTCACAACAATTAGAGAGAGAAATACTAAGAAATTAAAATCTAGAGTTAAGTACATTTATTTATACATTTATGACTTCTATCGTCAAAACTTTACCATCATACATTAAAGGCAACCAACACGCACTTGAAATTGTTCGTGTCGTTAATTTCCTTGGCCAAGACAAACTTCTTTTCACTATGGACATTACATCTCTTTTTCGTGTCATTTGCCATTCTGTCGCTCAAACATATTTTTGATCAACGTACTCTCAAAGAACCTAGCTCTGAAACACGACTCCGCTCAGCCAAACTAGTACTAATAATAGCTTTCAGTTGAAGTTGTCAAATATTGTTCCAATTCCCTTTCCCCTTTACCTCCCATGAGTGACTAAGAGAGAATCTCTCCTTACAATATCAATACAATATCAAGCATAGAAGTGATGAGAATAAAGTAAAATATCAATTAGGGGATTATTAGTTGATCCAATACCAAACTCTCTAAATTTACACCGTAGGAATTGTATGGCTGACAGTAAGGAGAATTAATAATGTGATCTTGGGAGTTAAAGGGTTAGGTAACCGGTGGGATTACTCAGCACGTACTCAAATAGTAAAAGAAGGTGCTATTAGTAATTTGCACTCGTGTTACATCGAAAAAAAATACACTCGTTTTCAGCCGATCAGAAGTGCGTAATTTTTTCATAGACGTTATTTTAAAAGTAAGCAAGTTTCCTGTTATGATTAGGACGGATGCCTTCTTCTTTGGAAACTTCTTGCAAATTTCGTTCACTGCCGATGCCTCAAACAAAGTTAACTTGTAACTAAATGGTTTACGGGATGAAACGTTTGATCGGGAAAGAATGTGCTGTTTCAAAGGAGAGGAACTCGATCTTCTGCAACGACACAAAATAACAACAGCTGAAAAGTCATTTACGCGTCATATTAATTTTACTCAAGGCAGTCATGTTATCGAGGTAGACGATGCATTTCGAAATAATACCGTGCGCGTAGAGCCCTTCATGTCACGATATACGTCTGTTTATCAAACAACGTGACAGCTGTTTGTGTGTTTTTCTGCAAAGTTTTATCGCTTCATTAGTTTTTAAACAAATTTCTTGCTTAGCTCACAATATTTTAACAAATCGACTCGAACGTTATCTTTCAATGAACAAAGAATATGAAGAACGCTTTCGGAATAATTTGCGCCAGACGCATGTTATATAATAAGCTCTTCGATTTTCAATTTTGCATGAAACAGTCTCCTACACCGTTCAATTTTAATGAGTTTTAGGAGAAAGAAATGATCCAAATTATTATCTACAGTTAATTGTATTTACATTAACTGATCCGTTCAAGAAAACCGTATGTTTTCCTTTACTTAAATCATAAAAATATATTTTTTTCGGAGCGAAGAGGCATATATGGTTATCATTTCTCAATGAGAGATAATTTTCATGAAGGTGATGAACGAATTTTGTCGTGACACATCCAAGATATTTTGCTTTAACTCTCTTCTAAGTGCGTAGATCTATTTCCAAATTTGCATTAAACATTCATCCTACTGTGATAAATTTAGCTCAGAGAGGGAGAGAGATCTTTGGCGTCTGGAAATTTCTTACTTGGCTCAAAATTTCTTCATAAGGCCACTCAGGTGTTGTTATCTCTTAATGAGATATAATCTTCGTTAAATTGATAAATAAACAGTGTAATAACACTTCCAGGATGATTTACGCTTGACTCCGGCATGATCCATGATGCACTGCTCTAGTTCTAATTTTGCCTTAGAAATTCATTCTACACCGTTGAGTTTAAGAGTTATAGCAAAGAGAGAGAAATACTACTGAATTATTATTTTAAGTAAAGGTCATTTACATTATTGGATCCGCTGACTTTTCAGGTGCGGTGAACCTTGTGAATTCTTTTTACTAGAACTAAGAAGTTATTTCTTGGAGCGTAAAGGCATGCTCTTGTATCGATTGCAGTCTCATTCAAATTTTTCTCTGCCTTTAATACTCTTTTCTTTTAAGTATTTGATTTTCGGAAAGTATCTCAGCTCTCACGCGCTTGGTGTAAATGCACTACATATTTCCTAGAGATATTCGTTATTTGTTTAACAAATAACGAATATCACCGGGAAATATGCAAGTTGCAGAATATATGAGGGCATACACCCACATTACTTCTTGATCAGTTGAGATTCCCTGGTAAGGTTTCTCCTGCGAAGAGACGGGCTTGTGACATGGTGTTTTAATGCAACGGTCAGTTTAATCGGAGGGATTTATTAAATTTTTTGGACTCGCGCGACAGACTGAACCGAAAAGGAGAGACAGCTCGTAGTCTAGAGGACTGCCGTATGTCAATGATTTGATGGGTTTTCTTCCGTTTGCGTATCTGATGTTTTTTCATTTTCTCGATTTTCCTCGTTCTTTTTCGAGGATGACACGATATTCTAAAAGAAATAGATGAAAGCAGCTCGCAACACGGAATAGCAGTAACTTATCTCCTCACAGAGGAACGCTCATGGGTTTTTTCCTCAATCGATCAGTTTTTGGAGAATCTTTTTTTCATCCATGGTGGTCGTGATAATTTCGTGATCTCTTTTCCGTCGTCGACAGCACATTTTAATTGTATACCTCATGAATTCAGCGTCGTTTTAGCTTCATGTCTTTGCACCAAATTACGAGCAGTACCTGCTCATGTATTTTTTGTTAACACAATTGGAGTCACACACTTTAACACTCTCGTAAGGTTCGTTTTAGTTTCCTTGAGACCCCTCCTTAGTCATCAATCTACAAATTACCTAACCCGTAAAACCGTCAACATTTCTCGGCAAGAAGAGAAAATATTTCTTAGCGTATTTATCCTTTCAGAGAAAATGTGCTTCACACATGTGTCATTCGATGCAGTGTAATATTTTTAGTTATTTTTATTAAAAAGAAAATGATATAAACCATTTCTTCTATTTTGTCGGTTGATCTATCAAAAATGTAGTTAGTCACGTTTTGGCTGAGGGAGAGAGAGATCTCGAGTGCCTCAGCGTCTGGAAATATGAAATTAATAATTAGATTATGGGTTTTAAAAACGAACCAAAGTTACGATTACTGGACGCTCTATTAGAGTTCTCTCTCCTGTCGAGATAACCGGATACATCTGTGTGATTGAATGAATTTATTTATTAAAAATAAGAGACATTTTATTTTCTAGTCTCCACACATGAAAAGAATTCGATTGCTTATCAACAATTTCCACTCCACTAGTTTTAATCATGATGCCCGTGAAACTGAGATTATTCGAGGCGTAGAGGTACTTCATCTTTGAAAACTGTCGGAAAGAACCCAGCTGTTTTCATCGCTCTCTTGTCCAAAGTTTTATGATATAGATATCAATGAAATAACAGAATTTCTGGGAAGTTTTATATGAAATAATTCATATTTGTACTGCGGTTGTAGATGAAAGTGAAATGTGATCATTGCAGTAAATTTTCCAATTTAAGCAATTGGAAAGAAGAAGCCTGAAAAAAATCAGGGCTTCAACGGGAACCCGTGACCTCCGCGATACATGTGCGATGCTCTACCAACTGAGCTATGAAGCCACACATTGAGAGCGAGGTCAATTTATTGAGTTCATATCTTCCCGTGCAGTGAAATGATGCGAAGTTTTATATGAAATAATTCATATTTGTACTGCGGTTGTAGATGAAAGTGAAATGTGATCATCGCAGTAAATTTTCCAATTTAAGCAATTGGAAAGAAGAAGCCTGAAAAAAATCAGGGCTTCAACGGGATTCGAACCCGTGACCTCCGCGATACCGGTGCGATGCTCTACCAACTGAGCTATGAAGCCACACATTAGGAGCGAGGTCAATTTATTGAGTTCATATCTTCCCGTGCAGTGAAATGATGTGTCTTCTTTCCAATTGCTTAAATTGGAAAATTTACTGCGATGATCACATTTCACTTTCATCTACAACCGCAGTACAAATATGAATTATTTCATATAAAACTTCGCATCATTTCACTGCACGGGAAGATATGAACTCAATAAATTGACCTCGCTCCCAATGTGTGGCTTCATAGCTCAGTTGGTAGAGCATCGCACCGGTATCGCGGAGGTCACGGGTTCGAATCCCGTTGAAGCCCTGATTTTTTTCAGGCTTCTTCTTTCCAATTGCTTAAATTGGAAAATTTACTGCGATGATCACATTTCACTTTCAACAGAATTTCTGTTTCGAAAACATGATATCTTTACTACGCGCGGTGAAAGTTCCACTTATCTCTTCGAGCGTGCGGATAAAAATGACGTCATGGTAACCCGCTTTAGCAAAATGGCGGTTCTACTATTCACGAAGGGCTCTTTTTTATATTACGAACATCAAGTTTGATTCAGCCTTAAGTTCAGAGGAAAAGTTTATTTCGTGATAATTTTTTATGTCAAAATTAAAAGTCTTGTCCATGGGCTGAGTTACCTGCAGATGTCATGTGCATTCAATGTTCTTCGGAAAGTATCTCAGCTCTCACGCGCTTAGTGTAAATGCACTACTTCGCTGAATATTTCCCGGGTGATATTCGTTATTTTTTTGCAGAATATAGGAGGGCATACACCCACATTACTTCTTGATCAGTTGAGATTCCCTATTAAGGTTTCTCCTTCGAAGAGACGGGCTTGTGACATGGTGTTTTAATGCAAAGGTCAGTTTAACCGGAGGGATCTTAACGGAAATTTCTATCAATATCATGGTAATTTTTTGAAGGTGTTTATGTAGTTGGAGTAGGCAATTAGTTTGAACAAATACTATGCCACGTAGAACCCTTCGTGTTACAATAAATGAAACGTCCGTTTATTAAAAAAACGTAACAGATGTTCATGTATCTTTTTTTAACAAATTTTTTGCCTGTATAACGTGTATGAAAATTTCTTTAAAAGCCAACTGGAGCGTCATTCCTCAAAATGATGAATAAAAAGCGTAAAAACACATCCAGTATAATTTTTTCTCGACACATGATACATGATGCTTTATTCTATTTCTCTTTCCGCATTACACAGTCATCTAACACCATTGAATTTAGACAAGTTATAACAGTTAAGTGGAAAACGTGGAGTGAAGAAAATGCGGAGTGTGGAAAATGCGGAGTGTGGAAAATGAGGAGTGTGGAAAATGCGAAGTGTAGAAAATATATAAAAGAAAAAGACTATATATACATACATGCATAGAAAATTCTGTCTCACTTGGCTAGTCAATTCTTTATTAAGCTGTTGTCATCTGTAAGCAGAATATTAACCTCGCGCTAATGTTGTTGTTTTCCTTGGCTAGTTAGCCGTGAATATCATAAACTGACAGAAAGCTCCTGGAAAGTATTTTTGATCAAGTTCGAAAAGGTGTTACCGCCAACACCTAGATGGTGCAAATCTTGCGAAATGCGTTCTTCCATTACAGTTAATAATAAGCCATGGGTAGATTCAATTTAATTTGCATATTCACATGTGAGTACAAGTCCGCATTGATCTCCACGTGGTTGTATGGCTGTTAAACTCCCACTTCTTCAGCCTAAATCGCTTTCAATAGGTTACTTCGAGAGCTTGCCCAGTTTTGCGTGGAGTGACGTAAAAGATAAGGACAAGATTGGAAAGGGAAGCTTTGGATCGGTGATGAAAGGCAACTACGCACCTGGAGGTAAAGTTTTTGTTGTTAAGCGATTTTTTGGAGAGGGGAATTCTCTCTTAAAGAACATTGCAGAGGAGGCAAAAATGCTTGAGAGCATTTGCCATCCAAACATTACGCAATTTATTGGAGTTTGTTCAAAGCCAGTGGCAATAACGATGGATTACGAGTGCTTCGATTTTAGTCCCTTCGGCCTTAACCATCAAATATCCAATTTGTTAGAGTTTTTAAACACCCTTGACCACATCGAGGGCGAAACTGAAGCCTTTGAGCATTTCTTGCCTGTTTTTCCAAAGGCTGCAAAGGACGTCGCGGAAGGTCTCTGTTTTCTTCATTCAAATGATATCGTGCATCGTGACCTAAAACCAAGCAACGTGTTGGTCAGCAGCCGGCACTACTCTAAAAAAGATATCAGTGCGATCAACTGCCAAGTGTCTTTGCCGACTGTCCGGCGGTTTGCAAACTAACTGATTTCGGTGACAGTAGGTCAACTTTACTCCAAACAGCCTCCATCATTCATGCGAAGACAATGAACATTGAGCGTGGTACAAAGCTCTTCATGGCTCCAGAGATTATACTCGAAGGGAAATTGAATTACGCAGCAATGGACGACTTAAAGGCGATAGATATCTGGGCACTGGGGATGACGTTATTCAGTATTATCAATCCTGACGTCGAGTTTCCCTATGAAGTGGAACTAAATTTAAGCTCTGAAAAGCTCCAGACCTGGCTTCCAAATTGAAAAGCTGCTTAAAGAGATGATAGCTAACAAATCCAACCCTCAATCGTCCAAAAAATATAAACAGCGACAATTAAAAGAGTGGGGCCAGCTTGACAAACTGTATCACAAATGCACAGCTTTCGACGCTTTTCTTCGCCCAAGCTCTGAAGATGTCCTAATCGAACTAAACCGTAAAGTTGAAAAAGTACCATCAGTACTTTCAGAGGGCACCAGCTTGGAAGAGAAGGCTAATCAAATCGTCGATCGCAACGGTGGAGGAGACACAGGTATTTGTAATAGCAGTACGCAGGGGCGAAGCGCGCGATTTGCGTACGGCGTTTCTTGTGTTTCAGTTATTTGATTCTTATCCTTAGCTGCGTTACGCCCAGGGGAGGGGGGCTCCCATATAAAAATGAAGGGAGTCCTCGTCGTACTTTTTAGGGTTCAAAATTTGGAAATTGATACCTTTTAGGGTGCCAAATCTAAAATGACCACCATTAGAATAATCGTGGTACCTCTTAAGGTATAGCCTGCCAAGCAGGCACTAGAGTAATGACAATGATTACAATGATTTTGGAGAGGAGAAGGCATTGGATGGAAAAAAATAGTCAAAGTGTGGGTTGTTGTGTGGTACCTCTTAGGGGTAAAAATGTTTGGAAGCCACGCCCATTCTGGTACCTTTTAGGGTGTTTTCCGAAAATTTCCAACGAGCACCAGCCTCTCGAGGTTTATCACCATGCTTCCTTCCTTGTAGATCTTGAAGCTCTTCCATCAACACAAGACATCAAATGTGACGACGTGGGAAACTGGAGAAATAACAGCAACGGCAAATTCTATTTTAGCGTAGAATGGATGGATGACAATTCTGCTCAAGTGACTGCTGCGGAGTCAAGCGACCCAGATGTGGCGACATTAAAGAGGGAATACTACATGCTGAAACACGACAACAACTTTAAAAAGAGGATCGATATCCTTTTCCGTGAGTGAAATACACAATACATATATATTTTTTGGACGGTAGTCGGTAATCTGTAATATTATTCTGTGATATAATAGTAATAAAAATCTATACTATAACTTACGCAACATGTCGTTTTAAAACGATCTCTATTTAAAATCAAATATTTCGTATTTCTCCATTAAACGCCGGGTTTTCAAGGTGGAGTTTCACCTAAGCCCCTAAAGCATTTATTTGAGGTATAAAAAGCTCTGGATGTAATGGAAAGTTATCTGACTGTAAAAAAATAATGTACAAAAAATATATATATAAATAACCATAGGGGGTTGTCTCTGCCGTTCATGGAAAGTGATTTAGGCATGATAACCTTTTTTTAGTTCTCCTCTGTAACCTCTCCATCACTTGTATGGACTTCAGTTTAAGGGAGACTTTCATATTGGCAGGAGTCTATAAATGTCTACATAAAAAATGATACATTTCAGAAAGCAGAGTACTGCAAACCAGTGTGCATTGAAAATGTCTGTAGTCTCACCAATCAATTTTCGTTGCAGTCCCTGGAGGACAACTGCACAGATACTGTCTTGTTCAGTATTCCTTCAAGAGTGGCCAGGAATATCCCATTCCGAAAATGCCTCATGGGAATTCCAAGAAAAAAAAGATGCCTTATGTTCGTACCTGGGAAAGCACAAGAGATCAGCATAAAATTGTCGTAGGGAAAATGAGAGCTAGAGAAGCCGTCCATCACGCAATAACAGATGGCCTTGGTGGTCTACAGTCCTGCGTGGGATTGGTTCAGGTCCCGCGAAATCGACAGCAAGTAAACAATATGGCAAGGCGTAAAGCTGTCAGAAAAGGAAGTCACCCTAAAAACACGTCAGGCGCAGGAAGAACCTCTGACCCGTGATATATGTTACTAAATGAGAGCAAGATCCAAGGAAGGGACCCAAAGACTGCATTTGTTCGTGACGTCAGAGTTGGAGCTGAGCCTTTTTGCGTCGTGGGAACGAACAGACAGCTGGATGATCTGAAGCGATTCTGCTGTAATCCGGTGGAGTATCGGCCTTTAACCGAGAACCCAACGTTTGGTTTTGGTCCATATAATGTCACACCGATCTCGTACCAGCATCTCGTAACTCTTCGCTGGGAAGACGGTAAACGCCCACCAATAATTGGCTCAGTGTTTCTACACGAAAAGAAGACACAACACACGTATTCGCTCTCTGGTGGAACCTTGAAGTCTCTTTAACCAGAATTGAAGAATTTAATGGCTTTCGGGAGAGATGACGAAAAGGCGTTAATGGGGGGTTTTAACGAAACCTTCGAAAGAGCTACTCGTCTGCTTTGCGAAATCCGCCTTCGCAAAAATTTAGACACAAAGCTTGTGTCTATGGACATTAAAGGAGAGAGTAAGCAGAGTATAATGGATGATATTTTTGGAAGAAAGATAGGCAGCGTTTTTGAGAGCGGACTGTTAGACGCAGGAAGTGCAGAAGAATTTACTGGCCTTCTTGAAAGTCTGGAGAAAAAGTGGTCATTGCTCCACTTAGGCGACAAATGGGCCAAGATGACAAACGACCAGAGAAAAGAAGCCCTCTCGCGCGTTCACCACATTGGTCCTGAGGAAGCTTTTCTTAACAGCGTAGCCTCTGTGAACAAAACGTTAGTGGTAGGCGAGTCTGCTGTTTTCCAGCGGATTCTTCCTACTGGAATAGACTGGATTACCCCAGACGTTTTAAAGCTCATTGCGCACAAAGGAGAGGCAGTGTTAAAGGGAGGAAAAGTGACAGAGTTACCGGCAACCTCAGCGTATGACACCCTCATCATTCCCTCAAATTCAAAGTCCACGAAGCCGCATATCACCGTCGTGTACCCTAACGGGAAAGTGGAGTGTCAGGACTGCCAAGAATACTCCGCGTCCTATTTGTGTGCTCATGCTGTCGCTGCGTCATTAAAAAGAGGAACCCTTGAGGTATATTTGAAATGGCTGGTGGCTAACAAGCGCAACACTGGTGGGCTACAACTACAGCAGAGCCATCGCCTTTGGAATGCCAGCTGGAAGAGACAGGAAGGGAGAACGCCAGCCAAGAAGCAGAGGCAGCAAACAAACAACCAGTATGGTGATCCCACGAAACCCCTTGCCATCCGCGCCAAGTATTGGGGCAAATGAATGTAAAAACTACCCGGATGCTGCACAATTACATGAGTTGTTTCCCGCATCGTGTCAGGCAAGTGTTGCTACTCATCAAGCACAGCTGAGTCAATTGTACCCAGCTGTGTATAATCCACCAGGCTTTCCTTTCCATGGAGGACGTTTTCATCATTCATACGCGTCAACATTTAAAGCTCACACACCACAAGCTCGTTTCCAAGCGGCACCCCCTCATCGGTCCTTGTCTACTCCACCAGGACCATCGGCAGCAGCAGGAGCGTGGCACTCGGGATTGTCGCCGCATTCTTATTACCTCGTGGCCTTGCCGAAAAATGTGAAAAAATGTTGTGGTTGCAGCGACAATTTTTCCGAAAATTTCGTCAGCCACCACACAACATCGTGAAAACCTAATGATGCATCACTTTTTAAAGGAAATGGAGCGCTTGTTATTGTTGTTGATATCATTAAATCCTCCGCATTTTCCACACTCCTTATTTTCCACATTCCACAATTACCACACTCCACATTTTCCACACTCCGCGTTTTCCACACTCCACATTTTCCACACTCTTCATTTTCCCCCCTCATTTTCCACACTCTACATTTTCCACACTCTACATTTTCCACACTCTTCATTTTCCACACTCTACATTTTCCACTCTCTACATTTTCCACACTCTTCATTATCCACACTCTTCATTTTCCACACTCTACATTTTCCACACTCTTCATTTTCCACACTCCACATTTTCCACACTCTTCATTTTCCACACTCTACACTCGGCACTCCGCACTCCCGTTTTCCACCAAACCAGTTATAACTATGAGAGCGGAATAATGGTAAATTATTGTCTATAATTAAATGCATTTATATTAAGGTATCACAGAAGGAAAAGGTCATATTTTATTTCAATCTCGTGAAATTTTACATCCAACAAAAAAAAATGAAGATCTATTATTTTCTGAAATTTCTTTTTGATTTCTTTTTTACTTCAGGAGATGTCAAGCAAAAAGTATCATAAGGGTACAACGGAAGGCACGAGCTCGAGATTGATTACACTTCATGTCAACTTCTTCTTGTCATCTAAGAAACGATTACAAACCATTATTAACGTGCAGACCACGTTCCAATCAAAACAAGGATGTTATTAAAATGCGCCAAATTAACTTATCTTGTAAAACGAGTGGGCGTTTTCATTTAACTTGGGTTTTTCCGACTAACTGGTGAATAGACGGTTTTAAAGCAAACATCAAAAGTTTAAACGGGGGATCTTGTATCAATGCGATAGGATTAAGGATCGGTATCGGTGAACTCTTTCCGATCAATTGATCACAAACTCAAAGTTCTTAACAAAAATTACTGAAAAGTTATCCTCGGGGTAATTTGCGAACACCCCGCCAGCTTTTTATTTCTTTTTTACAACTACTATCGATCTTTTCTTTTACACCGACTCTTTTCGGTGCGCGGTACGGTAGTAATTATAAAACATTCCGGTTCGTTTTCCCTCAAACAGGATAATGACAGAGCTCTCTCGCAAAATACGTTTCTACAAGGAATAACTGAGTATAATTGGAGTTTGAGTAGCCAATCACAATACACCTTTACCGCTATCCACTATTTACTAGATGTTAAAACTTTTTGTCTTCGTTGAGCGTGTTTATTGTTAGAATGTCTCACTGATTAGTTGCGTGTCACTGCATTTCCGGAAATGAGTAGGTAGCCAGTCAAAATGAGTTAGTTTAAAGACCGGAAGCACTTTCCTATGACAAACAAACAAAAAAAAAATAATAATAAAAAATAAAAACCACGTAGAGACGATAAGTGAAACGGTGAGGCAGTATTTTTTTCAGCCGTCAAAACCTCCTCCGCTGTTACAAATATGAGCTGATATATGATCCGCTTGTGGAGTGGCAGAGGACTAAGGGAAGGGAATTACTTTCCGAGGCATCAAAGAATAAAGAAACAGAAGAAGTTACAAATGAAGAGGCGAGTATCTTAATTAATTCACAATCCTCGTGTGAAGAATGTGCAATTTCATGATTGGTGTAATAGATATACAGCTTCACTTTGTAAATACTCGTAAAAAAGATAGAATCATGTGTTATTCGAGGTAGTCAATTTATGGAGCCGAGAACCATCCCTTTTATCAATAGGAGCCTATTCCATTTAGCTTCGGAGACGCCAAACTCGCTATATTTATTTGTTTTCCTAAACAAGGAAAGAATTCCATCCAAATACTTCCGGCATATAATTCTTGAGAGTTAACTCACAACTATTAGGAGAGTTTGATTTTCGCAAAAGCAAATGCAAAGTAATTCTAGCGGCCGAGCAAGAGAAAGAAGAATGTCAGACCGAGCCGATTGGTTGGTTTACTATTTTCAGGTCTTAAGATTCTAAAAGATGTGGAAAGGTGGATCAAAGGCTTTGAAGAAACCAGTAAGATCATTATTCTTCTCTCAATAGAAGGACAGGTGCATTACCTGATCGAGGTGAGTTTGCTTGATTGTATGTGTTTGTATGTTGGTTTTGGGTTGTTGTTTCATTCCCATTTTGTTGTTGTTGTTTTTTTCTTTTTTTTTCCAAGAATAAGAGCTGCCTTTCCCTCTAGTAAATGAGCATAGTGTGGGAGAAGAATTGCGTGTAAAGCATTTAAGCGAAAGTTCTAAAATTATTTGTGTTATGGTTAGGAAAATGGACCCTTATACAGAGGTCTGGTTTCCAGACCTTGTGTCATGTCCTTTGGGCGGACTCTTTAGCCTCTTTCGCCAACTCTCGCTCTGACGAAGGGCCAACGCTCGAAACGTCAGTTTTTTTACTCTTTACGGTGGCCAATTTACGTTTTCAACTCAGTTGTTAACATTAAATGACCTGCTATACTCTTGCACCTACTTTTCTGACGTTATCAAGATGATGGATGTTTTTTTCCATTTTGCAGGAGGCCACAAACGATGACAACTAATGGCCGGATGAACATTGGATGGGCTCCTTTTCTCTGACGAAAAAAAGAAAATATGTGAACAAGAGACGTTTGTAAACCATGGTAAAGAAGAAGCTTTTTTTTTCAGCGAGCTGACTTGAGAATGCAGACTGAGAATTTATACTGTGTTTTCGTCTAATACTTGATAACTGTCATTTCACAACTTACCGAGCGTCACGCAATCGCGCTTTCCCGCGATCATCTTTCACGATTATTTGCACTATTGTCAGGCTGCCTGCACTAGTGTGGAATATTCCTTGTCCGTTTCTTGATCACAATCGTTCTTAATATAATTTCAAGTCTTCATATAGTCTTCTCACTTTGCGCGCGAGTTGGTTGGTGTGATGTCTGTACAGAGTTTACCAACTTAATAAAAGTAGATATGGATGAAAATGAGATGTCACTATTGAATATTTAACACGCGTAATATTCGAAAAACAATTAACAGCTTTACACGTGGTCCGTATATTTCATCTTTTTAACTGAGATGTTTTTATTTTGTTGACAAAAATGCGGAACGAGACCAAAACTGTTCCTTCGACTTAAAATATTCCTTAATGTTTTATGAAAAAAAAGCGTTTTTATCCTTTCAGAGAAAATGTGGTTCTCGCATCTATAATTCTATGCAGTATGCTATTTTTAGTTATTATTTTATGATATAAACCATTTCCTCTTTTTGTCGGTTGATCTGTCAAAAATGTATTTAGTCAAATTTTAGCACATGGAGAGATCTCGAGTAAAGTTTTGTGATATGGATATCGATGAAATACCAGAATTTCTCTTCGCACGTGCAAATAAAAATGACCTCTTGGTAACTTTTCACGAAAGTCTGTTTTTATATTACGAATATCAAGCCCGACTCGGCCTTAAGTTCAGAGGAAAAAATTATTTCGTGATATTTTTTTCTGTCAAAATTAAAGCGTCTTGTCCACGAGCTGAGTTAACGCTGGTGCAGGTGTCTTGTGCATTCGGTGTTCTTGAAATATGTTTTAAATTGTATTTGATCTAAACAGGCGATCGTTCTCCTTATAATAAATGGCAAAATAACATTCTTAAACTTTAGTTACAGCAGTTACAGCTGTACGCTCTTTATTCTATCTTATTTTTCATTTCACACTCCTGAGGGCATGGTCCATATGATGGCCATTGACATGTTCTGACAATCTTAAAAGTATAGGTGTGTTAATTTAAGCAATAACTTAAGAGCTGGAACTATCATATTTATGAAGAGTTTATTTTTTCGTACAATGAGACGATATTTTGCTCAGATAGGATAAATAAAACAGCATATTTTTATGATTGGATGAAATTCAAACTTAAGTGGTGTAAACTGCTGCTGCAAAAAGCAAGCCTATAGAACAACAGGGCTCTGTGAAGCGAAAAAATTGAAAATTTAAGAACGTTATCCAATTTTCTTACTATACTCCACATTTATGGCTCCTGCTTCCTATGAATGTCACTACTCAGTAACAAAGCGGACGATCCTCCTATCTCAGCTGACTAAAACTTAGTTTCCATACATTCTCGTTCAACATCAACTTGCAGGCGGGTGGGATCGTTTCGTAACATTCTTAGTTCTATCTCTGGCGTTCTGGGTGTACCTTTTCAGTTTTGTCTTTCGGTTTTTACCATCTTAATGGCTGGTCTCCTCTTTGCGCAGCAAGAACGTAGCGCTTGCTGAAACTCAGGAATTCTCAATACGTACACAATTGGATTGACAAAAGAGTTAGAATAATTTAGAATGTTCATCACGTAATAAAACTTCCATGGTATTGATATCTTAGTTATATGGATTAATACGTTCAAGATGCTTATGGGAAGCCAACTTAATAAAGCCAGTATGGACACCAGAAGAACGGTTTTTGTTAAGCGTCGGTTTCGCGAAGCTCCATTACGATGCTGTGAGACAACACACTCGTTTTGAAAATTTCTCCAGATGGCGGTGTTACAGATACATATGGTAATTGTAAGACCCAACACGACAGGTATAAAAACATACAAACTAGCTTCAAATGAACTCGAAACATTTAACAAAGTCATTGATGTAGACAGCAAGACAGCGGAAGACCAAAGTAAGAAAATGGTGATTCGGTATCTTCTGGTGGATAATGAACGGTGTTTAAAGGGCCAAAATACGGCATAAAATCTCTCACAGGAAATAGAGGCTGCAGATATATACGAGCCTAACAAAAACATGTCATCAAAACTTGCGTAAAATAATTTGTAGACCATGTGTTCAGAGTCATATTTGCTGTCCAAAGCTGATAATCACCTCCAGCAGCGAAAATATAAAAGAGCAGACTGAAGGCTCCTAACATCAAATCAGCAAACGCCATGTTCATAACTAAAAATAAACTTTTCCTACGAAGTGGTTTGGTAACTGCAAAGAGAACCAGAGTGGGCAAGTTTCCTGCAATGATTAGGACCGAAGATAAAATGAGAGCGCTGCATAGTGCGATCCCTTCTGTTTTGGAAGGAAGACTTCCTGTGAATGTAGACGCATTCTCCATGGTTTTATTCACTGCCGACGAGTCAATGATTATAAACTTACGACCAAATGAATTACAGTAAACAGTTTTTTTTTTTTCTGAATAAAATGCGTTGTTTCAGCGGAGAGGAACCCAACCTTTTGCAACAACACCAAGCAACAACGGCTGACAAGTAATTTGTATTTCGTGGTAATTATATTCAAGAAGTCACGAGGTCCAGGTAGACAAGACACAAGACAGGTTCAACTAATACCGTCAATAAAATGGCTGTTCATCAAAGAACGTAACAGCTGTTCATGTATTTCCTGTTAAGATGGCAAGAGTTGCACAGTTTTACGCTTGTTAAGGTTTCAACAAACTTCTTGTGTGACTCAAAATCTCTACACTAGCAGACTAGGAAGTTATCTTTACTCAATGAGAGACGATCTTCATTAGTGTTACACGAAAGGTGTAATAACACTTCAGTATAATTAGCTGTAGACACATGCTGCTAGATACACTGTTTAATTTTGCATCAAACAGTCAGCGCACACCGTCGAAGTTAAACGAGTATAACGATTAGAGAGAGAAACACTAAGAAATTATAATGTAGAGTTAAGTTCATTTATGACTCCTATCGTCAAAGCTTGACCATCATACTTTAAAGACAGCCAACACACGCTTGAAATTGTTCGTGACTTCGGCCAAGACAAACTTCTTTTCACCATGGAGATTACATCTCTTTTTACTGTCATTTACCACTCTGTAGCTCAAAAATATTTTTGATCAACGTACTGTCAAAGAACCTAGCTCTGAAACACGACTCCGCTCAGCCAAACTAGTGCTAATAATAGCTTTCAGTTGAAGTTGTCAAATATTGTTCTAATTCTCTGAACTTTCTACCTCCCATGCGTGACTAAGAGAGATTTTCTCCTTACAATATCAACACAATATCAAGAATAGAAGTAATGAGAATAAAGTAAAATATCAATTGAGGATTATTAGTTGATCCAATACCAAACTCTCCAAATTTACATCATAGGAACTGTATGGCTGACAGTGAGGAGAATTACTAATGAGATCATGGGAGTTAAAGAGTTAGGTAGCTGGCGGGATAACTCAGCACGTACTCAAATAGTAAAAGAAGGTGCTATTAGTAATTTGCACTCGTGTTATATCGGAATGCACTCATTTTCAGCCGATCAAAAATGCGTAATTTTCTCATAGACGTTATTTTAAAAGTAAGCAAGTTTCCTGTTATGATTAGGACGGATGCCATCTGCTTTGGAAACTTCTTGCAAATTTTCAACTTATTTGATAGATTTCGTTCACTGCCGATGCCTCGAACAAAGTTAACTTGTAACTAAATGGTTTACGGGATGAAACGTTTGATCGTGAAAGAATGTCGTGTTTTAAAGGAGAGGAACTCGATCTTCTGCAACGACACGAAATAACAACAGCTGAAAAGTCATTTATGTGTCATAGTAATTTTAATCAAGGTAGTCATGTTGTCAAGGTAGACAATGCATTTCGAAATAATACCGTGCACGTCGAGCCCTTCATGTCACGATATATGTTTGTTCATCAAACAACGTGACAGCTATTTGTGTGTTTTTCTGCAAAGAAATGAAAGTCAAAGGTTTAGGTTTATTTCTTGCTTAGCTCAAAATTTATTAACAAACCGACTCGGACGTTATCACCTTTCAATGAACAAAGAATATAAAGAACGCTTTCAGGATAATATGCCCCAGACACATGCTACATAATACACTCTTCAATTTTTAATTTTCCATTTAACATTCATCCTACGCCGTTCAATTTAAATGAGTTTTAGCAAAGAGAAAGAAATGATCCAAATTATTATCTACAGTTAATTGTATTGTTCAGGAAAACCGTATGTTTTCATTTACTCAAATCATGAAAATATATTCTTTTCGGAGCGAAGAGGCATATATCGTTATCATTTCTTAATGAGAGATAATTTTCTATTTCGGTGATGAACGAATTTAGTTGTGACACATCTAAGATAATTTGCTTTAACTCTCTACTCAGTACGTTAATCCATTTTCAAATTTGCATTAAACATTCATCCTACTGTGATGAAGTTAGCTCAGAGAGGGGAGAAAGAAATCTTTGGCGCCTAAGCATCTGGAAATATCTCACTTGGCTCAAAATGTCTTCGCAAGGCCACTCGGATGTTATTATCTCTCCATGAGATGTAATCTTCATTTAAAATGTATAAATAAACAGTGTAATAACACTTCCAGGTTATTATTTCATCGATATATATATATATATATATATATATATATATATATATATATATATATATATATATATATATGGCATTTAAAGCTTTGCTTTCATGTCCAAATTGAGCACTCTACTAGGATGAGTCATTGCTGCTAGCATTATGCATGCTCACTAGTTTTTCTAGTTTGAGCACTCTGGCATGGCTTAAGTGATCCCACATGTGTGAGATCACTTGGGGTGGCTTTACTGCCTTACCTCCATCCTAGCATCAGTACTGCACTGATGAGGCCCAGAAGGCCGAAACAGTACTGTCTGCAGTTAGTTATATATATATATATATATATATATATATATATATATATATATATATATATATCGATGAAATACCAGAATTTCTGTTTCGAAAACATGATATCTTTACCACGCGCGGTGAACGTTCCCCTTATCTGCGGATAAAAATGACATCATGATAACCCGCTTTTTTTTTTCTGTTTTCGTCGCCCACTTGTCTAAAGTTTTATGATATATATCGATGAAATACCAGAATTTCTGTCTCGAAAACATGATATCTTTACCACGCGCGGTGAACGTTCCCCTTATCTCTTCGCACTTGCGGATAAAAATGACATCATGGTAACCCGCTTTAGCAAAATGGCGGTTTTACTTTTCACGAAGGGCTCTCTTTTATATTACGAACGTCAACTTTGATTCAACCTTAAGTTCAGAGGAAAAATTTATTTCGTGGTAATTTTTTATGTCAAAATTAAAGGGTCTTGTCCACGGGCTGAGTTACTGAGTTTTTGTGCATTCGGTGTTCTTCATATATATTTGAAATTGTATTTGATCTAAACGAGCGATAATAAATGGCAAAACAACTTGATTAAACTTTACTTGATTTTAGTTCGGAGGCAGGGAAAGCTGTACGCTCTTTATTTTATCTTATTTTTTATTTCACACTCTTGAGGGCGATGTCCGCAAGATGGTCATTGACATGTTCTGACGACCTTAAAAGTATAGGTGTGTGAATTTGAGCTATAACTTAAGAGCTAGAATTATCATATTTATGAAGAGTTTATTTTTTTTCGTAAAATGAGACGATATTTTGCCTAGATAGGAGAAATAAAACTGTATATTTTCATCAATGGATGAAATTCAGACTTAACTTGTGTGAACTTCTTCTGCAAAAAGCAACCCTATAGAACAACAACAGGGCTCTGTGAAGTAAAAAATTGAAAATCTAAGAACGTTATCCAATTTTCTTACAATACTCCACATTTATGGCTCCTTCTTCCTATGGATGTCACTACTCAGTAACAACGCGGACGATCCTCTTATCTCTGCAAACTAAAACTTAGTTTTCATATATTATCGTTTAACAATAACTTGCGGGCGAGTGAGATCGTTTCTGAATATTCTTAGTTCTATCTCTGGCGTTTTAAGTGCAGCCGTTCGGTTTCTTCCTTTGAGTTTTTACCATCTTAATGGCTGGTCTGCTCTTCGTGCAACACAAACGCAGTGCTTGCTGAAACTCAGGAATTCTGAATACATACACAATCGGATTGACAAAAGAGTTAGAATAATTTAGAATGTTCACCATGTAATAAAACTTCCTCGGTATTGATGTCTTCGTTATATTGATTAATATGTTCAAGATGACTATGGGAAGCCAACATACTAAAGCCAGTATGGAAACCAGAAGTAGGGTCTTTGTTAAACGTCGGTTTCGCGAAGCTCCATTTCGATGCTGTGAAGCAACACTCTCGTGTTGAAAATTTCTCCATATGACGATATTACCGACACATACGATGACTGTTAGACCCAACACTACGGGGATAAAAACGTACAGAGCTGATTTAAATGAACTCGAAACGTTTAACAAAGTCATTAATGTAGACAGCAAGACAGCGGAAGACCAAAGTAAGAAAATGGCGATGCGGTATGTTCTGGTGGATAATGAGCGGTGTTTAAAGGGCCAAAATACGGCATAAAATCTCTCACAAGAAATAGAGGCTGCAGATATATACGAGCCTAACAAAAACGTGTCATCGAAACTTGTGTAAAATATTTTGTAGACCATGTGTTCAGAGTCATATTCTGCTGTCCAAAGCTGATAATCACCTCCAGCAACGAAGATATAAAAGGGCAGAGTGAAGGCTCCTAACATCAAATCAGCAAACGCCATGTTCATAACTAAAAATAAACTTTTCCTACGAAGTGGTTTGGTAACTGCAAAGAGAACCAGAGTGAGCAAGTTTCCTGCAATGATAAGGACCGAAGATGAAATGAGAGCGCTGCATAGTGCGATCCCTTCTTCCTTGGAGGGCAAACTTCTTGTAAATGCAGACGCATTCTCCATGGTTTTGTTCACTGCCGACGAGTCAATCTTATAAACTTATGACTAAATGAATTACGGTAAACAGTCTTTTTTTTCGGAATAAAACGCGTTGTTTCAGAGGAGAGGAACTTGCTACAACACCAAGCAACAGCAGCTGAAATGTTATTTGCATTTCGGGGTAATTATATTCAAGGAGTCACGTGTTCCAGGTAGACAAGACATTTCAGGTTCAACTAATACTGTCAATAAAATGGCTTTTCATCAAAGAACGTAACAGCTGTTCATGTAATTTCCGGTTGAAGTGGCAAGAATTGTACAGTTTTACACTTGTTAAGGTTTTAATAAATTTCTTATGTGACTCAAAATCTCTACCCTAGCAGACTAGGACGTTGTCCTTTCTCGATGAGAGATAATCTTCATTAGTGATAGACGAAAGGTTTAATAACACTTCAGGATAATTAGCTCTAGACACATGCTACTCTATGCAAAGTTTAATTTTGCATCAAACAATCATCGTACATCTTTGAAATTAAACGAGTCGTAACAATTAAAAAAAGAAATACGAGGAAATTATAACTTACAGTTAAGTACATTTATGACTCCTATCGTCAAAACTTTACCATCATACATTAAAGACAGCCAACACGCACCTGAATTGAAATTGTTCGTGACTTTAATTTCCTTGGCCAAGACAAACTTCTTTTCACTATGGATATTACATCTCTTTTTCGTGTTATTTGCCATTCTGTCGCTCAAACATTTTTTTGATCAACATACCGTCAAAGAACCTAGCTCTGAAACACTACTCCGCTCAGCCAAACTAGTGCTAATAAAAGCTTTCAGTTGAAGTTGTCAAATATTCTTCCAATTCCCCTACCGCTTTACCTCCCATGAGTGACTAAGAGAGAATTTCTCCTTACAATATCAATACAATATCAAGCATAGAAGTGATGAGAATAAAGTAAAATATCAATTAGGGGATTATTAGTTGATCCAATACCAAATTCTCCAAATTGACATCATAAGAATTGTATGGCAGATAGTAAGGAGAATTACTGATGAGATCTTGGGAGTTGAAGGGTTAGGTAGCCGGTGGGATTACTCAGCACGTACTCAAATAGTAAAAGAAGGCGCTATTAGTAATTTGAACTCGTGTTACATCGGAATACACTCGTTTTCAGCCGATCAGAAGTGCGTAATTTTCTCATAGACGTTATTTTAAAAGTAAGCAAGTTTCCTGTTATGATTAGGACGGATGCCTTCTGCTTTGGAAACTTCTTGCAAATTTGAACTTATTTGTGAGATTTCGTTCACTGCCGATGCCTCGACAAAGTCAACTTGTAACTAAATGGTTTACGGGATAAAACGTTTTTTCGTGAAAGAATGTGGTATTTCAAAGGAGAGGAACTCGATCTTCTGCAACAACACGAAATAACAACAACTGAAAAGTCATTTATGTGTCATAGTAATTTTACTCAAGGTAGTCATGTTGTCGAGGTAGACAATGCATTTCGAAATAATACCGTGCACGAAGAGCCCTTCATGTCACGATATATGTCTGTTCATCATACAACGTGACAGCTATTCGTGTGTTTTTCTGCAAAGGTTTAGCGCTTCATAAGGTTTTTAACAAATTTCTTGCTTGGCTCAAAATTTATTAACAAACCGACTCGGACGTTATCATCTTTCAATGAACAAAGAATATAAAGAACGCTTTAATATGCCCAAGACACATACTACAAAATACACTCTTCAATTTTTAATTCTGCATTCAACAGTCATCCTACGCCGTTCAATTTAAATGAGTTTTAGCAAAGAGAAAGAAGTGATCCAAATTATTATACACAGTTAATTGTATTGTTCAGGAGAACGGTATGTTTTCCTTTATTTGAATCATGAAAAATATATTCTTTTCGGAGCGAAGAGGCATATATCGTTATCATTTCTTAATGAGAGATAATTTTCATTTTAGTGATGAACAAATTTTGTTGTGACAAATCTAAGATATTTTGCTTTAACTCTCTACTCAGTACGTTGATCCATTTTCAAATTGCATTAAACATTCATACTACTGTGATGAAGTTAGCTCAGAGAGGGGAGAAAGAAATCTTTGGCGCCTAAGCGTATGGAAATTTCTTACTTGGCTTAAAATTTCTTTGTAAGGCCACTCGGGTGTTATTATCTCTCCATGAGATATAATCTTCATTTAAAATGTATAAATAAACAGTGTAATAACACGTCCAGGATGATTTGCGCTCGACTCATGATACTCGATGCACTGCTCTAGTTCTAATTTTGCCTTAGAAATTCATTCTACACCGTTGAATTTAAAAGAGCCATAGCAAAGAGAGAGAGAAATACTTATGAATTACTATCTTAAGTAAAGTTTATTTACATTATTGATCCGCTGACTTTTCCAGTGTAGTGAACCTTGTGAATTCTTTTTACTAGAACTGAGAAGTTATTTCTTGGAGCGTAAAGGCATGCTCTTATATCGATTGCAGTCTCATTCAAATTTTTATCTGCCTTTAATACTCTTTTCCCTTTAGTATTTAATTTTCGGAAAGTATCTCAGCTCTCACGCGCTTGCTTCGAGTGTCTCAGCGTCTGGAAATATGAAATTAATAATCAGATTATGGGTTTTAAAGATGAACTTAAGTTACGATTACTAGACGTTTTATTAGAGTTCTCTTGCCTGTCGAGGTATCCGAATACATCTGTGTGCTTGAATGAATTTATTTTTTGACAAAAAAGAGGCATTTTATTTCCAAGTCTCCACACATGAAAATAATTCGATTACTTATCAACAATTTCCACTCCACTAGTTTTAATTATGATGCCCGTGAAACTGAGATCATTGGAGGCGTAGAGGTACTTCATCTTCAAACCTATGTCTCATTGGAAACTGTCGGAAAGAACTCAGCTGTTTTCGTCGCCCACTTGTCTAAAGTTTTATGATATATATCGATGAAATACCAGAATTTCTGTCTCGAAAACATGATATCTTTACCACGCGCGGTGAACGTTCCCCTTATCTCTTCGCACTTGCGGATAAAAATGACATCATGGTAACCCGCTTTAGCAAAATGGCGGTTTTACTTTTCACGAAGGGCTCTCTTTTATATTACGAACGTCAACTTTGATTCAACCTTAAGTTCAGAGGAAAAATTTATTTCGTGGTAATTTTTTATGTCAAAATTAAAGGGTCTTGTCCACGGGCTGAGTTACTGAGTTTTTGTGCATTCGGTGTTCTTCATATATATTTGAAATTGTATTTGATCTAAACGAGCGATAATAAATGGCAAAACAACTTGATTAAACTTTATTTGATTTTAGTTCGGAGGCAGGGAAAGCTGTACGCTCTTTATTTTATCTTATTTTTTATTTCACACTTTAAGGGCGATGTCCGCAAGATGGTCATTGACATGTTCTGACAACCTTAAAAGTATAGGTGTGTGAATTTGAGCTATAACTTAAGAGCTAGAATTATCATATTTATGAAGAGTTTATTTTTTTCGTAAAATGAGACGATATTTGCTTAGATAGGATAAATAAAACTGTATATTTTCATCACTGGATGAAATTCAGACTTAACTGGTGTGAACTTCTGCTGCAAAAAGCAACCCTATAGAACAACAACAGGGCTCTGTGAAGTAAAAAATTGAAAATCTAAGAACGTTATCCTATTTTCTTACAATACACCACATTCATGGTTCCTGCTTCCTATGGATGTCACTACTCAGTAACAACGTGGACGATCCTCTTATCTCAGCAAACTAAAACTTAGTTTCCTTATATTAACGTTCAACAATAACTTGCAGGCGAGTGAGATCGTTTCTGAATATTCTTAGTGCTATCTCTGGCGTTTTAAGTGCAGCCGTTCGGTTTCTTCCTTTGAGTTTTTACCATCTTAATGGCCGGCCTGCTCTTCGTGCAGCACAAACGCAGTGCTTGCTGAAACTCAGGAATTCTGAATACATACACAATCGGATTGACAAAAGAGTTAGAATAATTTAGAATGTTCACCATGTGATAAAACTTCCATGGTATTGATGTATTAGTTACATAGATTAATATGTTCAAGATGACTATGGGAAGCCAACATACTAAAGCCGGTATGGAAACCAGAAGTAGGGTCTTTGTTAAGCGTCTGTGTCGCGAAGCTCCATTTCGATGCTGTGAAGCAACACTCTCGTGTTGAAAACTTCTCCATATGGCGATATTACAGACACATACGATGATTGTTAGACCCAACACTACGGGGATAAAAACATACAGACAGATTCAAATGAACTCGAAACGTTTAACAAAGTCATTAATGTAGACAGCAAGACAGCGGAAGACCAAAGTAAGAAAATGGCGATGCGGTATGTTCTGGTGGATAATGAACGGTGTTTAAAGGGCCAAAATACGGCATAAAATCGCTCACAAGAAATAGAGGCTGCAGATATATACGAGCCTAACAAAAACGTATCATCGAAACTTGTGTAAAATATTTTGTAAGCCATGTGTTCAAAGTCATATTTTGCTGTCCAAAGCTGATAGGCATCTCCAACGAGGTAAATGTAAAAGGGCAGAGTGAACGCTCCTAACATCAAATCAGCAAACGCCATGTTCATAACTAAAAATAAACTTTTCCTACGAAGTGGTTTGGTAACTGCAAAGAGAACCAGAGTTAGCAAGTTTCCTGCAATGATAAGGACCGAAGATAAAATGAGAGCGCTGCATAGTGCAATCCCTTTTTCCTTGGAGGGAAAACTTCTTGTGAACGCAGACGCATTCTCCATGGTTTTATTCACTGCCGACGAGTCAATCCTATTAATTTATGACTGAATGAATTACGGTTAACGGTTTTTTTTTTCGGAATAAAACGCGTTGTTTCAGAGGAGAGGAACTTGCAACAACACCAAGCAACAGCAGCTGAAATGTTATTTGTATTTCATGGTAATTATATTCAAGGAGTAACGTAGTCCAGGTAGACAAGACATTTCAGGTTCAACTAATACTGTCAATAAAATGGCTTTTCATCAAAGAACGTAACAGGTGTTCATGTATTTTCCTGTTGAAATGGCAAGAATTGCACAGTTTTACAATTGTTTAGGTTTTAACAAACTTCTTATGTGACTCAAAATCTCTACACTAACGGACTAGGACGTTGTCCTTTCTCAATGAGAGATAATCTTCATTAGTGATAGACGAAAGGTTTAATAACACTTCAGTATAATTAGCTCTAGACACATGCTACTTGATGCAAAGTTTAATTTTGCATCAAACAGTCATCGTACATCGTTGAAATTAAACGAGTCACAACAATTAGAGAGAAAAATACTTAGAAATTATAATCTAAAGTTAAGTACATTTATGGCTCCTATCGTCAAAACTTTACCATCATACATTAAAGACAGCCAACACGCACTTGAAATTGTTCGTGTCGTTAATTTCCTTGGCCAAGACAAACTTCTTTTCACTATGGATATTACATCTCTTTTTCGTGTCATTTGCCATTCTGTCGCTCAAACGTTTTTTTGATCAACCTATTGTCAAAGAACCTAGCTCTGAAACACGACTCCGCTTAGCCAAACTAGTGCTATAGCTACCAGTTGAAGTTGTCAAATATTCTTCCAATTCCCCTACCGCTTTACCTCCCATGAGTGACTAAGAGAGAATCTCTCCTTACAATATCAATACAATATCAAGCATAGAAGTGATGAGAATAAAGTAAATATCAATTAGGGGATTATTAGTTGATCCAATACCAAATTCTTTAAATTGACATCATAAGAATTGTATGGTAGATAGTAAGGAGAATTACTGATGAGATCTTGGGAGTTGAAGGGTTAGGTAGCCGGTGGGATTACTCAGTACGTACTCAAATAGTAAAAGAAGGCGCTATTAGTAATTTGCATTCGCGTTACATCGGAATGCACTCGTTTTCAGCCGATCAGAGGTGCGTAATTTTCTCGTAGACGTTATTTTAAAAGTAAGCAAGTTTCCTGTTATGATTAGGACGGATGCCTTCTGCTTTGGAAACTTCTTGCAAATTTGGACTTGTTTGTAGGATTTTTACTGCCGGTGCCCCACACAAAGTTAACTTGTAACTAAATGGTTTACGAGATGAAACGTTTGATCGGGAAAGAATGTGGTGTTTCAATGGAGAGGAACTCGATCTTCTGCAACGACACAAAATAAGAACAGCTGAAAAGTCATTTATGTGTCATAGTAATTTTACTCAAGGCAGTCATGTCGTCAAGGTAGACGATGCATTTCGAAATAATACCGTGCACGTAGAGCCCTTCATGTCACGATTTATGTATATTCATCAAACAACGTGACAGCTATTCGTGTGTTTTTCTGCAAAGTTTTACCGCTCCATAAGGTTTTTAACAAATTTCTTGCATGGCTCAAAATTTATTAACAAACCGACTCCAACGTTATCATCTTTTAATAAACAAAGAATATAAAGAACGCTTTCAGGATAATATGCCCCAGGCGCATGCTACATAATACACTCTTCAATTTTTAATTTTGCATTTAACAGTCATCCTACGCCGTTCAATTTAAATGAGTTTTAGCAAAGAGAAAGAAATGATCCAAATTATTATCTACAAATAATTGTATTTACATTAACTGATCCGATACCTGATCCGTTCAAGAAAACCGCGTGTTTCCCTTTACTTGAATCTTAAAAATAATCTTTTTCGGAGCGAAGAGGCATATATGGTTATCATTTCTCAATGAGAAATAATTTTCATGACTGTAATGAACGGATTTTGTTGTGACACCTCTAAGATATTTTGCTTTAACTCTCTACTTAGCGCGTTGATCAATTTTCAAATTTACATTAAACATTCATCCTACTGTGATGAATTTAGCTCAGAGAGGAAAAAAAAAAAGAGGCGCCTTAGCTTCTGTAAATTTCTTACCTGGCTCAAAAATTTCTTCGTAAGGCCACTCGGGTGTTCTTATCTCTCAATGAGATATAATCTTCATTAAATTGACAAATAAACAGTGTAATAACACTTCCAGGATAATTTGCCCTCGACTCATGATCCTCGATGCACTGCTCTAGTTCTAATTTTGCCTTAGAAATTCATTCTACACCGTTGAATTTAAAAGAGCCATAGCAAAGAGAGAGAGAAATAATAAGGAATTATTATCTTATGTAAAGTTCATTTACATTACTGATCCGTTGACTTTTCCGGTGCGGTAAACCGTGTGTATTCCTTAGCTTTTACAAGAACTAAGAAGCTATTTCTTGGAGCGAAGAGGCATGCTCTTGTATCGATTGCAGTTTCATTCAAATTTTTCTCTACCTTTAATACCCTTTTCCCTTAAGTATTTGATTTTCGGAAAGTATCACAGCTCTCACACGCTTGGTGTAAATTTACTACTTCACTGGTGATATTTCCCGGGTGATATTCGTTATTTGTTTATAGAATATATGAGGGCATACAACCACATTACTTCTTGATCAGTTGAGATTCCCTAGTGAGGTTTCCCCTGCGAAGACACGGGCTTGTGACATGGTGTTTTAGTGCAAAGATCAGTTTAATCGGAGGGATTTGAACGGAAATTTATGTAAATATCATGGTAATTTTTTTGAAGGTGTTTATGTAGTTGGAGTAGGCAATGAGTTTGAACAAATACTGTGCCACGTAAAACCCTTCGTGTCACAATAAATGAAATGTCCGTTTATTAAAAAAACGTAAGAGGTGTTCATGTTTTTTTTTTTTTAATGACTGAATGGTAAGGCTTTTTAGACATATTTCTTGCCTGTATAACCCGTATGAAAATATCTTTTAAAAGCCGACTGGGGCGTCATCATTTCTCAATGAGAGACGATTAATCTTCATTAAATAATGCAAATGATCGTGAAAGATGAGGTTCACTAATATTTTGCTTGTAGAGCAACATTTGATGCCTGATTTTCTCACCCAGCCCACCCTCCACCCCACAAACACACACATACAAACAAAAAAGGACACTGTCTGCCTAATGATTTCTGCCCATCCCACCTGCAGCCCACACAACCTTTTTTCCAATTCCTATCACGAGGAATGCACAAGTTTTTTTTTTTTTTTTTTATCACAAAACTGCCTAAAAAAAATAAAAGAAAACATTTATTCCATAAGTCTTGAAAGTTCACATAAACCGAATTCAAATATACCTATATTCATCAAGTCCATGAAATCAATACAAACTTAAGCCATAACATGAATGAGCTGGCTCTAAGAGCCCTTTCGCGTTTTTGTTTATTTATTTTTTATTATTATTATTATTATTATTATAATTATTATTATTACTATCATTATTTTTACTCGGACCTTTTTTTTTCATTGTTTCGGACCCGAGCGACAGACTGAACCGAAAAGGAGAGACAGCTCGTAGTCTAGAGAACTGCCGTATGTCAATGATTTGATGGGTTTTCTTCCGTTTGCGTATCTGATGTTTTTTCCCTTTCTCGATTTTCCTTGTTCTTTTTCGAGGATGATAGATATTCTTAAAGTAATAGATGAAAGCAGCACCCAACACAGAATAGCAGTAACTTATCTAACAGAGGAACGCTCATGGGTTTTTTCCTCAATCGATCAATTTTTTGAGGAATCTTTTTTTTTTATCCATGGTGGTCGTTATATGATATAAGTTCAAGATGATTAAGGGAAGCCAACATAATAAAGCCAGTGTGGACACCAGAAACAGGGTCTTTGTTAAGCATCTGTTTCGCGAAGCTCCATTCCGATGCTGTGAGTCAACACTCTTGTGTTGATAGTTTTTCCAGATGGCGATGTTACAGACACATATAATGATTGTTAGACCCAACAGAACTGGGACAGAGACATACAATGCGGATCTTATTGAAGTAAACACCGATAGCAAAGTTAATATTAAAGACAACAAGGCAGGGAATGTCCAAAGTGTGAAAAGGTAGCCGGTGGGATTACTCAGTACGTACTCAAAAAGTAAAAGAAGGCGCTATTAGTAATTTGCACTCGTGTTACATCGGAATGCACTTGTTTTCAGCCGATCAGAAGTGCGTAATTTTCTCATAGACGTTATTTTAAAAGTAAGCAAGTTTACTGTTATGATTAGGACGGATGCCTTCTGCTTTGGAAACTTCTTGCAAATTTGAACTTATTTGATAGATTTCGTTCACTGCCGATACCTCGAACAAAGTTAACTTGTAACTAAATGGTTAACGGGATGAAAGGTTTGATCGTGAAAGAATGTGGTGTTTTAAAGGAAAGGAACTCGATCTTCTGCAGGAACACGAAATAACAACAGCTGAAAAGTCATTTATGTGTCATATTAATTTTAAGGTAGTCATGTTTTCAAGGTAGACAATGCATTTCGAAATAATACCGTGCACGTAGAGCCCTTCATGTCACGATATATGTGTGTTTTTCTGCAAAGGTTTAGCGCTTCCTAAGGTTTTTAACAAATTTCTTGCTTAGCTCAAAATTTACTAACAAACCGACTCGGACGTTATCACCTTTCAATGAACAAAGAATATAAAGAACGCTTTCAGGATAATATGCCCCAGCGCATGCTACATAATACATTCTTCAATTTTTAATTTTGCATTTAACGGTCATCCTACGCCGTTCAATTTAAATGAGTTTTAGCAAAGAGAAAGAAGTGATCCAAATTATTATCTACAGTTAATTGTATTGTTCAGGAAAACCGTATGTTTTCCTTTACTTATATCATGAAAATATACTCTTTCCGGAGCGAAGAGGCATATATCGTTATCATTTCTTAATGAGAGATAATTTTCATTTCGGCGATGAACGAATTTTGTTGTGACACATCTAAGATATTTTGCTTTAACTCTCTACTCAGTACGTTGATCCATTTTCAAATTTGCATTAAACATTCACCCTACTGTGATGAAGTTAGCTCAGAGAGGGGAGAAAGAAATCTTTGGCGCCTAAGCGTCTGGAAATTACTTACTTGGCTCAAAATTTCTTCGTAAGGCCACTCGGGTGTTATTATCTCTCAATAAGATATAATCTTCATTTAAAATGTATAAATAAACAGTGTAATAACACTTCCAGGATGATTTGCACTCGACTCATGATACTCCATGCACTGCTCTAGTTCTAATTTTGCCTTAGAAATTTATTCTACACCGTTGAATTTAAAAGAGCCATAGCAAAGAGAGAGAGAAATACTTATGAATTACTATCTTAAGTAAAGTTCATTTACATTATTGATCCGCTGACTTTTCCGGTGCAGTAAATCCTGGCGAATTCTTTTTACTAGAACTAACAAGTTATTTCTTGGAGTGTAAAGGCATGCTCTTGTATCGATTGCAGTCTCATTCAAATTTTTATCTGCCTTTAATACTCTTTTCCCTTGAGTATTTAATTTTCTGAAAGTATCTCAGCTCTCACGCGCTTGCTTCGAGTGTCTCAGCGTCTGGAAATATGAAATTAATAATCAGATTATGGGTTTTAAAGATGAACTAAAGTTACGATTACTAAACGTTTTATTAGAGTTCTCTTTCCTGTCGAGGTAACCGAATACAACTGTGTGCTTGAATGAATTTATTTTTTGACAAAAAAGAGGCATTTTATTTCCAAGTCTCCACACATGAAAATAATTCGATTACTTATCAACAATTTCCACTCCACTAGTTTTAATTATGATGCCCGTGAAACTGAGATCATTGGAGGCGTAGAGGTACTTCATCTTCAAACCTATGTCTCATTGGAAACTGTTGGAAAGAACTCAGCTGTTTTCGTCGCCCACTTGTCTAAAGTTTTATGATATATATATATATATATATATATATATATATATATATATATATATATATATATATATATATATATATATATATATATACATACATACACAATCGGATTGTCCACGGGCTGAGTTACCTACAGGTGTCTTGTGCATTCGGTGTTCTTCATATATATTTTAAATTGTATTTGATCTAAGCGAGCGATAATAAATGGTAAAACAACTTGATTATACTTTACTTGATTTTAGTTCGGAGGCAGGGAAAGCTGTACGCTCTTTATTTTATCTTATTTTTATTTCACACTCTTGAGGGCGCGGTCCGCAAGATGGTCATTGACATGTTCTGACAACCTTAAAAGTATAGGAGTGTGAATTTGAGCTATAACTTAAGAGCTAGAATTATCATATTTATGAAGAGTTTATTTTTTTCGCAAAATGAGACGATATTTTGCTTAGATAGGGTAAATAAAACTGTGTATTTTCATCAATGGATGAAATTCAGACTTAACTGGTGTGAACTTCTGCTTCAAAAAGCAACCCTACAGGACAACAACAGGGCTCTGTGAAGTAAAAAAATGAAAATCTAAGAACGTTATCCTATTTTCTTACAATACTCCACATTTATGGCTCCTTCCTCCTATGGATGTCACTACTCAGTAACAACGCGGACGATCCTCTCATTTCAGCAAACTAAAACTTAGTTTCAATATATTATCGTTCAACAATAACTTGCAGGCGAGTGAGATCGTTTCTGAATATTCTTAGTTTTATCTCTGGCGTTTTAAGTGCAGCCGTTCGGTTTCTTCCTTTGAGTTTTTACCATCTTAATGGCCGGTCTGCTCTTCGTGCAACACAAACGCAGTGCTTGCTGAAACTCAGGAATTCTGAATACATACACAATCGGATTGACAAAAGAGTTAGAATAATTTAGAATGTTCACCATGTAATAAAACGTCCATGGTATTGATGTCTTAGTTACAGAGATTAATATGTTCAAGATGATTTTGGGAAGCCAACATACTAAAGCCGGTATGGAAACCAGAAGTAGGGTCTTTGTTAAGCGTCTGTGTCGCGAAGCTCCATTTCGATGCTGTGAAGCAACACTCTCGTGTTGAAAACTTCTCCAGATGGCGATATTACAGACACATACGATGATTGTTAGACCCAACACTACGGGGATAAAAACATACAAAACAGATTCAAATGAACTCGAAACGTTTAACAAAGTCATTAATGTAGACAGCAAGACAGCGGAAGACCAAAGTAAGAAAATGGCGATGCGGTATGTTCTGGTGGATAATGAACGGTGTTTAAAGGGCCAAAATACGGCATAAAATCGCTCACAAGAAATAGAGGCTGCAGATATATACGAGCCTAACAAAAACGTATCATCGAAACTTGTGTAAAATATTTTGTAAGCCATGTGTTCAAAGTCATATTTTGCTGTCCAAAGCTGATAGGCATCTCCAACGAGGTAAATGTAAAAGGGCAGTGTGAGTGCTCCTAACATCAAATCAGCAAACGCCATGTTCATAACTAAAAATAAACTTTTCCTACGAAGTGGTTTGGTAACTGCAAAGAGAACCAGAGTGAGCAAGTTTCCTGCAATGATAAGGACCGAAGATAAAATGAGAGCGCTGCATAGTGCAATCCCTTTTTCCTTGGAGGAAAAACTTCTTGTGAATGCAGACGCATTCTCCATGGTTTTATTCACTGCCGACGAGTCAATCCTATAAACTTATGACTAAATGAATTACGGTTAACAGTTTTTTTTTTCGGAATAAAACGCGTTGTTTCAGAGGAGAGGAACTTGCAACAACACCAAGCAACAGCAGCTGAAATGTTATTTGTATTTCGGGGTAATTATATTCAAGGAGTAACGTAGTTCAGGTAGACAAGACATTTCAGGTTCAACTAATACTGTCAATAAAATGGCTTTTCATCAAAGAACGTAACAGGTGTTCATGTATTTTCCTGTTGAAATGGCAAGAATTGCTCAGTTTTACAATTGTTAAGGTTTTAACAAACTTCTTATGTGACTCAAAATCTCTACACTGACGGACTAGGACGTTGTCCTTTCTCAATGAGAGATAATCTTCATTAGTGATAGACGAAAGGTTTAATAACACTTCAGTATAATTAGCTCTAGACACATGCTACTCGATGCAAAGTTTAATTTTGCATCAAACAGTCATCGTACATCGTTGAAATTAAACGAGTCACAACAATTAGAGAGAAAAATACTTAGAAATTATAATCTAAAGTTAAGTACATTTATGGCTCCTATCGTCAAAACTTTACCATCATACATTTAAGACGACAGCCAACACGCACTTGAGCTGTTTGTGTGTTTTTCTGCAAAGTTTTACCGCTTCATTAGGTTTGAACAAATTTCTTACTTGGTTCAAAATTTATTAACAAACCGTCTCGGACGTTATCATCTTTCAATAAACAAAGAATATAAATAACGCTTTCGGGATAATATGCCCCAGACGCATGCAACATAATACACTCTTCAATTTTTAATTTTGCATTTAACAGTCATTCTACGTCGTTCAATTTAAATGAGTTTTAGCAAAGAGAAAGAAATGATCCAAATTATTATCTACAGAGGATTGTATTTACATTAACTGATCCGCTAACTGATCCGTTCAAGAGAACCGCCTGTTTCCCTTTACTTGAATCTTAAAAATAATCTTTTTCGGAGCGAAGAGGCGTATATCGTTATCATTTCTCAATGAGAGATAATTTTCATGACTGTGATGAACGGATTTTGTTGTGACACCTCTAAGATATTTTGCTTTAACTCTCTACTTAGCGCGTTGATCAATTTCCAAATTTACATTAAACATTCATCCTACTGTGATGAATTTAGCTCAGAGAGGAAAGAAAAAGAGGCACCTAAGCTTCTGGAAATTTCTTACTTGGCTTAAAATTTCTTCGTACGGCCACTCAGGTGTTATTATCTCTCAATGAGATATAATCTTCATTAAATTGACAAATAAACAGTGTAATAACACTTCCAGGATAATTTGCCCTTGACTCATGATCCTCAATGCACTGCTCTAGTTCTAATTTTGCCTTAGAAATTCATTCTACACCGTTGAATTTAAAAGAGCCATAGCAAAGAGAGAGAGAAATAATAAGGAATTATTATCTTATGTAGAGTTTATTTACATTACTGATCCGTTGACTTTTCCGGTGCGGTAAACCGTGTGAATTCCTTTCACTAGAACTAAGAAGTTATTTCTTGGAGCGAAGAGGCATGCTCTTGTATCGATTGCAGTCTCATTCAAATTTTTATCTGCATTTAATAGTCTTTTCTCTTAAGTATTTGATTTTCGGAAACTATCTTAGCTCTCACGCGCTTGGTGTAAATGCACTACTTCACTGAATATTTCCCGGGTGATATTCGTTATTTGTTTGCAGAATATATGAGGGCATACACCCGCATTACTTCTCGATCAGTTGAGATTCCCTATTGAGGTTTCTCTTGCGAAGAGACGGGCTTGTGACATGGTGTTTTAATGCAAAGGTCAGTTTAATCGGAGGGATTTGAACGGAAATTTCTGTCAATATCATGGTAATTTTTTGAAGGTGTTTATGTAGTTGGAGTAGGCAATGAGTTTGAACAAATACTGTGCCACGTAGAACCCTTCGTGTCACAATAAATTAAATGCCCGTTTATTCAAAGATGTAACAGGTGTCCATGTATTTTTTTTTACTGAGTGGTAAGGCTTTTTAAACAAATTTCTGGCCTGTATAACCTGTATGAAAATTTCTTTAAAAGCCGACTGGGGCGTCATCATTTCTCAAAATGGTGAGTAAAAAGCGTAAAAACACATCCAGTATAATTTGTTCTGGACACATGATACGTGATGCACTATTCTATTTCTCTGTCCGCTTTAAACAGTCATCTAACACCATTGAATTTAGATAAGTTATAACTATGAGAGCGAAATAATGGTAAATTATTGTCTATAATTAAGTGAATTTATATTAAGGTATCACAGAAGGAAAACAGTCATATTTCTCTCAATTTCCTAAAAATTTTATGTCCAATAAAAAAATAAAGATTCACTATTTTCTGAAATTTCATTTTGGTATCTTTTTTACTCCAGGAGATGTACAACAAAAAGTATCATGAGGGTACAACGGAAGGCACGAGCTCGAGATTGATTACACTTCATGTCAACGTCTTCTTGTCACCTAATAAACGATTACAAACCATTATTAACGTGCAGATCACGTTCCAATCAAAACAAGGATGTTATTAAAATGCGCGGCCAAATTAGCTTATCTTGTGAAACGAGTCGGCGTTTTCATTAAACTTGGGTTTTTCCGGCTAACAGGGGAATAGACATTGTCGTGAGTAAATGTTTTAAAGCAAAGATCAAAAGTTTAAACGGGGGATCTTGTATCAATACGACAGGATTAAGGATCGGTATCGGTGAACTTTTTTTCCGATCAACTGATCAGAAACTCAAAGTTCAGTTCTTAACAAAAATTACTGAGAGGTTATCCTCGGGGTAATTTGTGAATACCCTGTCTGTTTTTTTAAACCTTTTTTCCAAACTACTATCGATCTTTGCTTTTACGCCGACTCTTTTCGGTGCACGTTACAGTAGTGCATTAATTACAAAAAATTCCGATTCGTTTTCCTTCAAAGAGGATAACGACAGAGCTCTCTCGCAGAATACGTTTCTACAAGGAATAAATGAGTATATTTGGAGTTTGAGTAGCCAATCACAATGCGCCTTCACCGCTATCCACTGTTTACCATATGCTAAAACTTTTCGTCTTCGTTGAGCGTGTTTCTTATGTTAGAATGTATTGTAACCTATGTTTTTGTTCGAACCGACAATTCAATCACCAACTCGATTGACAATTCAGTCTACAACTCCGCTTCAATTGTTTGCAATAGGCCTACAAAATCTAAGTTACATACAACCAACGGTATCTAGTCGTTTCGTACTCACGAACGTTTCTTACTTATTCGATTTGCAACCAAAATTAGCATTTTCGTTTCGATTCGTATTCAAACCATTAGTGAAACATTAGTGACGATAAAAACCCCAGCGAGCAGATGAGTACTGTTGCGTGCGACCGGTTGGTTATGATTCCGGCAACATAAAGTCTGGTTGAGTCTATTTTTGGCTTTAATAACAACAACAAATAAATCATTGCTAGCGTATTGTTCTTGCCACTCCAACATAAAATTCATATCTTCTCGCCACCATGTAAAATCTCTGTGTATTCTTTGTAACATGACAAGATATTTACTAAGATAGCAAAAATGAAAGAGAATACTTTTATCCTAGGTGAAATTCAGATCTGACTTGTGTGTACAAGTACTTCCGATGGGGAGTATATCTCTTGACAACACAAAGGTTCTACCGCAACAAAAATTTATCAAACAGGTAGGAAATTATCGTATTTTGGGACTTAAAATTCCTGAGTTTCGGCAAGCTCTACGCTTGTGTTTTACAAAGAGGAGAGCAGCCATTTAGACAGACGAAATAGAAGGGAAAAAAACGAACGGCTGCACTTTTAACGCCGGAGAAAGAGTTCAGGATATTACGAACTGTTCCCACTCGCGTGTAAAAAGAGTTTAACAAGAAGATATTTATGGAAAATAATTTTATTTTCGATCTGCTGACCAAAGAGAATCACTGATGGTGAGTAGCGAGACACATTAGAAACAGGAGTCATAAATATGAGTTATTGTCAGAAAATACAATAGTTTCCAGCCTGTTGTTTAACTAACTGTTGCAGAAGAATCTATTTTTTTTTGTTTTTGTTTAGAGATACCTTTTCTATCCAGGAATAAAAAAATAATTTTGCTATAAACTTTAAAAAGGTTCGATTCAGGGGGGTTTTTAGTTCCTTTTGTTACAAGCATCTGGACAAATGTAATTTCCAATAGAAATCAAGCCAAAAAGTGTGTAGAATTATTGCTTGTAGTTCCGATGCCAACACTGACATGGCGCTATGAGTAAACCACTTACCTGTCCTCGAGAGTGTTTTAATAACTGTAAATTGGCCAAAACTTTAACCATGAGCCGTAAAGGCCATTACACCTGCCATTGAAACTCTACTTGAAAAGCAACGGGTCGGCAGTAGTCAATTAGCTCCTATTGTAGAAACCTATTCTGCGTTTATATACTACCATACTGCTCATCGAAAAGAATCGCCGTAAAAGCAAAGATCGCAAGTAGTTTAGAAAAAAGGGTAAAAAAACTGGCGGGGTGTTCGCAAATTACCCCGAGGATAACCTCTCAGTGAATTTTGTGAAGAAGTTTGAGTTTCTGATCAATTGATCGGCAAAAATTCACCGATACCGATCCTTAATCCCGTGGTATTGACACAAGATCCTTTAAACTTCTGATCTTTGCTTCAGAACACTTAACCATGACACTTTCTATTCCCTCGTTAATGAAAACGCAAGTTACATAAAAAGGCCGAGACGTTTTACAAGATGAGTTTATTTGGCCACGCATTTCAACCGACACCCTTGTTTCGATTGGAACGTGATCTGCACGTTAATGATGGTTTGTAATTGTTTCTAAGGTGACAAGAAGACGTAGACATGAAGTGTAATCAATCTCGTGCCTTCCTTATATCTCCTGAAGTAAAAAAGACACCAAAAGAGGGAGAAAACGCAAAATTTCAGATAGCGAGGAAAATACCTTTGTAACCCCTATTTTTTCGGCTTTTTAAATGATCAGCAGGACACATTTCACAAACTGTGAAAATTTTGAGAGGTTTCACCGAAGCAAATTATAGAAAATCAAAAGCAAGGCCAAATTATCACTGGCGGGCACCTCTCTTCATGGAGCCTTAGCTAAATAAAAAAAAAAATCATATTGGTAATATTTACTACTGCAAACGATAGTCCAAATCTTGCTCATCGCCTTTTTATGGCTTTAGTGACCATAAAAAGCCAAAACAAAAATTTTCTAGAAAAACAACGATGGCGCGCGCCCTTTAGAGCTTCCTTAATGAAGACTAGCTATCTCTCCTTGAGAAATGATGACGCCTCAGTCGGCTTTCAAAGAAATTTTTATTCAGGCAAGAAATTTGTTTAAAAAGCCTTACCACTCAGTAAAAAAAATACAGCTGTTAGGTTTTTTTTAATAAACGGACACTTAATTTATTGTGACACGAAGGGTTCTATTTGGCCCAATATTAGTTCCAACTCATTGCCTGCTCTAACTACACAAACACCTTGGATAAAATTACCGTGATATTTACATAACTTTTCAGCTGTTCTTATTTCTTTTTATTGCAAAAGGTTGAGCCCTACTCTTTTGAAACACTGCCTTTTTTTGCGATAAAACTTTCTGCCTCAACTGATTTAGTTTTAAATTTACAATGATTGACATCTCGGCAGTGAACGAAAGCCTGAAAAATACGTCCCAATTCGCAAAACGTTTTCCTTCCAAATCAGAAGGCATCGCATTGTGCAGCGTCTTCATGTTATCTTCGGTCCTAATCATTGCAGGAAGCTTGCTCCCTCTTGTTCTCTTTGCAGCTAACAAAGCACTCCGTAGGAAAAGTTTATTCCTAGTTATGAACATGGCGTTTGCTGATTTGATGTTGGGAACTATCTCCGCACCCCTTTTACATTTACTTTGTTGGAGATGCCTATCAGCTTTGGACAGCAAAATTCGGCTTTCATCTAGTGGTTTTCAGATGCATCGATGTCACTTTTATGTTCGGCTCATATCTATCTGCAGCCTTCATATCCTGTGAGAGATTTTTTGCTGTATGTTGGCCGTTTCACCACCGATCACTGTCCGCCAGAACATACTACATCACCATTTTCATACTTTGGATACTCGCTGTCTTTCTGTCTTCAATTCTAACTTTGTTAGGTGTCTTTAGTTCATTTAAATCTGCTTTGTACGTGGTAGTCATCGTCCAATTGTGTCTAACAATCATAATATGTGTCTGTAACATTGGTATCTGGATAAATTCTCAACACGGAAGGTTTACTTCACAACAACAAAACAGAGCCTCGCGAAGCAAACGCTTAACAAAGACCCTACTTTTTGTATCCATGTTGGCTTTAATAACCTGGCTTCCCTTACTTATCATAAACATTTTAATCTGTATAACTGGGGAATCACTATCACATCTGGTTAATTTTGTGGTGAACATTTTAAACTATTCCAACTCTTTTTTCAATCCAGTTGTGTATATATTTAGAATTCCTGAATTTAAGCAAACGCTACGTTTGTCGTGCACTAAGAAGGGAACAGCCACGAAGACAGGACAAATCGAAAAAAAATACCGCACTACACTTAGAACGCCGGAGAAAGAGCTAGGAAAATATCGCACCGATCCCACCCGGCTGCAGGTAATGTTTGACCATGAAGATATGGAGACTCAATTTTAATTAGTTGTGACAAGAGGACCATTTGGCTTTGATGCTATTTAGTGAGGTACAATAGAAGCAAGAGTCAGAAATATGGCGTCTTCTCAGAAAATACGATAATTGCCTGCTTTAAGTTTATTACTTGCCAAAGTACAATTTTTTTATATGGTATCTTTTCGTAGCAGCAGCACATAAGGAAATCAAATACGTTTCTTCATTTATCCAATGTGATTATAACATCTCACCATTTTGCTAACCCAAATCGCGGTTTACGCGAGCAATGGGCCTCAGGTATTCTGTATAAGAGGGTTGATTTAATTAAAGATAATTGTTACGTATTTAGATCAACGACAATTTAAAACACATTTAGGAGCTCCGAATGCAGAAAACTGCACTTAGCTCGTAGAAAAGCTACACAAGCCTCCAACATAACATTGAAAGGAAATCTTATCACAAAAGATCTTTTCCCCCGAATTAAAAGTTGATTCTAGCCTTGGTAACGTTTACAATGAAGAAAAAGGAAAAATAAGCCGACATTTTGTTGGCTCCCTAACTCTTTACTCAGGATTTGACTGGTTTGAGTACTCAAAAATGGAATAGTATGTGATGGTGCAGATTGTTAAGCCTACACTTGAGTGACACTCTTATGATAAATTTACGCTATTTGTTGCAAGTGATCTTGGAAAAATTTGTTACATTACATAGAATTGAATTGGTTATTGACGAAACCTAGGCAGAGAAAACTGAATCTTAAGTTGTTGATCTCGTAAGGATGATCACTCATTTGTTTTGTTAATAATCAGCATCAAAATTATCAATTGAAAGAAAGATTTCCGATTATCTCATATTGATCTCAATCAAAGCTGTATACCCAAAGGAAATTGTATACCCATTGTAAATCAGCGTTTTCTTCATCAAAAGAACTGCATGCCTGATTACATATGGGTCTGTGTGGAAGTCTTGCCTCAATTTTCATAGCTGATGTCGCAAAAAGGTGATATCGTTAAGATAGCATTGTCACATAGGACTTTAGGGGAGGCCTAAGGGAAGGAAAGAAACTCCTAAACTAAAATCTTAAGACCGTGAATTGGTCATAGTTATATTGACGGTCATATTGCGGGACACAATTGTCTGTTGACTCAGCCTCGCCGGCAGTGTTTGATATACAGTTCTTTTAACTTTCAATGACTGACTTTGGAAAATTGGTTTACTAACTCAAAACTGTGAAATCCTGAAGAGATAACAACACCTACCAACGCCCTACCGACAACTTCGAAACATTGACATAGAAAAACAGAACTACCCGGAATCTCTCTATAGGCAGAAAAAATTACCCGATCAGTTTTAAAAACTGCGTGGCTTTTAGTCTTTTTCCTGATAAACTGAAGAACCCAAATGAAACTTTTCATTGACCTTAACTCAAAAATGCGGAACTGAACCAACGGAGAAATTTCAATACCTTTGCCCTCAACACGGATGAAGTATTGATCAGCTACACATGAGATAACTACCATTACAGTGCCATCTTAAGAGCTATATTTGTCATTTTGTTCCATCAAATTGGGTCGGTTGTAGTGAAGAAATATAACATGGTTTCTGTGTTTACATAGCCTGATGTAAACACGCGGGAAGTTGGGAGAACACGAGATAAGCGTAGGAAAGGTTTCCAGCTTATATAATTATCGAGTGTTCTCCCAACCTCCCAGGTGTTTACATCAGGCTATGTAAACACGGAAACCATTTTACATTTCTTTTATAAAATAACTAATGAAAGAGGAACGAAAACGGTGTTTACATACCCTCATGTAAAATGGTTTTATGCCCTATCAGAGGGCGCGCGTACTATTGTTTTATAATTTAAAATCTCAACGGTTAAGACTTTATGCCTGGACAATAAAGTAACAAG